>NW_021620524.1:49154-59460 GCF_004785775.1 Grammomys surdaster
GTGTGCTCTAGTACATGTCTAATCCCTGGAGAATATTGGACTGTAAAACCTGATTCAACATTTTCTTTGTTCTGAATGTTTGACAAATCAGTGTAGACCTGGCTATCAGGTTCTCCCAAGCATCCCTCAGTCCCTGCCTGTCACAGAGTATGGCTGGTATACCCACCCTCTAGCTTAGAGATTGTGCTGCCATTCTCCTAGCAGCCCTTCCTTAAGTAATCCAACCATTTTGTTTACCTTGTCTTTTTCATCTATCTTTTTTTACCCTCCTGACCTCTTAGTCTGACTCTCCCCCTGTCGCTTCCACCCACTCCTGACATGGCTCAGGATCACGTCCTCTGTGGACTCTCCCAGATGTCCCTGCCCCTGACTATGCTCTTCCTTTTATCTTTAATAAACTTTCTACTCCACTGTACCTAGCAGCAGCCAGGTCCTTTCTTTTTTATTTTTTTTTTCATTTACCTCCCAGTTACTGTTCCTTAATTTCAAATTCATAGCCACCTTTTGGTTCAGTTGTTGTTTCTGTTTGAGTTGGACTGAAGTTTGGGTGCAGGACTTCCCAGCTGTGAAGCAAAGGGGTGGCTGCACTGTTCGTTGGGTGTGTAATGGAATGTGCACACCAAGGACTCTGTGCCTTGGAAGAGGAACAGGTGGCCTGGGAGAGTGCAAGATTCTACTAAAATACAAATTTATCAGACCTGGGCTCTGTCTGCCCCAAGGGTGGAAGGCAGTGTCATTTAATCTCTACTCCATCAGTAGGGGAGCTGCTACTGTCCTGTGGACAGGCTAGCAATCAGGAGGAATGCAAGTGGGAGGTAGCTTGCAGGTTCTTACCATATTCTCCTCTGATGCAGTTCATCAGAGAGCTGAGAGGGAGACCACAAGCCATGCCAAGGTGAGTGTGGCAGCCACCAGGAAGAACAGGTTGGCTAACCTATGAAGGTCCAATCCAATTGGACTTGCATAGACAGTGACCTTCTGTTGTTACAAATGATGACCTGGGTATAGAGCCTTGCTTCTCAGCCTGCATAAATATGCATTCCTTGGGAAATTGGCGGCTCAGTTGCTCTGGCCATATTATTGTCCAGCATCCACACACAGGTACTACTTCGGGTGTGCATGGGGTAAGACAGATTTAAACACAGAAAGTCTGGTTTTTAGAAGTTCTGAACATTGCGTTGGATATGCAGTTTTGCATGATACATTTTACAAATAGTTTCAAAAATGGTAGCAAGGAGTTAATGGGATCATCCTTCAGCAATATTTGATTAAAATCTTTTTTACCTTTCTACTACCACCAGCCACAATGGTGTGATTCAGGGAAATTCAATTCCAGGGCAAGAAAGGAGTTTCTGAGATGCAGGGATTTCTCAGGTGTGCAGGGTGATGTGCACGTGGATAGGGCAGATCCACATCATGTGCCACAATGCATGTGACAGGAAACAGACATTAAATTATTCCTCAACATTGTTTTGTTTGTGTGCTCAGTGTGGCTGGGTTTTGATAGGATCACAAGGAGGCATGGGGAGCTACAAAGACAGAGCCCACCTTTCTGATCACCTCCATACTCTGTATGGAGCTTTAGATCATGGGGCCTGTCTTAGTCAGGGTTTCTATTCCTACACAAAACATCATGACAAAGAAGCAAGTTAGGGAGGAAAGGGTTTATTCAGCTTACACTTCCATATCGCTGTTCAACACCAAAGGAAGTCAGAACCGGAACTCAAGCAGGTCAGGAAGCAGGAGCTGATGCAGAGGCCATGGAGGGATGTTACTTACTGGCTTGCTTCTTCCCCTGGCTTGCTCAGCTTGTTTTCTTATAGAACCCAAGACTACCAGCCCAGGGATGTCACCACCCACAATGGGCCCTCCCACCCTTGATCACTAATTGAGAAAATGCCTTACAATTAGATCTCATGGAGGCATTTCCTCAAGGGAGGCTCCTTTCTCTGTGATAACTCCAGGTTGTGTTAAGTTGACACACAAAACCAGCCAGTACAGGGCCTCTGTTTAGAAGAGAGGTAAGTAGTAACTGAGTGGTCAAAAATATAACATGTTAGGAGTCACTTTGAGTTACTTTAGTTGAAGTTATGAAGTCTGTGTTTAATTTGTATACATATGCAATCATAGGTAACATTGGTCTAGTTTACATTTTTCCTGGCTGAGTTTCCTTAAGTCTTTTGATTAAAACTTAGCTACAATTTGGGGCTTATGTTCCTGACTTTTTTCTGCATCCCCTTATTCTTTCACAAATGTTGTAAACCTTTTGATTGTTGTAGCTCTTTGGTATGAATGGACAGAATCCACATTGTGCCAAAATATGTACTATTATTTCATAATCCTATTGATAGTTCTGAATTTTTTCAAATGGCATGTAGCTTGAGAATCACCTTTCCTGATATAGATTGTTAAAAAATCTTCTTTGGATTGTTTTGAGTTTATGCTTCAAGTTGAAACTTACTCAACATCTTTTTTTTTTTAAATCACTTAATGGTGTAATTTACAGTTGTATAAATGGGTAAAAGATACTCTACATAATCCATTCATTTAGCAAAATACAGTTAGTGTGTGAAACTGAAACTGATGTGAAATAATGTACAAACCCATAGAAAGATGACTTTCATATATATCTTAATGACACAATATATTGTTAGGATCACATAAACGATATCTTACTAAGAATGACTTAATTGAGAAAACAAGGAGTGGGAATAAAACATGATCCAGAATTGAACAATGAATCTGGATGTGACACAGGATTGTGTATTGGCGTGCAAAATAAACTCTGATAGCAGTAGTTGGGATTTCCCACAGATACCAACTAAAATTAGTTAAAAACATATTGTATTGTTATAGTTGATGTAAAATTGCAGATATTTAGTGTATGTATTTTGGTACATTTGGATGTAATACCTGCACCCAAGGAACCCCATTGTACATTGGGTTATGGATAGGAAGGTACATTCTAACTGCTTAGAGGTTAGACAGTTGTCCAGCTGTTGTGCTGCTTAGGGCATATTAAAATATAAAGGCTGTGTGTCTTTCATCCTGGAGCATAAATGGTCTAAGGCAGGTAGAAACAGGATTTTTTAATGTTTTCAACTATACCTTTACTGTATTATATTATATGTTTCTTGAGTTTTTGATAGTTTGGGGTCTTTCTGTGGAGAAACAGTTTTAGTTTCTTCTTCCTGATCCCGAAGACTTGCCTCTACTCATTTGTTGGCAAATCTGTGCTTTCCTGTTGTTGCAATCATCACTGTTTGGGTTTTTGCTACTGAAGTGATTGATATGGGTAACATTGATTTTGGGTTTTTTAAACTTTCTCATAAATTATTTTCTGTGTCTAAGTAGCTTCAGCTGTCAACATTTTAGAGATGACTGTAATAATCTGAGACACCCTCAATTGAGGGCATGCTCTCATCAAAATGGCTGGATGCTGTGTCAGTGAGAGATTGTGTGGAGTGATGATTGATGTGGGAAGACTCTCCCACTGAGGGTAGCAGTATCCCTATGTAAGTGTCCTGGGCTGGATGAGAGACGAGCTGAGCATGAGGCAGTGACCAAGCAAGAGGGCAAGGCAGGGAACGATGTTTGTCCATGGTTTTTGCCTTCCTTTTGGAAGTTTGAGTTTTGATCCTAAGCTCTCAAAATGATGCACTGTGATCTGACAGAAGCAAACAAGTGAACCTGTTCATTACCTGAGATAATGCTTTTGGGTAGAGGATTCAATCACAGCAGCAGCAGAGTAGCAAGTACTGGGGAATTAAAAACAAAAAAAAAAAGGTTCGCAATAAGTGATTTTGCTTCTGGATAGAACTTGGAAATGTCTTTTGGAGGAAATGTAGGAAATATCAGGACCTGAAATGGCTAACAGTATCAAAAGCTATATACTCAGAGCTTAATCAGCTGTTCTTGTAGCACCTGGAAGATCTGAGTATTGACAGTAATGCAGACTGAAGATCAGGTCATAGGATTTTAATATAAAATATACTAAAAGCAATATTTAGCCTGAGCTCTTTTTTTTTTCATCCCCAAATCTTTCTTATTCTGCCCATGATCTGAGAAATTAAAGCAGGCAGAATTAAAAATAATGGACTGAATTTTTAGATGGAATATTGAATCTCTTAGATGAGTATTACTAGTGATTAATTCAGGGTTCCACTGGAGAAAAAAAAAGAGCAATAAGTGGGGCAGAAATAAATGCAAAGTCTGTGGTTTGCAGAGAAAAACAGTACTGGGTAGTTTCAGATGGCAGCCAGATGCTGAAACAGAGGCCTGAATTTTCAAAGAGATTATCACCATTAAAGAGGTCATTGCTCAGGATTGGAAGGAAGCCTAAGAATGTGTCCTAAGGGAAACACTCCCTCTTGCTAAGCCTTCAATGAATGGAAGGGGGAGTAGGCAAAGTGATTCTTGGTCCCTGGAAAGGGTTCATACAAAACCTGCTACAACTGTGGTCCAAGGGTGGCAGGGTCCATCCCAATTTAGAATACAAACTTGACAGGATACCCAAGTTCTGGAAACAAGAAAGATGCAAAATTTAAGGTCATGGATTCTTCCTCTGTGGTGTCAGTTCAGCACTGTTCCAGCCATAATACATAAAAGAACACATACTAGAGATAACCCCTACAAATGTAATCGATGTGATAAAGCCTTTTCACAACACAGTTACCTCAGAACCCATAAAAGAACACATACTGGAGAGAAGCCCTATGAATGTAATCAGTGTGGTAAAGCCTTTGTATATCACTGTTATCTTCGAACACATGAGAGAACACATACTGGGGAGAAACCCTACAAATGTAATCAATGTGATAAAGCCTATTCCCAACACAGTCATCTTCAAATACATAAAAGAACACATACTGGACAGAAACCCTATGAATGTAATCATTGTGGTAAAGCATTTGCATATCATAGTCAACTTAAAATACATAAAATATCACATGCTAGAGAGAAATCCTATGAAGGCATTCAATATCATGAAGCGTTTACATATCACAGTACTCTCCAAATACATAAAAGGACATATACTGGAGAGAGACTATATGAATGTAAAGTCTTTGCATGTCCTAGCAACCTTCAAATACATAAAAGAATACACACTGGAGAGAAATCCTACAAGTGTAATCAGTGTGATAAAACCTTTTCACAGTACAGTAATCTCCAAATACATAAAAGAACACATACTGGAGAGAAGCCCTATGAATGTAATCAGTGTGGTAAAGCCTTTGCCTATCCTGGTTATCTTCACATACATAAAAGAATGCATATGGGAGAGAAACCTTACAAATGTAATGAATGTGGTAAATCCTTTTCACAACAGAGTTATTTTCAAATACATAAAAAAAAACACATACTGGAGAGAAACCTTATGAATGTAAGCAATGTGGTAAATCCTTTGCCTATCATGGTCAACTTCAAAGGCATGAAAGAATTCATACTGGAGAGAAATCTTATGAATGTAATCAATGTGGTAAAGCCTTTGCATATCATGATTATCTTCAAATACATAAAAGAATACATATTGGAGAAAAACCCTATGAATATAATCAATGTAGTAAAGCCTTTTCATGTCACAGTAGTCTCCAAATTCTTAAAAGAATACATATTGGAGAGAAACCCCATGAATGTGATTGGTAAAATAAAGCCTTTGCACATCATAATGATCTACAAAGGCATGAAACAAATCACATTGAAAAGAAACCCTATTTAATATGTTGACACGTTTGTACATTGCTATGGTCCTCATTATCACAAATTATTCATACTGGAGGGAAACCCTATGAATGGAAGCAATATTGTTAAGCCTTTGCTCTTCACAGTTATCTCCAAATGAAGAAAAGAACACAATACTGGACAGAAACCCTAAGTATGTTGCACTCAATGTGGTAAAGCCTTTGTATTATGAGGTCTGCTTAGATTCAACACAACTCAAACACCAGGTCAATGTAAATTGCAAGAATTCATTGTAATCCGACCACTTCTGATCTATCAGTCTCAGAACAGACTCAGGAGTGAAATTGCAACACCAAGCCAGAATGTTATAGAGCTTTTGAGCTTGAAAACCACAAACATCTGCACCAAGTTACAGGTAAATTTGTCCACCAATCAGGATTTAGGTATAGGGGCTTTCCTTATGTGGTTGACTATATCAACTGATAGAGAATGTAGGTTTTACAGTCTGACTAATCTCTTTAATTTGTTGTTTTATGGTTAGGAATTGTCATTATCTTTGGGGGAAGAAAAGATAAATAAGGGAAGCTGGTCAGCTGTTGGGAAGTCCCCAACTCCCACAGGGCCTGGGAGATTGAACTTTGTTTCACACTGTGATTAAAACGGAGTCTGAAAACAAGAGAGCAATACTTAGAAAAAAATTCTTTTTTTTTCTTTTTAGAAAAAATTTCTTTTACTTGTTCCCAACATTTGCAAATCACAGTCATCTTTGAATACATAAAAGAATATGTACTGGAGAGAAACCCTACAAATGTAACCGATGTGATAAAGCCATTTCACAACACAGTTAACTACAAATAAAAACACATACTAAAGAGAAACCCTGTGAATGTAAGCAATAGTGTTCCAAATAATGAGGAAAAAGTTATACTGCAGAGAAACCCCATAAATGTAGTCAGTGTAGTAAAGTTTTGTACATCATTGTATCTTTATACAAGAGTAAATCTTTAGTGTGTAATAAATCTGTTAAAACCTTTGCATATCACAGTAGTCTTTGGGGATCTGAAATAACTCATACTGAAGGAAATATCAGTTATCTGAGTATAATTTTGTAAATAATCTTACACACAGGATTATTTATTCTGGAGGAAAAATATGACAAGTGTTTAATGAAAATTTTTGTTTCATTTAAAAAACACAGAAATGTTTTGGGAATAGATTCTTGTTTTAATCCCAGATGTGAGGATAAGAGGCTGCTTTATAGCAGGTGACTATGATTTGCCTCATGCTCTAGCAGGGACATTGTTTTGCCAGCTGCAGATAGTTTCTGCAAGCGTGTGATATTTCAAATTCTGGGAAGTTTTCAGAGGATATATATATATGTTAGGGCCCCAAGAAGCGGGGTTGCTATTTTTGGAGGGTTGGAAGTCTAGAGAAGGGTGGTAGGAAAAGGAACCCACAAAATAACCCAATGCTGGGTACATAAATGTCAACTATCTATTCATGTATTGTGATTTCCCCCTCTATTTTGTTTGTACTTGCAAATTCATATGGGCAAAAGTCTTATGAATTTTAAACAATAAGGTAACCTTCTTAGATTTCACAAACTCTTCAATTACATGAAATAACTCCTCCAGGTATAAAACTTATGGATGTGTATTGGTGCCTTTTCTGTTACTATAATAAAACATAATATCTAAGGCAACTTATAAAAGAGTTTAATTTGGCTTAGAGTTCCAGAGGGATGTGGGATCAATATGAAATTGGTATCACAACAAGTGTTGTACATGGCAGTATAGTAGGAAGCTCAGAACTCACATCCACAACCTGCAGCATGGAGCAGAGAGTGGGAACTAGAAATGGTGTGTGGATGTAAATGCTCAAGTCCACCCCAAGTGACATATGTCCTTCAGCAGGGCAGGATTTCCTAAATCTTCCCAAGTGATACTACCAACTGAGAAGGATTTATTTCTTTCACTTCCATCTTACATGCTTGCTTTCTGTAACATGAACCAATTTATGATGAAGAAAAACTCTGTATATAAGCCTTTAGATGCCTCAACATCTGAACTATAGGAATGAATGTTTATACAAGAAAAGCATTTATGAGTAAGAAATTGTTCGCGTAACAATTTGTTTTAATTATATGATGTCAGTGTGCATGTGCAAGCTGGTTCCCAAGAAGATTAGACCCTTGTATCTTCTTGTAGCAAGAATTACAGGAAGTTGTCAAAAACCTGATCTTGGTCCTTGGAATGAATTTGTCTTAAGTGCTTGGCCACTTCTCTAACCCTGTAAATATTTTAAAGCTGTTATGTAGTATCTTCATATCAGGAAATAGAAAAGAACTCATATTTTAAAAGCCCTATCATGTAAACAATCTGATAAAGACTTTAGATATAGTTGTCTTCAGTTTCAAGGTAAAAAAGTCTTTGTTTCATTTAGATTTTATGGTAGTCTGGAGGAGGTCACCAATTGTGGTTGCAGTTTGTATTTTGAAATATTTGGAATAGGTACTGAAGTTTGCTGTATGTGTAGCAAATCCATTTACAGAAGTCATTTACATAGGTCATTCTATAGTCTGTGGCTTCTGTTCATCTTCTATTGCACTTTCACTTTGTATAGATATTTTTTACTGCAATGCATAGAATGGGATGCCCACCATCTAAGTGGTCCATTGTTTATTTATATATCAGGCGGTGTCTGACCAAACTGTTCAAGTACAGGTGGTTGTTCCTGGATTTGTTTTTCCTATTTTCACAGATTTCCTTGAGATATTGTTGTTTGTTATCCATCTGGCTTGGATGTCAGTAATTAATCAAGGTTGCATTTGAACTCTTGATTCTCATGTGTCAGCCTCCTGAGTACAAGTCCAAGGGTAGAAGATGTACCCCTAACGTGTCTTGTTTTGTCAACACATTTTAACAATGTTAATTTTAAAATGCTTAGTAGTAGAGAATACAAAAAAAAAACATTAATTACTTTATATATGTATCCAAAGCAGCATTTTTTCTGTCTTAGTTTGAATTTTATTGCTGTGAAGATACATCATGAGCAAGGTAGCTATTATATAAAAGAAAACATTTAATTGGGACTGTCTTACAGTTTTAGAAATTCAGTCCATTATCATCATGGTGGGAAGCATGACAGCATCCAGACAAAACTGGATAGCTCAAGCCATCTTTATTTATACAGAATTCCAGAGCATTCAAACACATATAGAGTTTCAGATTTTTCTTACTCATTATTCAAGACTCTCAACAAGTACTTATTAAAATTCATTTTAAGATCCCCTTATTTTCTTGTAGTTAGTGATTAACCTTTTCCCATATCTAAGCAGTATAGTGTTACAATGCAAATGATTATGTCATAGCTAAGCACAACTGCATATTGCAAGCCAAAATGATTTAAGTACCATATTGCAAGCCAAATTATTATATTTAGCCAGGCATATCTAGTTTGTACACAGGCTGGTAGCAGACATACAGTTTCAAAGTAAAAAACAATTAGAATCCAAACAAATTTTTAACAGGAATTTAATGGTCTAATTCAGCATTTATATTCTCATGCAAAACATCATGACCAAGAAGCAAGTTGCAGGGGTTAAAGGGTTTATTCAGCTTGCACTTCCACATTGCTGTTCATCACCAAAGAAAGTCAGGACTGGACCTGAAAGCAGGTCAGGAACTTGGAGGCAAGAGCTGATACAGAGGCCATGGAGTGGTACTGCTTACTGGATTGCTTTCTCTGCTTGCTCAGCTTGCTTTCTTATAGAACCCAGGACCACAAGCCCAGTGATGGCACCACCCACAGTGGGCAGGACCCTCCCCCCTTGATCACTAATTGAAAAAAATGCCTTACAGCTGGATCTCATGGAGGCATTTCCTCAAGGGAGGCTCCTTTCTCTGTGACAACTCCAGCTTGTGTGAAGTTGACACACAAAACTAGCCAGTACAATGACCTTTTATCACCTTCAAATTAAGTATGTTCATGATGTATTGTAAGTTGTCTTTTATGCCATGATCTGTCTTCATTTTACAGTATGCTTCTGCCCTGACAGAAACTGACAACTAACACTTTCCATCAACTCGTACTCTATCTTTTATATAACACCTTACCTTACCTAAGGCAATGATGAATCTACCCAATTTATATTTCCTTTAGAAGCACAACAAATTTAACTTACTAACTAATCCTAAGGATGAACTAACTTGTCCTGAGAATGAACTCTCTACTGTTGATCTTTAGGCCCTATCTCCTCTCAGTGATATTTGAACTTTCTCTCTCCACAATGTATTGGCATGCTTAAGTCCTCAGAAGAAATAGTTGACATTTCCAAGCTTCTTCCTTTTTCCTCATATGTTCCTATCAATTTTAGACGATCCAATAAGGGATCTTCTTTAAAAATGTCAGTCAGTCATACCTTTACTTAACCCTTTGAATAAACAGAAATCATGGCTCTGTCTCCAAAGGATCGATGCAGTTGTTCTGGTTATCATTCCCACTGGTCCTCATCAAATGGGAGAAAAATTTCAAGGGACCTTATCTCAAGGAGGTCCTTCCCAGAACATCCATGCACCTTTCCCTAGAGAGACAATATGGCTCCTACCAGACCTCTGGTGACATA
>NW_021620524.1:69460-125766 GCF_004785775.1 Grammomys surdaster
GTGTGGATATGGTTTCAAGCCTGAACATTGGATATGCAATTAGGAAGGGCATCCATGCCTGAGGCTAATCCCCCCATTTGCAGGAGCTCTACTTCTTTTTTTTTTTCTTTTTTTCTTTTTTTTTTTTTTAAGATAGTTGTGGGCCACCATGTGGTTGCTGGGAATTGAACTCAGAACCTCCAGAAGAGCAGCCAGTGCCCTTAACTGCTGAGCCATCACTCCAGCCCAGAGCTCTACTTCTCGGAGCTCTACTTCTTGATGACCTACTTAAGAATGACCCTGAAGTAACCTAGGCTACCTTCTAGAGAAAACACAGGGTGGTCAGTACCTCAGTTAACACTTGCTGGTGCCATGGGCCTGAAGTCCTGGAGCTGCAGGGAAGACTACAGACATTGGCCTGAGCCAATGAGAGAGAGAGAGAGAGAGAGAGAGAGAGAGAGAGAGAGAGAGAGAGCGTGTGAGAGAGAGAGAGAGAGAGAGAGAGAGAGAGAGAGAGAGAGAGAGAGGCATATTCATACCAACACGCACATGAAAATTACCTTGCATGTCTTCTAGAACTTTGACAATGCTCTTCAATATTATGGTCTTCCCATTTGCAGTCTAAAATATAGTACCAGAAAAGGTATGAATTATTATTGGAAATTAGGAAAAATTTAACTTACTATCTTCAGTGAATCTGATTTATTCACCTCAGTCTTCCTCGTTTTCAAGTGAAATTACAGAAGAGCATCAGTAACAAAGAAACAGTTGTTTTCTTATTTGAAAAAGTGAAAGAAAATTCAGTGTCTTACCTGTAGCAGTGAGGTTCCTGTAGGTCTCCAGCATCACATCTTTGTAGAGACTCTTCTGTGAAGGATCCAGCAAAGCCCATTCTTCTTGAGTGAAGTTCACATGCACATCATCATAGGTCACTGAATTCTAAAATAACCCACACATGTGTACAAAAGGAACCATGATACAGACAACACTATAAATGGATACTTCACTGACAATATATTCATATACTTCTGGTGCTTCCTCCACTTATTTCTTGACCCAGAAGTTCTAATGTAATCACCAAGTCATCTTAGAATTAAGCTGAGTAATGAACTTCAGCTCTGTCACATTTCTTCACTCTTTGAACAGGATATATCCTTGCAAGAGAAATTCAAATAAACACACACACACACGCATATGCGAGACAAAGAGAGAGACAGAGACAGAGACAGAGACAAAGACAGACACAAAAACAGTAATGAGAACGTATCAGAGAAATTCTATTAAGAATTACTAACTATAAGCATGACAGGCAAGGTGGATATATTGACTCATGCCTGCCTTTAATCCCAGCACTCAGGAGGCAAAAGCAGGTGTATATCATTGAGTTGCATGCCAGTCTGGTCTATCCAGGACAGCCAGAGGTACTTATCAAGACCCTGTAACCGATGTTAAAAAAAAAAAAAAAATCAATCAAACAAACAAGAAAGAGAAAAAGAGCCTCTCTTCTTAGCCGGGCAGTGGTGGCGCACGCCTTTAATCCCAGCACTTGGGAGGCTGAGTCAGGCAGATTTCTGAGTTCGAGGCCAGCCTGGTCTACAGAGTGAGTTCCAGGACAGCCAGGGCTACCCAGAGAAACCCTGTCTCGAAAAACCAAAAAAAAAAAAAAAGAGAGAGAGAAAGAACTCAGAGGTTTTTCTGAAGTTCCCTCAAAGAATTGTACATTCATTCCAGTTCTATATTGATCTTCCAGAACCCTGAAGTACCCCAATTGAAACTGTGACATTAATAGGATCTTACTAGAAGGAGATGCATGTTTATACAGTTACAAATGGACAGATGAAAATATTAGAAATGGAAATGTTGATCATAAATCAGCAACATAGGGAAAGAGAGATGTCTCAGCAGTGAAGTTCTCTTATTAGTCTTGCAAATCTGGACTTAATTGTCAGTACTTACAAAGGGGCTCACAACTATTTATTACTCCAAGCTCAGATATTCTGAGGCCATCCTCTGACCAGGTACACATGAGATGCATATTCATGCATACAGGCAAAATACTCATATTCATTAAAAAAATATTACAACAGTTATGAAGAATGTTATGAACCTATAATCCAATGACTCAGAAAGCTCAAAACAGTAAAGCTCAGGCAGTATTAATGTCACAAATACATGCCATTCTGAGAAATAGAATATGTTACCTGCCAAATTTCAAAATTCACAATGTGGATAAAGATCAATACAACAAAGTATGCTTGACATATACCAAAATCTATATTCTAGGCCCATCACCCAATAATATAAAAACAAACAAACAACTAGTCAAGTTGACCCATATTTAATCCCAGCACTCTGGAGTCAAAGTCAAGTGGACCTTTAAATTTGAAGCTTGCATGTACTATATACCTACCTTCAGAACAGCCAGGATTACAGAGTGAAACTTTGTCTTCAAAACAAAAACAAAACAATAAAATTAAAATTATAAAAACACCAGGCCCACAAAATAGCTCAGCACTGCACAGCAATTGCTTCCACTGCATCTTATGTGACTTAGGAATAGAGTCTAAAATAGGGAAGGCATGACAGCATGAGAAAGAAGCTCACTGATCAGTTTGAACCACAACACAGTAGACACAAAACATAGGAGAAGGGCTGAGTCTATAGACATTCAAATCTCATGCCCACTAAGGAATCTTGGAAGGTTCGTCCTACAAAAGCTTCTATAAACTTCCCAAAGAAAGCCACAAAGGAGAGACAAGTGTTTAAGACATCATCCTCTCTGGGAGCTTTTTAACTCAATCAACTACATCCTGACCCTGGTCACTATAGGCTCATGGTCATCCCAGGAAAAGAATGCATTTAGTCTAACTTCAATGATCGTAATAGTCTGCAAGAGCTCGTACACTGTTAAAAGTCTATTCTGCCACTCAAGACAATCTCTTGATTGCCACATCTTGTAAAATCACAAAGCATGTTATATCTTTCCAATATACAATGGCACTAATACCCCTTCCCATTCCAATAGAGAGGAATGTTGAACAAAAGCAAGAAACACAGCAGGGCACACACTGAATCCTGCAGCTCTATGTGAGACACATGGGGCCTCTGTTTCAAAAGGCTTACATGGCCCTATCCCTGCAACTTCTCAGACATCTCTCAGTTAAGTTACTTGCACTTCCTATACGCAGCTCTCCATGGCAGGTATCTCACAGCTTAGGTATCAACATTTTGTGGTTTCAAAATGCAACTCAGGCTTCATCCTCACAGGTTCATGCAATGCTCTCTCACAGTGTCCTCCCTCACTGGGGCTCTGACTCTGCCAAACACAGACGGCTGAAATAGTGCTGAACTGAAACCACAGAGGAAGAATCCATGACCTCAGATTTTGCATCTTTCTTGTTTCCAAAACTTGGGTATCCTGTCAAGTTTGTATTCTAAATTGGGATGGACCCTGCCACCCTTGGACCACAGTTGGAGCAGGTTTTGTATGAACCTCTTCCTGGGATCAAGGATCACTTTGCCCACTCCCCCTTCTATTCATTGAAGGCTTACCAAGAGGGAGTGTTTCCCTTAGGACACATTCTTAGGCTTCCTTCCAATCCTGAGCAATGATCTCTTTGAAAATCTCTTTGATTATCTCTTTGAAAATTCAGGCCTCTGTTTCAGCATCTGGCTGCCATCTGTAACTATCCAGAGCTGTTTTTCTCTGCAAACCACAGACTTTGCATTTATTTTTGCCCACCTCTTTCTTTCTTTCTTTCTTTCTTTCTTTCTTTCTTTCTTTCTTTCTTTCTTTCTTCTTCTTTTTTTCATTGTAGTCCTGAAGGAGTCACTGGTAATACTCATCCAAGAGATTCAATATTCCATCTAAGTATTCAGCCCATTAGTTTTTAATTCTGCCTGCTTTATTTTCTCAGATCATGGACATGAAAAAAATATATTGGGTCAAAATATTACACAAATGATTTCTACCTAAATTTTTCATGGAGTCTATTTTCCACTAAAATCCAATAACCTGAACTTCTGTCTGCATTGCTGGCAACACTCGGATCTTCCAGGTACTACAGGAACAGCTGCTTAAGCTCTTAGTATAGCTTTCTATGCTGTTTGCCATCTCAAGTGATGATGTTTTCCACATTCCTCCAAAAGAGAACATTCCAAGATTCTGTGCTGCAGCAAACTACTTTTTCCCTACAATTTTTGTTGCAGTACCTTGCTACTCTGCTGCTGCTGGTGTGACTGAATCTTCTAACCAATGGCATCTGAGATCTCAGGTAATAAACAGGTTTACTTGTTTGCTCCTGTCAGATCACAGACCATCATTTTGGGAGCTTAGGATCAAAACTCAAACTTCCAAAAGGAAGGCAAAAACCATGGGCAAACATTGTTCCCTGCCTTGCCCTCTTGCTTGGTCACTGACTTATGCTCAGCTAATTCTCTCATTCAGCCCAGGACACTTACATAGGGATATTGCTACTCTCAGTGGGAGAGCCTTCCCACATCCATCATCACTCCACACAATCTCTCACTGACACAGCATCCAGCCATTTTGATGAGAGCATGCCCTCAAGTGAGGCTCCCTCAGATGACTACAATCATCTCTAAAAAGTTGACAACTGAAGCTACTTAGACACAGAAAATAATTTATGAGAAAGTTTTAAAAATCCAAAAATCAATGTGTTACCCATATCAATCACTTCAGTAGCAAAAACCCAAGCAGTGATGACTGCAACAACAGGAAAGCACAGATTTGCCAACAAATCAGGAGAGGCAAGTCTTCAAGATTAGGAAGAGGGAACTAAAACTTGTTTCTCCACAGAAAGTCCCTCAACTATCAAAAAAACCCAAGAAACATAACATAATACAGTAAATGTTCATAAGACAAAAACAGGTGAAAGTCTATCATTTCCTAGAGAAACAATAATATAGTTAGATTATAATGAATAAAATCACACAACATAAATGGTATCATCCATAGAAGGAGACAGAAAGACAGACCTATAAACCTTTTAAAAAACAACTACAACGTAAGAAAATAACAACAATAATAATGATAATTAAAAAATAAAAGAAATTACAGGCCAGCACTCATCCTGTGCACCCTGTTTCTCCTCGCTGGAAATGGACTGGAAGTGGCAAAAAGCGAGTCAAATGGCCAAAGAGGTAACCTAAGGAATGAAAAGTTGTGGGTTTTTTTTTTTTTTTTTAAACCAAACCCACATTTATAGAGGCCTAATATACAAAATACATTAAGAATTCAAGGAACGCCGGGCGGTGGTGGCGCACGCCTTTAATCCCAGCACTTGGGAGGCAGAGGCAGGCGGATTTCTGAGTTCGAGAGTTCGAGGCCAGCCTGGTCTACAGAGTGAGTTCCAGGACAGCCAGAGCTATACAGAGAAACCCTGTCTCAAAAAACAAAAAAAAAAAAAAAAAAAAAAAAAAAAAAAAAAAAAAAAAAAAAAAAGAATTCAAGGAACAAGATTTTCCAAAGCAAAATATCCAATTTTAAGATGGGGTAGAGACCTAAATATAGAATTCTGAACAGAGGAATCCCAAATGGCTGACAAACACTTAAGGAAATCCTCATCATACTAGCCATCAGGGAAATGTAAATCAAAACTACTTTCAGAATCCATCTTACATATGTCAGAATGGCTAAGATCAATAACACAAGTGACAGCTCATGCTGGCAAGGATATGGAGAAAGGGAACAAGCCTCTACTGTTTATGGGAGTGCAATACAGCCACTATAGAAATCAGTATTTCCTCAGAATCGTGCTCCCTCAGAAAACTGAGAATCCACCTACCTCAAGATCTAGCTGTAGCATTCCTAGCATCTATCCAAAAGGTGCTCCATCCTACACAAGGACATTGGCTCAACTATGTTCAAAACATATTTATTCATAGTAGCCAGAAACAGGAAACAACCCAGATGTTCCTCAACTGAAGAATGTATTAAAAAAAATAGCACATTCATGCAAACTCCGCTGTTTCTTTTTAAACGACATCATGAATTTACAGGCAAGTGAATACAATTAGAAAAATAAGTGTCATTCAGACTCAGAATGACAGATATGGTGTTTACTTATGAGTGGCTACTATCTATCTGGCATATACTAACCAAGCTACACTCAACAAACCTAGAGAGGTTAGGTAAAGAGGAGGGCTATAGGGGGGAAGCATGGATCTCCCTCTAAAGGGGAAACAGAACAGTGTCAGTGAGTAGACAAGGTTTTGATGGTAACAGGAGTGGGAGGGATCAGTTGGGGTTGTGGGGTGGGATGAAAGGAGAGAGTACACTGCAGGGAGAAACAGCTGGAATTAGGGGGCATTTGGGGATTAGTGTAGAAACCCAGTGCAATGGCAACTTCCTGGAATCTATGAGGGTGACCCTGACGAGGACTCCTAGGAATAGAGGATACAGAGCCTCAACTGACCATCCTTTGACACCAGGCAGGGCTTCAATGATGGGAATGGGTTACATTCGGCTGAGCTGTTGGTCAAGGAGGTCTCTTGGAGATCCTTAAACAACCCATGCTGATGCTAGGACAAAAGCTGGCTCTTTGAAAACTGACAGCAGGGCCCCATCACTGAGGACATATTCTACACAGCTCCACTGAATGTAGAGGTCAAGCTTCACCCCTATGTTCTAGCCTCTTGTAGGAGAGAAGGTACTCTACAGGCTACAGAAAGAGACCTGGACACCAATCCAGCTACAAAACCCTCTTCTTACAATTGGTCCTTCCTGCAAGATGTGCCCGGGCATGACAGTAACAAACTTGTTTGAGTAGCCAATCAATGTTTGGTTAAACTTGAGGCCCAGGACATGAAGGGGATCCATGACTAACACTCTCTGGATTTCCAGGAACCATACAGAGACTTAAATGCCAAGCATGGGGCCAGCATGGGTCTGTGCCAGGTCCTCTGCTGATGTTATGGCTGTCAGCTTGGTGTTTTGTTGAACTCCTAACAGTGAGAGCAGGGGTAGCTCTGATTCTTTTGCTTGAACCTGAGACTCTTTTTTTCCTCTTGGTTTTGCCTTGTCTGGCCTCAGTATGAAGCCTTTCACCTTGTCTTTTCCTATGTTGTTCTGTTCTGTTTGGCTATCCTCTCTTGGAGGTCTGCTGCTCTCTGAAGAGGAAATGGGGGTGTGGGGGTGGATCTAGGGGAGAGGAAGAGAGGACAGGTAGGGAGTAGCTGGGAAGAGTGGAGGGAGGGGAAAGAGTGGTCAGGATATATTGTATGAGAGAAGAATACATCTTCAATTAAAACATTAATTCAATATTGCTTAAATGAAAATGTAAAGTATGAGGAAAGCAATAATGTACAAAGAAAAGCAAGAGAGTGAAGACAGGGACAGCATGAATGTGACAGATACAGTTCTCATCCTGTTTGTATAGCGGATGACCATCACACAGGGGTGTAAAAGCATCTTTTATTTTCCTGATGTAACTGTCATCTCAGACACTTCTCCATCTGCTGACCTAGGCCTAGTCCTGGAACCTTCTAGCCTCCATACAATCTCATCTGAGACTTCCTGCTGAATGAACTCACCCTTTCTTTTCTTTTTTCTAAAGAAAAAAAGAAAGAAAAAAAAAGACTGGCTGGGCTGGTCAACTCAGCTGTTATGGTTCAAAACTCTCCACAGTAAATTATTCAAACTGACTTCTTTTATTTCTGACAGAATTGCTCTGCTTGGCCTCAAACTAATTCTAACAATCTGTTCTAATCGTCTGGCTCCTTCTCATTCTCTGCCTCATTCTATCATCATCTCTGTCTAGGTTGTTCTCTCCTCAACCTGTCTCTGTAAAACTCTCTGGGTAAAATTGTCTCCTCTACTCACCCTCTGTGCTACTCCTCTTATGTTGCCTCTCTTTCCTGTCTCTTCTCTTGATAGTTGAGCATATCATTTTCTGTCAGTTCTTTCTCTGACTCTTCATTTTATCTCCGACTCAATTAGACATCACTTTCAAACACAGGTGCTTCCATCTAAAACTAACTTTGCCTTCACTGTTTGGGTTTAAAGTGTGTACTGAGGGCCAGTCTGTATTCCAGCCACAGGGATTAAAGGTGCGTGCTATGGACTGAGCCACATCACATCTAGGAACAGGTTGGCTTTATTTTTCTTCTTCAGTAAATATCACAATCTCGGGGTTCACAATGTGATCAACACATGACAAGCTCATTCTTGGGCCCACTCTCGATCTGTGAAATCAGAAGTTTTGCTCTCAGCAATGTGAAATATATATCATGCAGGAAACAAAAGCAGGTTGACTTGTGTTAACTTTCACTAGTCTGGTTTGTGGAATTACAGAGCTTTCTGCCCCTCTTGTTCCAAAGCAATATTGTTCCTTCTTTTAAAGAGAAACTAATCTTTGAATAACTACTCAAATAACAGAAATTAATAGGATGTTATACAGAATTGCTACATTAATTATATAATACATTAAAGATAAAAAATGTGCGTGAAAATGTTAAAATCACATTCTTCAAAGCAAAAATGAAAGTGTTACTATCTAGGATAGGTTATTTAATCCAGAGAAAACAGAGATGATCACATACTTAAGATTATTGTTTTTTGTTCTGTAATTTACTGTCATTTACTGTAAAGAAAATTACTGTCAAGACTGTAATCTACTGTCATTATATAAATTCAAATGAAACACCCAGTCTGTTTCTTAACATCATTACTTTTTCATGTAGCATGATTCATTGGCAGAAAGCTCTCATCTCATCCAAGTAAACCCATTTTCTGTATTTTCACAGGATACTATAATAGCACATTTGCTTCTCATCACTATAATAACTCTTGGTACAAAAAGCTTGCTATTTCATTTCTCTTCTCCACATACCATCTAAAAGAACATGAGAAAAACCCTTTGAAGGTGATTGCATCAGCTAGATCCTGTGCTTTCTGCCCTGAGTTTTCTATTGCTACCTGCAGTGTAGACAAGATGGCTGCAACTCTCACATCATTTGACAATAAGAGTGCACTAAAGATTAAAATCAGTTGGGAGAAAGAAGTGGGTTGACATTGCTTAAGCTGTAATTACATGCTGTTCTATGACCAATACAGCACTGGCTGTACAATACTTAATCCTTTAACCATTGCTATTGTATTGTCTTCATTCCTTTAGTGCAGTGTCCTCCTGAGGCATCCAACTTGTTCTCAACAAATGAGCATTGAGGTGACTCTCCTAGTTAGGCTACTATGAATATAAATGCAGTGAAGATGACAGTTTTGTTGCTTCTCAATGCTAATTTCTAGTGCATGGAAAATATACTGATAAGATTGCTGGGATCCATGGCAATTCTGTTATTTCTAGGAGAACAATGTACAGTGGGGTTGCTTGGGTGTAGGTACTATGTCCAAATGTATCAGACTACATTCATTCAATATGTATAATTTTACCTCAACTATCATAACACAACATGTTTTTAACTAATTTTATTTGATATCTGTGGGAAATTCCAACTTACTGCTATCAGAGTTTATTTTGCAATACACGGTCCTTAATTAAGAAAACAGTGAGAATTAAATAACCACAGCCTTTACAACTCCCACTAAAATAACTCACAGTGACCCCTAACCTGTTACTTTCTGACCCTCCAACTACCATTGATCTCTCTTCCAAACAGAGAGGCCCCATGCTCTAAAGCTTTCTTTATGGAAGTGATCAGAGAGGTGGACTCTGTCTGTGCAGCTCCCCATGCCCCCTTCAGCCCCCCAACCCAGCCACACCGAGTCCACTCACAAAACAATGTTGAGGAACAATGTATGTTTCCTGACACTTGGATTACGCCACATGATGTGGAAACTTCCTTACCTACCTGCACACCTCCATGCACACCTGAGAAACCTCTGTATTTCAGAAACCCCTTTTGTACCCTGGAACCGAATTTCCCTGGATCACACCATTCATTGAAGTCAGTGGTAGTGGAAAGGTTAAAGGATTTTGCTGAAGGATGATTCTTATTACCTCCTTTCTACTGGTTTCGAAATGATTTGCAAAATTTATCACACAAAACTGAATGTAAAATGCAATCATCAGAGCTTCTAGAAACCAGATCTTTGAGTTTTTGAAATCTGTCTTCCCACTGCAAACCAATAGTAAGTGCTTGTGTGTGCACACTGGGCAGTGATAGTATAAGCAACACAGCTGCAGAGCCTCTTCCTCCCCAGGGAATCCACACTCAGGCAGGCTCAGAGGCCAAGGCCCTCTGCCCAGGTCACCACATGTACCAACAGCACCACAGTCTTGTTCAAGGTCCATCCAAGTCCAGTCAGATTGAACCCTGATAAGCTTAGCCAACCTGCTCTTCCTGGTGGCTGCCACACTCACCATGGCATGGCATGTGGGCTCCCTCACAGTTCTCTGATGAACTGCATCAGAGGAGAATATGGAAAGAACCTGCAAGCTACTTCCCACTTGCACTCCTCCTGATTGCTAGCCTGTCCACAGGACATTAGCAGCTCCCCTACTGGAGGAGTAGAGATTAAAGACTCAGATACCATAGGCCTTCCCTCTGTCCTTTCATCCCATCCTAGGGGCCAACAGAGCCCTAGTCTGGTAAATTTGTATTTTAGTTATATCTTCCATTCTTCAAGGTCACCTGTTCATCTTCCAAGGCAGAGTCCTTTGTGTGCATAAGCCATTACACACTCAATGCCCAGTGTAACCATTCTTTTGCTTCACAGCTGGGAAGTGCTGCACCCAAACTTCAGTCAAACTCAAACAGTAACAACAGCTGAACCAAAAGGTGGCTAAGAATTTGAAATCAAGGAACAGTAACTGGGAGGTGAAAAAAGAAATAAAAAGGAAAGGACCTGGCTGCTCCTAGGTATGGTGGAGTAGAAAGTTTACTATAGATAAAAGTGAGTTAATTTCATGACTCAAATGGGTAGTTTTAACACTCTGTTTTGATATATCTCTTTAACTTAAGGACTTAGGATGTTTAATCAAATAAAAGCAAAGCCACTGCTGTGAGGAGCAGGAGACTGGGATAAAGGTGACCTCAGTCAATGTAGCTAGCTTGTCTCAGAAACATTTTTCTCAACAGCTGAAGATGCAGCTGGTCTAGAATTAGTGAGCCTTTCTAGGAAAACAATCACTCCACACACAAAAGATTAATTTTTAAAAATCTCCTTGATAATAGCTTGCATCTAACTCTGGTTTGTAGTGACATTTTTGAGAATCCTAAAATTTTGGTTTCTTTATAAAACACAGAAATATGATAAAAATGTGCTTTCATTATGATCCCAGGTGTATGGATGTGAGGCTGCTTCTGACTGTTTGCAGCCCCCGACCATGATTTGCCTCATGCTCTAGCAGAAGCATGGTTTTCCCAGGTACAGATTTCTGTGATGCTGTGACATGTGCAATCAGTAACATTTTGGAGAGTACATACATCCAATGACCCCAGGGAGGCAAGATGGCAGGTTGTTGGTCTCTTAGGGAGGTTAGTCGGGATCTGTTAGTAGCTGTGGTCAAAGGATAAACAAAGGGAAATAAATCAGATTCCAGGATCTCTTTCTCCTCTATCCTTGTTTCTATCCTGTCTGGCATTAAGAGGTGAAGAGGGTGGGGAATAAATGGTGGGGAAAAAGAAGAAACTAAAAAGCACCAAAGACAGGCTACACTGGTTAATGCTAAAAGAGAAGCCAGCCTAGGAGTGATTTCTCATTCCACAAATGCTGTTACCCTGAAGTCTCTTTTAGGTTCAAGTCCCAGGTTAGGTTTTGAACAGTTTAAATATGGACTGGAGACTGCAATTCTAGCCATGTAGACAGATGGGAGTATTACACACCATAGATATTCTCAGAATTATTTCTTAATTACATCAGTGACCTAAAAATAGCAGGTCATTCTTCAGTAACAGGGTCCTAAGTAGAAGGTCCCAGATAATGAAACACAAAGGAAAAAAAAGAAGTTAGAAAGTATAAATGCTGGTGTGAGGAGGTATTGTACAATCTATGTCTTCTATGCCAAGTAAGCTTCTTAAGAATACCATCTTATATACGACTTACACGGGGGAAATGGAAGGACATGGGAGACATCTATGAAGTCAACAGAAAGATGAAGAAACTATGAAGTTAGCAGAAGCATCATACAATGGGACACACTCAGGAGAAGTCCAATCAAACACTGCCACACAAGGGGAAGTCAGGGTATCTCAGGAACATTCCTGACCAAGCCTATAGTAGCCTTGGGACTGATAACCACAACCCCATTCAGTGGGAAGAGTTGTGTTCACAGAATCAGATGCAACACCTCTCCAAGTCCGTGCCTGAATTAAAACAGATCTCCTTCTCTTAAAATAAGGAATATGCTTGGGAGAACTCGTAATGGTCTGGGCCCAGGGCCTTTGGGTCATTCTCCATATATGGAGACCTCAGGGAAAGAAACCCTTGCTTGATCAGGCCAGTACTCAACACCACAGTGTTTGTTTGTTTTGTTTTTATTTCTTTACCTTTTCAAATAGCTGTCACCAGGTGTCATCTTGCCCATGTGGCAGTACTATGCTTTTCTCAAGAAGAAAACTGAACCTGTAGGGCACACCAGGCCTTACTGTTGATTGTGATCCTGTAATGTCTCAGTGAGCAGCTTGTCAGAGGCCTGCTCTTTGATATGGGGATGGGCCTGGTGGCTGGTTGTAAATCAGGGTTGTTTCCTTCGTTCTGGTTTGGAGCCATATTTCTGGACAATCCTGGTGAATCAATATGTGTATCCTAGCATTCTAATCTCTACCAGGTCTGGTTAGCATACTACTTATAAGTGGAGTGTTTCACATGCAGCCCTCCTTTAGCTAAATTCTACTTGGTGTGACTTAGTATCTCCTTATTAAAACATTTACATCATCAGTTCTACTCCTTTGCATCACAGCTCAATATTGGACTGCGACCCAACACATGCCTTTTATAAGCTTCACAAAATTAACTCCAAATAGATCCTACCCCTTAATGTTAAATGTTATGGACAGAACTTATAGAAACTAGGGGGGTCTCTTGAGTTTGGTACCCGCCAAAGACATTTCTACACACAAGCCACTGTTCCAAATGGTCTGGGCAGATGCAGTCGCCATAAGTGAAGTTATTCAGAGGCTACCGGGGAGTAGCTAGGACCACAAAGGAATTCCTGGTTGGCCGCACATGGCCTCCGGTTCCCTCCCCAACCCCCAACCCCAGTCCCAGGAAAGACTCACCACACCAGCTCCGGATGCTCAGCCCCCTGCTCCTCCTGTTGTTGGCAGTGATCTGTACTCACCATGTCCCAAGTTCCGAGCTTGCCCGAGCGTGCCTCACAGCACACAACAGCAAGGTTCAGAGCACAATACATGCAACTACTCAAGACAGCTCAGCTACTAAGCAGAACCTGACGCATGGCACCCGGAAAGCCCGCCTCCTCTTCTGGGCCGCTTCAGTTCCGCCTCAAGGCTCTGATTGGCCAGTGAATCTTGAGTGACATGAGCACCTCCATTGGCTTAGAGTGTGCTGAGGGATGCAGCACAGCTGTTCTGGCTTAGACTTCCAGCCCAGAGCCAGACCTTTTCCAGATCTGCAGAGATTTGCATTTCAGTAGCACTTGCGCCTGTCCTCCAACAGTCATCTGTCTCCCACCCAGCCCCGGTGGAAAACCCATCACTCCAGCTTCCTTGGTTCAGCCGCCTGCTCCTCCCCTTTGTAAGCAGTGCCCCTGTGCTCACCAGGTCATGATTTCAGAGTTGCCTGAGCTCCCTTCACAGCATTCAATAGGCACTTACTTCCCCTTCTTCTTCCTGGAATCAAGGTAGATAGCTTGCACAGCCTCCTTACCCAGCTTGCAGCGGAATTATTAACCTGTCCCACAAGTGGGCGGGTATCCAGAATATTGACAGTTAACGAGATTTTAGGAAACAAGAGTTTTGTTTGTGGCTCTGTTCTGGGTTCAGGTAAACCGCAGCTACTTCTCACCTGGTAGGTATGGGATAAGCCTGGGAGAAAAACAGGAAACAGATGACAAACACTGAGGAGACTATTATCAGCAGGCACATCGTCCTCCACAGGAAGGTGAAAACAAACCAAAACCTCACAACAGTATTAGTGAAGCTTCTCTAGATGAACAGAACTGATAGAACGAATCTGTGTGTGCAGAAAGTGGATTTACTAGGATGATTCACAGGCTGTGATCCAACTAGTCTAATAATGACTGCCAATGGAAAGTTGTAGAATCCAGTAGTGGCTCAGTCCATGTTGCTGTGTGTCTCATTTGGTCTTCATATCTACAAGAATTCCAAAGAAGTGGGCTCTAAGGCCAGTAAACAGACAAACCATGGACAAAAACATTTCCCACCACCACTACCACAACAACAACTAAAAACTTGCTAGCCAGACGTAGAACAAGCAGGCAAAGAGAAAGAGCTACCATACTGAATGTCCTTTTTACATGGAGGTTGCCACCAGAAGCTGTGGCCTAGATTAAAGGTACATTTCATTGCCTCAAAAAATCTAGGTTACAGAAGAAAAGGATCTCCCACTTCAAAAGCTATAACTAAGAAAAATTCCTGCACAACACCCAGATTCTTTCGGTTTTAGTCAGTTCCACATGTAGTCAGTTTGACTACCAAGAATAGCCATCACATCAGCCAAGTCAGGAGAACTGAGAGAGATCTGTCCCCTCACCTCCAGTAGCAGGAAAAGAAAGCATGGGAATTGTTTCCAAAGCAATGCCTTTCTTCAAAGAAGGAATCACTGGGATTTTACTGAGGGAGTCTGGATCCTCTTACATATACCTATTGTTACTCCTACACATGCTCAGTTCAGTCCTCTCCTGAACACGGTCACAATTGTTGGGGACCCTGGACCACCATCCCAGCTAACAAAAGCTGCTTAATGAGAAACTGTCTCTTTTGGGAGAATCTGACCTTCAGCTAAGAAAGAATTTCCTGTTCTTAGAGAACTGCTGCCCCGGGACATTCGGGGAAAAACTGCAGAATGCTCTGCCGGATGACTGACCTTGTCTATCGATAGTTCATAGAGTCCCCATCCTGTTCTTTGTCCCCCTTCCTCCTTTGCCTAGAGTATATCTTGTAAGCCGTTTCCTCATTAAAGCAGACCTTGACATAGACGACATTAGCTTGGTCTCGTTCTCTCTCTCGCCCATGTTCCTTTTCAGGTGAGGTCCCCCTCGACCCCCATGAATAACTGGACCCGCGGGTCAGGTCACACAATGTCAAAGCAGTGATATTTAAAGGCATTCTTAGCTCAAAGTCAGCAGAAACATATGTAAGTGAGATAGATAGATAGATAGATAGATAGATAGATAGATAGATAGATATGAGAGATGGCTAAAAATGCTTCTGGAATATCCACCTTGTACTATAAGGTCTTAGCTGAAAATCCAGCAAACAACGCTGTGAAAGTAGATTGCTCAGGAGCCAATGCTGGCTGTTGATTATGATCTAAGTATGATCTAACAGGTAGATGTATCAATGCCACAATTCTCACATGTACATAGGACAAAGAACACAAATTCAGAAAACATCAAGGAAAACTCACGGATCAGAACTGTGGACACTTTTCTTAGAGGAACAGCTTTGCTGAGCTATAAGCAACCCTCATGATAGGGCTGCTCTAGCCTTCAGCACGCTGGCTCAGAGGAAGATCACAGCTGCTTCCATGCAGGACCAGAAAGCCTTCATTATAACTAGCTCTGACAGCATGCTGTCTGTCTCAGGGCTGTGACATAACTATCTAGAATTCTGGGCTTTTTCTTAAGGTTGATTTTCATTATATATACATATAGGTCTTTGCCTGCATGTGTCTGTGTGCAATACCAACAGAGGGTAGAAGAAGGCAAGGCAGTAGATGCCTAGGACTGGAAACCCAGCAACAGGTTAGCTACTATATGGTTTCTGGGGATGGAACCTTGGTCTTCAATAACAACATCAAACTGCTCTTAACTGCTGAGCTATCTCTCTAGCTACTTTGTATTTAAAATGTATTTTTATACATTTTAATTAAAATATACTACATCACTTTCCCCTTTTCCTATCTCCACCTTTCTCCAAATTCTTCCCAACCAATTTCTTGTCAAGTATGTGTGAATAAGTATGCTCAAATATATGAATAAAAGTGGCTGGGTCCATTTCTGTTGGTTGTGTGTATATGGTTTTGTAAGGAGGCAAAAATTACAGAAAAAGATCAGGACCCCCATCTGAATTAAAGTTAGTAAATTCACAGGCCTGAGTTAAAGAAAGAGCCAGAAGGCAAGTCAGCTAGGCCGTTCCAGGGACTGACTTACTACAAAGAATAACAGAACTACAAATACAGGTTGGTCAAGGTGCTCCGGGAAATGACTGACCACAATGGGCTAGGTTAAGGTCACATTCCTGAGAAAAATGTGAATGTGTGCAGGATGTTTCCCACTCCTCACCCCGGTTTATGACGTGTGCAAGATGTTTCCCATTCCCCACCTTGGTTTATGGCTAACTGAATAATAGGTTGAAAACTTTTCACTATTTACTACTGTTCCACTTTTTGATTTTCCCCTTCACCCCCCTGGTTTGTGGTTTTCTCCTTTAAATACCCCTTTTCTCCCAAGCCTCTTGGCCGACACTCCTCTGCCCTTGCATGGGATACAAGTCTTGACCCAGCGCAGACTATGATTAATTAAACCTCTTGCTATTGCAACAAGTTTGGTGTCTCTCGTGGTCGTGGGTGAGTCGCATCTTCTCGAGACTTGAGTGAGGGTCTCCCCTCTCTGGGGGTCTTACAGTTTCAGGACTGACAATGTTGCATTAGATAGCCAAATAGGGAGCTCTTCTTTGCCTGAGGCTAATTATTCTACTTGCAGGAGAGATCCACTCCTTGATGTCCAGTACTTTGTTGCAGGCACAAAGGTCCTTGTACCCACAGATCACTAGGGAAAACAGGAATGTCAAACACACAGGGACCTCTTCTCAATAAAGGAAATTGTATTCTATCTACAAGGCTGAGAGTGGATTTGTTAATGACCTAGTGCTATCTGTGGAAGCAGATTCACCTACCTATTGCTATAGTGGTAGACCTTACCCAAATTCCCAAGAATGATTATCTCAGACTCTTTATTCCTTGCACTGTTACCCATCCTTAGGGGAGATGTCACAAGTACTTTATGACCAGCTGACCTCTATGCTATTGGTCAGAGATCACATTCTATGTCTTTTAGCTATAGAATCTACCCTCATGTTCACATGTGCTTTGTAAACATATGTACATTTACTCATATATACACATACCTAGTCAGTGGATGGAACAAAGTTCCAATAACTTCTCCCATAGCTTATATACCCCAGAAAAAGCAGTATAAGATTACAATGTGATTGCATTCTATATTTTTTCTAATGAATGACTATGAAAGAACTGTGTTTCCCAATTGATTTACAAGAAATAACATTATGTAGTACAGGTAAAGAAAATAAATTATTCCAAAGAACCCACATACATCCATAACTAAGCAACTTGTTAGACATTAACAGAGTGTGAGCAAGCAAAGGAGTTTTCTCAGCCACTTTTACTGCTGGGTAGCAATTTGTGGTTACAAAGAAAGGATTATTTCATTATCTTTAAAAGTGTTCTCATAAGAATCTTAAAAGAGCCGGGCGGTGGTGGCGCACGCCTTTAATCCCAGCACTTGGGAGGCAGAGACAGGCGAATTTCTGAGTTCGAGGCCAGCCTGGTCTACAGAGTGAGTTCCAGGACAGCCAGGACTACACAGAGAAACCCTGTCTCGAAAAACCAAAAAAAAAAAAAAAAAAAAAAAAAGAATCACAAATCTAAACTTTTATATAAATTATCAATTTTAAATCCTCAGAATATATATATACTCATCAGCAATTTTTATTAAGTCATATCAGGAAGCTGATGGCAAAAATGGGTATAAGAAATCAGCCATCACCAGTCCAGCCTCAGAGAGAGTCAGGTCAGTCAGTGCTACCATTGTTCTTGTTCCCTGACCTTAAGAAGTGTGGCCGGCCAGTGGCCGGGTCAACCAGGTCAACCCGGGTCAACCCAGGTCAACCGGGTTCACCTGAAAAGAGGGCTGGGAACAAAAGGAGGACAGAGGAGGGCGAGAAGAGATGAAGCCAAGACAAAGGTCTCTGATCAAGGCTCAATCCTTTAATGTTCAGCTTTCAATTTAAAGGGGAAGCCCCACCTCCACCACCGAACCCCTTCTTGCTTCAGCCCAGCGTGGGTGAGGGGAATCCATCCTTAATTGCAGGCCGAGGTGTCTCAAGGCAAGCTCAGCAGGCAGTTCCAGTAGCAGGCTGTACATGCAGCCAAGGTAGGTGACTCCACCTAGGTGTCTATTGTCATGCAGCCAAGGTGGGTGAGTCCACCTAGGTGTCTATTGTCATGCAGCCAAGGTGGGTAATTCCACCTAGATCTATTATTTGGTCTATTGTGGTAAACAAGGTCGCTCAGGCCTGCTGAAGGCTGGGGGAAGGGCACAAAGAAGTCGTTGGCTTAACTGCTAAGAGTGTACCTTTCTGAACTTTGAATTGTTCCCTAAGATTTTCTATATCAGAGCCAGTAGCAAAAATATCTTAACCTCGCTTCATCAACAATTTTATTTTTCCAAATGCTTTCTTTTTTTTTTTTTAATTTCTTTTTTTTTTTTTGAACATGAAATGCTTTTTTTATAGCATGTTTTACAAGGGGAGGGGGTAAGAGGGTCCAGGTGGTGGAAAAGTACAAAATCTTCTTGGCCTGTGCCTTGAAACATGTCATGGTCTATATGGTACACTGCCTTGAATTATGATCTACCTGCAGTTCTTCAGAAGATATGGTACACTGCTTGAGTTATGGTCTCCCTGCTATTCTTAAGAAGACATGGTACTCTGCTTTGAGTCTATCTGCAGTTGCTAAGCAGGATCTTGCAGTTGCCAAGCTTCAGAGGACATTGTGCAGGTGGGGAAAGGTAGGGGGTGAGGGTAAGGGCGAGGGTCCTGGCTTCTGGCATCTCCCCCTTCTCTGTTTAGAGAAGGCGTCTTATGTTCAATCCCAACTATGTGAGTTTTGAATTTGGATGTCTAATTATGGGGGGTCTTAGACAAGTTCACAACCCCAAAACACTGATGTGAGACGAGTCACATCGACGGTCGAAGGCTTTAGGCTGTCGACGATGGGCAACGTCAAGGGACTCTGATGTGGGTGAAAGGAGAGCCCTGTCTTAGGCCATGTAGGCTGCACCCACTCCCAGCACCACACACTCCTTTTCGGCTGCATTGGGTGGGCCCCTGGGAAGTGGACCTACAATAATCCCGTCATTGGGCTAACTCACAGCCAAATGCTTTCTAAGGGTGGTGGTCATTGCTTACAAACTACATTTCCAAGTTCTTTCCTAGGATGGTGACTGAATCATTAATCTGTTCCAATGCTTGACCTGAAGGTCAAGCATTATTTTGAGCGCCAGAGATACTGCCCAGTGAGGGGCTGGAAGCCCCCTTAGAGTTTTCATACAATTCTTAGATTAAGAGGGATGTGAAGGCAACAAGCAGAGCAGAACTTCATGATACATGGAGTCCTCAGAACATGTATTCCTCTGGGCCACGCCCCTGCTCGTGAGTTTTGTGAGTTCTAAGCCCTGTCCCTCCTCCTGCATGGCAATTTATTCTCTTGATCTCCCAATCCTGCTCCCCACTGACTACTCTCCTCCCAATCTCATCCTCCCACCACCCCCACAAAGGTGATTTTCATCATGATCTTTACTACAGCAATGGAGAAATAAATGACTTACTGTAGACAGAATAAACATAACACTTTTCTTAATTTGGTAAAGAAATTTTAATTTTTCTCATAATATGTTAAAGAACAATTTAATATGGGACTTCCAAATCAAGGAAATACCTTTAAAGTAGATAATGACTATTCTTATTTTTAACACTTTATATCTGTTTTCACCTATACAGTAATAATTCATATTTTATTAGCATATACCAATTGGACAAGTTAATGGTTTTCACTTAGACATTTTCATACATGTATACAATGTGCCTTGTTTATATCTCACATTACCCTCCCTTTCCTCTCACCCCTACCCCTGCTTCTTCTTACCCCATAGTCCCCCTTCTAATTTCATTTCTATCTTTTTCTACTGACTAGTCTTAATTAGTGCATTTTGTAATCAGACTGGATTCAAGCCATTAGGATTTATATAACTGACTAGGGTTATTTGTAACCGTATATTCAAACAAACTTTCAAAAAAAGGTTAAGAATACTGGAATAAAAATTAGGCCATGGGCAGCCCCAAAAAACATAACAAGAAACATAATCTTAAAAAATGTCCTGAAGATGTAGGCTTTAGCTGCAGATAAAACACACACCCCTATTATTGTTGAAATTGCACTTTGTAACACTGGATAACCTAACATATATAATGCCTCAATAGATTTTTTGTTGACTGAAGGCTCAGTACTGGAAACAAATGCATAGGAGATGTGTGCAGAAAAATCAAAAGAAAACCCTATACAAATAACGAGATTAATCATGGATATGGAATCAAGATTAACATTCCAGAATGCCATGAAACCTGTCACGCCCACAATCACAGAAGCAATAGCAAAAGTGACCCACAGGGAACATACTGGATGAGGAATTAACAATAAGGAGACAATGAACATAGCTGTTGACGCCATCATGACATTTCGAACCGTGTTTTCTATTATTGCAGCATACTGATCGAAATATATGAACGCCTGGTTATATACCATTAAGGGAACTTCACAGTTTTCAGCTATGCCTCGTAGCTTTAGTAACATTCTCTTCTTATTGCTTGAGGATGAAACATCTACAGTTTGGATAAAGCCTCGGGAAGAAGTGATTTCATTTGATGAGGAGATATTAATATCATATTTAAAAATGGGAAAAAAATTTAAAAAGTTTGCAATATTATTCATAAAGGTGTTCTTGTCATTAGGATTATTTCCACTGCTATTCATATATTGCATATATGCCTCCAACCAAAACTCTGTGAGATTTTTATCTATATACTCATTTTGTTCAAATTGTGTCATACAGTTTTCAAGTTTCTGTCTTACATCATTATCCCAATAGTTAACAGTTTCAGTAACAATGACCATAACCCTTGGACCATAATCTGAAAAGTAATCTTCCTCTACATTAAAGTAGGGTGTGATATAGGAATCATCACTTGCCAGGTTCCGAAGATCTAACCCTTCCTGCACTTGGAAGCACCCATATATACTGCATATGATATAGAAAATGTATATCAGCACCACAATGAACTTGGCTTTGGAAGTTGTGAGAAAAGGACCAAAATAGTCTCTAAAGAACAAATTCATCGGATGGTTATCTTCTCCATGTTCATCTGGCATTAAACCGAATGGGGCACAGCAGGACTTTTTAAATGAGGAATAATTTTGGTCTGGCTTTTCCAGCCAGCGGGAGCATGCAACTTCTCTTTTACCATCCAGAGCCATAATTGCTCCAAAACAGGTGATGCTATAAAAATAGCAAAAGAGCAGGGTTGTTCCTGTATAGATGCAAAAATACTGTACAGATCTAAAAGAGCTAGTGATTCCTGTATAGAAAGCAAGAACATTGGTGATGGTGGTGATTGTAATGGACACTGCCACCTTTGAATACGAATTGGAGAGTCGTTCTCTTACGCTCTCTGAAAGGCTAGTCTTCTGCCAGGCAGAAATCATGATAAACATGTCATCAACTCCAACACCTACAACAAAAGAACAGGTCTTCAAGTATATTAATAATATACAAGTTAAAACACTGAACATTTTCTTTTTTTTTTTTTTATTCTTTTTTTTTTTTTTTTTTTTTTTTGGTTTTTCGAGACAGGGTTTCTCTGTGTAGCCCTGGCTGTCCTGGAACTCACTTGGTAGACCAGGCTGGCCGCGAACTCAGAAATCCGCCTGCCTCTGCCTCCCAAGTGCTGGGATTAAAGGCGTGCGCCACCACCGCCCGGCGATCACTGAACATTTTCTATTGCTCATCTTGCGAATCTCTGCTTAAACATTGTTTGCTCAGGCTGTTTCTGAATTTATACCAGAATTTCTCACTCATTCCTCTGTAAGAAGTCTTAGCTCTGTACATAACTGTTGTTTGTGCACAGCACACTCTACTGTTTAACCAGGGTGTCTTCATGATAAAATGAGGACACCTACCTGATGTCCATTACATACTAGTTAAAGCAGCATCAGCAATCCATCTTTGATCACATGAGCCATTTCAACCAATATACAATTACATCTATCAAACATTCTGTTACTTGAAATGCAAACTGGCAAGTGTGTTTCTAGGTAGTATAAGGACACATACGTAGTACTATTTGGATTATAGGACCTACTTCACAGAAATACGCGAAGACAAACTCACAAATCTAGTGTCCCTGCTAGTCTCTATTTGATACCAAGCATGTGGTAGACACAATGTTTCACTGATTCTGAGACTAGAGAGGAGTGCAAAACAGAAATCTTCAGAACCCTTTCCATGATGCAATTTCATGATAGGCTTGAAACAGAACTGAAGAATGTTTGAGAGTTTTGACATTACTAATGTCAAAAAAGAAAGGGGATAAAAAAGGAGACTAGGCAGTCAATCCTACTGCCAATGAATTCATTTTAGACTACAGTTGGGACTGCTCACATTTGTGTGTGCTTTTATTCCCATGTGTAGTTTACAGTAAATCTTGGAACTGCATGCTGACCTTTACTCCTTTTTCATAGATTTCAAGTTAAGGTGGGAGAATACTGGGAATCACAAGCTGGCCTGTAGTTCAGATACTCATGTACCTGACTGAGGTAGAAAGATCCAAAACTTGCACAAAGATAGAGGGATTGTCATAGTCTGAATGGTGGCACCCCAGGACTAGCAGCTCTCAAGTCTCCAGCTGAGCAAAGGAAACAATTAGAGACACTGAGGACCAAGAATGGAATGGATTGGTCTCTTAGGTGTTTAAGAACTGGCCTTATTACTTATAGAATTTCATTCAGAAATTCTCCTCTCAGTTCTTAAGTGGCTGAAACACATATACAAATCTATACACCTGCTCCTGTGGATACACACTGTACACATACAGTGAATACAGACTGACTTGCAGTAAACACATCTCCCTTAACTATAGTTATTGATGGCTGTGTGGAAAGAGAAACTCTTGAACTGTATGGAAGCCATCACATGTCAATAAAAAAATCTATGGCCAATGAGCTGAGGCAGGAAATGGGAGGTGGGAGTTCCAGTAGAGGAGGTGGGATTCTGGGAAATAGGCATGGGAGACCCCAAACACTGAAAGAGACTGACACATAAACCTGAGAAGAGGTAACTAACCAGTGGAAGAAAGTAGACTAAACTGGATTATTGAGATATGAGCTACTCAGGGAAGAGAGTCAAAGCTTATGACCTCGGCATTTAGTCATGAAATATTAAGTCTCAGGGTCGTTATTTCAGGGAACAAAGTGGCTGGGAGGAAAACTACCAACTACAACTGTGGGCACACTAGCTGAGTGTACGAACATAAGGGTGTACTCTGAAAAACAAGGCTAAGTTGATCTACAATATATAAACCCATCTAATATCTACAGGAAAAACATTATTTCTCTCAAATTACATGGTTTGATGTGTGTTTGTGTGTGTATGCTTACTCTTAAATTCTAAAAACAGCATAAAAAAAGAAACCCTATAATCCCTCTTTCAAGGATAACCCTGAAAAACACTTTTTTAAAAAGATTCATTGAGCCAGGCGGTGGTGGCGTACGCCTTTAATCCCAGCACTCGGGAGGCAGAGGCAGACGGATTTCTGAGTTCGAGGCCAGCCTGGTCTACAGAGTGAGTTCCAGGACAGCCAGGGCTACACAGAGAAACCCTGTCTCGAAAACCAAAAAAAAAAAAAAAAAAAAAAAAAACCCAAAAAAAGATTCATCTAAATTTGTTCTATGTAAATATTTTATTTTTGTTTAGCTTTTATTCTTTGTTTTATATCATGCACCACATTTTTGTTCATCTCCCCATTCCTTCATATCTGCCCTTTGGCCTTTCAAATCCACCCCCCCCCCAATTAAAAAACACACAACAAAAAACACAAATCATAGAAAACATATCAGCATGGAATTTGTAGTGTGTCTCACAATACATCCCTCTGTACTGTGAAAATGTGTATCCCACACATTTTCACATTTAAACTTTCATTGCAACAAATCATTGGTCTGGTTTGAGATCTCTGGCTTCTGTGACACAATCAACACTGGATCCTCCCTCACCAGGCCATCTCCCAGTTCTCCTGTTGTTGCCCTGTGTTGTGGAGATCCTGCAGCTTTGGATCAGCAGGACTGGCACTTTCAGGCATCCCAACCATTTATAGATGATATTGATTTTGGGCTGTGCCAACTCAGAGCCCTGAGTGGTAGCTGAGCTAGTCAGTGTGCCAACTTTTCCTTATCCACACCACCAGGGTGAGCTCTCCAGCACTGCTGCTGCTAGGCCACCCACTGCTAAATCAGTAGTAGACAGGGTCAGTTCTCCTGCCCAGATGCCCTTGAGGCTAGCTCACCTGCACCCATGCCTCCAGGGCCAGCTCCATTGTGCTGTCCAATCCAGGCGCAAGGCCTACTCTTCCAAGTACTGCAGCCTGTGAGGAGCTGGACCAGCTCTCAAACCCTCAGGTTTGGCTCATCTGTGCCCTTGCCATCAGGCCAGCTTCACTGTGCTGCCCAGGCAAGGTACAGGGCCCACTCAACTAAGTGCTGCAGCCACACGCCCTTGGAGCCAGCTTTCCAGACCACCGAAGGTGGAGATGGGGTGCATTTGCACCCATGCCACCTCACGGCAGACAAGGGAGGGCCTGCTTTCCTGTACTCTCACCCTTGGGCCAGAGCACCTCTGCCCCATCACGAGGGTCAGCTCTACTGTGCTGCACAGATGATGTGCAGGGCCCACTCACCCAAGTGCTGCAGCGGTGAGGAGCAGGGCTAGTTCTCCCACACTCATAATAAGCCTGTGGGTAGCTTTCCCAATTGTGGGAGGTGGAATAGGTTTGGGGTGGGAGGTGAGAAGGGTATCACCTCTGTGCCTGTGCCACTTCACAGCAGACCTGTCCTAGGGTCAGCTCTCTCACACTCATACCCTTGGGGCCTGCTCACCTAAAGCTCTGCTACCAGAGTCAGTTCCACTGTGCTGCCTGGGTTAGGCACCCTTCAGGCCCACTCTCCCAAGTGCTGCAGCTTATGAGAGATGGGACCAGCTATCCAGAACACTGGAGCCAGTAAGAGGCAGGGCCAGTTCTGAACAGCCCTCAGACATCCATGTAGCCGCCAGTGGCTGCCACGACCAGGGACAACCACATGTTCTTTAGTTGTAATATGAGCCATGGACATTGACACAGACACCTGCTGCTGCATAACCAAGGACTCAGACATGACCCTCAGCATCAATTTGGGCTGGGACTTCACCATAGCACCCAGTGGTGAGGCTGGCCACTCCCAACAGGCTATTCCTCTTCACCCTCCAGTCTCCAGTTCCATCCCTCTTCATAATGATCAAGCTGTTCCACTTCTCTTTCTCATCTGTCCACTACACACTTGCACTTTGTGGTGGCTCCTGTTACAGGCTGGCCACATGGCTGGTAGCCCCCTGGGTAACATTCCCCAGCAAGTGGAGGTCTATGGCCTGCCTGTGAGATGCACCAGAGGGCAGGTCTTTAAATGGCATGACTGAACATAAGTCTCTGTCTTCCTCCTTTCACACTGTGCACTTCGTGGATTTGATTTGAGTTTTATGTATCTCAGGCATAAAATAGCTTTGGCCACCAAGCTAGGCATCAAGCTAGGATGAACAAAGGACTGCCACCTGCTCTACCCCTGACTGATATAAGAACACCACCACCACCAAGGTGTCTCTTTGCCCATTGCCAGAGGGGTGGGTGGGGAGTGGGGGTGGGGAGTATCTTGTTTTATAATGAGAAATTTTCATTTAATTATATTTGTATTTGTTTAAAGGTTGAATATGGTTTCAATGTTTTAATGTCTGATTTGACAAATTCCATATTGATATGGGATCATGTTGCTTTCAATATTTTCTTATTCAAAACATACCAAAATAAACCTATTTATTCTACTTATGATCAATTACATTTACCAGATAAATTTTATAGAAGTGAAATTGCTTGTCTATAGCTCTCCATTTTTAAATTCTTTGATTTGGTACAAACTTGGGGGAATGCAAACCAATTTATACTTTTCCTGAAGCAGAATCTAGAGAATGCTCATTTATACACAGCATTCTAAAACGACCTCACTAGTACTGATTAATCAAGAAAAAAAGAACACTTTTTTTGCTTTGTTTGGTTTTTTTTAGATTAATGTGTATCCCTTGATACAAAATAGTTCTTCTTGTATTTTCAAAGGTTTCTATTTTGTTCTCTATAAACTAATAGCCACATTTCTTTCCTCTATTTGTGTAGGGTGCTATATTTTTCCAACTCTGAAGACAATTTGTTCTTTCTATTGTTTGAGCCAGCTAAACAAAATACATTCCCTTATCCACTGACCATATCTACAGATTTAACACAGATCCATAATTTGTTTTACTCACCAAGAATAAGAAATGGTGAATTTGCAACTATGATCACAAATGGGACTCCAATGTGCAGCATCAGGCCAAAGCCACTCACCACTGACATGGCAACAGAAAACACTCCAAAGACTGCAACCCACATTTTGTTTCTTATACAGTCCAACCTGTAAATTTAGAGGGAAAAATAAGAACTTATGATGGTGATATTTCCATATTGAACTCCTACTAATTGGTTGTTGACTTACACACCTAGGCAGAAGCCTCTGGGCTGACAATTTCCATATCACAATACTGAAAACCAAGTCAAACACACGAACCAGGACTCATTCAAACCAACACCAAGGATAAACTGTTTGAAATGGAACATGTCCAGTTTTTTTTTAATTAATCCAACCCCTGACTTCAACTAGATATAAATGTAGTATAAATAGTCTGCAATTTCAACTTAGTTCAATGAGTGCTGTGGCTAAAAGTATGAAAACATTGTTTTAAATGATTTTCATGATGCTTATGTACTTACTGATGTGGGCTCTATAGAAAGGTTGATAATTTGAAAAAAGAAAGAAAAAATTGAACACGATGCATCCTGAATGACCAACCTATTTTTTTGTCAGGACAACAGAAAAGAAGATAAATACAAGACATGTTTAAAGTATGTTACTATGCCTTATCACCCCACTGGCCACTATAGTTTTTTTTAATTTTTAGGTTTATTTCCTTCTGTGTGTTTTTTTGTTTTTTTGTTTTTGTTTGTTTTTTGCCTGCATATATGTATAAGCATAACATTCATGCTTGGTCCCACAGAAGTCAGAGAGGGTGTCTTATAAGCCATCAATTGCATTCTGGGAACAGAGCATGGCTCCTCTGCATGAGCAACCACAAAATTCTCTTAAACCATCTCTCTGCCCTAAAAGTACATTTTAAAATCTTGCCAATACATTCCAGGTTTTCGGCTTTACTTGCTAGAAATTGCTTCAAAACAATGACTGATACCTACACTTACAAATATATTATAGGGAAAAGAAAACAGATTAGGACCCTAAATGTGAGGATGACAACTGGGAATTCAATGACATTGATCACATTCAAAAAGGTAAAAGATTTCTTTACCTGTTCTCAATCCAGGAAGGAGGAGGCAGCTCCAGAAACATCTGGGAAAGCAAAACCTTGCAAGAGTCTCATAGACCCGCTAGGAGAGGAGACTGAAAGATCCTCAGCCTATCCAGCTGAGAGCTCTAGGAATGTGTCTTTCACAAGTCATCACCCATGTTAAGCTATGTGTTCTGGTGATGCAAATATTCTTTTTAAGTCACTCCTGCTCCTATTAAGTACCCCTAACCCATACACCTTTTAGTAATAACCCCATTAAAAAGCTTGTTAGGTCAGCAGATTGAACTCTGTTGCAATCATTTCTTTGATCTGTTGTGAGTTCCCTTTCTGGGTGAATAGATATGTGTTGTGTCTTCCCAAGAAAAAATGTCACACAATAACCACAAATGATGTTTCAGTTAACAATGTTATTTGGGGGCAGTGTAAAATGTATGATCAATAGGGGCTCCAGAAAATTAAAATGGGGCTGAAAACATGTCCCCTAGTGAGTAAACAGGGGAATATGAAAATGGAAACTACCACAGAATAATCTTCAGGAAAACTCATAGTGAAGGGCTTAGTAGCTATTTAGACCTCTTTCTTAAAGAGTTAAAAAAGGTGCTGGAGAAATGGCTCAGCAGTTAAGAGCACTGGCTGCTCTTCCAATGACCCAGGGTTTAGTTCTCAGCATCTATATAGTGGTTCATCATTAGGTGATCCACCACCATCTTCTGTCCTCCATGTCCACCAGTAATGTATACAGCACATTGGCATACATGCAGGCAAAACACTCATATACAAGAAATAAAAAAAATCTTTTAAAATTCAATATTTCATCAATATATTTATCTAAATATTTATCTTTTGTCCAATATGCCTCTTCTTATTTATTTATTTATTTATTTATTTCTCAAGCACTGCCCCCCTCCTGGTTCCTCCCTCAGTAAGACTCTCACCCATTCTCCCTCACTTTCTCCTCTGAGAGGGTGGGGCTCCCACTGGGTATACCCCCACCCTGGCATTTCATGTTCTGCTAGATTAGGTTTATCCTCTCTCACTAATGCCAAATAAGGCAGCCCTGTTGGGGAACAAATACCATAGTCAAGCTACAGCTTTAGGGAGGGCCTCCACTCTAGTTATTGAGGGGCCCGCATGGAGACTGAGCTGCACATCTGCTGCATATGTGCCAGGAGCCTCATTCTAGCCCATGTGTGTTCTTTGGTTGGTGGCTTAGTTTCTGAGAGCTCCCAGTAGACCAGGTTAGTTGACTTTATTGGTCCTCCCAGAAATAAACCCAGATACCTATGGACACTTGATTTTTGACAAAGAAGCCAAAATCATAAAATGAAAAAAAGCATCTTCAACAAATGGTGCTGGTCTAACAGGATGTCTACATGTAGAAGAATACAAATATACCCATATTCATCATCCTGAACAAAACTCAAGTCCAAGTGGATCAAGGACCTCAGAATAAAACTTGATACACTAAATCTCACAGAAGAGAAAGTAGGAAATAGCCTTGAATGAATTGATACAGGAGATACCATTTCCAGAATGGTACAGAACACCAATAGCTCAGGTGCTAAGGTCAACAATTGATAATGGGACCTCATGAAACTGAAAAGCTTCCGGTAAGGTAAAGGACACTGACAATAGGACAAAACAGCAGCCTACAGATTGGGAAAAGATCTTCATTAACCTTACATCTGGCAGAGGACTAATATCCAAAGTATATAAAGGACTCAAGAAGTTAGACTCCAATAAACCAGATAACCCAGTGGGTGGGTGGGTGGGGGGAGTACCCTCTTAGAGGAGGGGAATGGGATGGGGGTTTGCAGAGAAGAGACTGGCAAGGCTGACAACATTTGAAATGTAAATAACCAAGAAAAAAGAAAATATGAGGTACAGAGCTAAACAGAGTCATCATGGAAATTCAAATCAAAATGACACTGAGGTAAAATATTTTTTTAAAGAGAAAAATTAGCCAGGCAGTGGTGGCACACACCTTTAATCCCAGCACTTGGAGACAGAGGCTGGAGGATTTCTGAGTTCGAGGCCAGCCTGGTCTACAGAGTGAGTTCCAGGACAGCCAGGACTACACAGAGAAACCCTGTCTTGAAAAACCAAAAAAAAAAAAAAAAAAAAAAATTAGATTAAAAAACCATGAAACCTAAAACTAAAAAGTTTTCATCAAGAGAGAGTAAGGTTTAAGGCATACAATTTACTTGCAAGCAAATCAGCAACTAAAAAAAGGAAAGAAACCATGCAAACATTCATGGGTCCGTTTCAAGATGGTAGCTGAACTTCCCAATATTGTCCACCTACAACTAGTTTTGAAGGCAAGAAAGATGAAAAATTGAGAAGATCATGGATTCTCCTCCACAGTGTCAATGAGCCACTGAGGCCAAGCAACGTATGCCAAGGTCAGAGGACCTAAAAGGCCATTGTGTGAAGCTGTAAAGGTGAAGTCTAGAATGTAATTGAGACCTTAGCATGTTGAAGTTGTCAAAAACATGAGACATACATCAAGGAGAACTGCATACAGAGAACGGAACCAGCCCAAGAGAGGGACTACAGGCGACATAGCTATAATGGCTGGGCCATCTAAGCCCATTAAATTGAAGCTCCAGATACCAGACATACAGTACAAAATTTTGTGTTTGCACTTCTGGGTTTCAGTCTTCCTCTCCTCTACTATTTCCTCACTATGTTCCCATGCCTCCTTTTTGGAAGGGTAGTGTATATTCATAAGGGAAGTATATAATTTATTTTTTTTAACAGGGAATCACATTTAACCTAAGTCTCAGAAGAGTCTTTGACTTTTTCAACTTTTTAACAGTGCTAACAGTTAAAACCATGGGGACTTTAAATAAAAAAAAGATTTGTAACTTTTATTTTATGTGTATAATCTTGTACCACAGTTATGGTTATGAGAAGGGATGGTCAGGCCAACTAGGACTAGAGTTACAGGCAGTTATTGGCCACCATGAAGGTGCTGGGAACTGAACCCAGGTATCCTGCAAGAGCAGCAAGTGCTCTTAACTGCTGGACCATTTATCTAGTACTACTGTGGGAATGTTTAAAGTTGGACTAGATGCATTTTGAATCATGCATAAGATGGCCATGAGCCTATTGTGACCAGGGACAGAAAGTATGAGCTTTAATGAAATATGTCCCCCATGGGCTTATGTGTTTGAATATTTGGTCCTCAGTTCCTCAACACTTGGCACTGTTTGTAAGCTTTAGGTGGTAGAGCTTTGCTAGTGAAAGTACATCACTGGGGACCAGCTCTGAGGGTTTGTAGCCTCTCTCCACTGCTTCTTGTCTTTGTTTCCTATGTGTGGATGAAATGTGAGCAGCCAGCTCCCTGTTCCATGATCAACTGTATCCCTCAAGAAACAAGCTATAATGAAACCTTTCTTCTTTTAAGTTTTAATCATGGTTTCTATCAGTGACAGAAAAGTAACTAATACAATACTGTAACTTATGGAATGAAGTGACAAGGCAGATATATGACAATAGATTCCTACTTTAAAAGAGAAAAACTCAATTTAACGATTTGAAATCTGTAAAACTAGGAAAGAAAATAAAACTAAAGCTGACAGAAGTTTCTTCGTCTCTTCTGCTATAACAAAATGCCTTAGACCGAGTAACCCATAAAGAGCAGAAGGGAAAAGCTGGCAAAATCAGAGATATGAAGGAGACTAAAGTTTGTCTGGGTCTCTGGGAGAGGGATTAGCAGGTTACTGCATAATAAATATAGAGAATCTGTTCATAGTGATGGGAAAAAACTTGTGAAGCAGATAGTTGTGTTGGATAAACAGCATGGATATAATTAACATTATCAAATTGTTCACTTAAAATGAAATATTGTAAAGTGTGTATGTTCCATCACAATATTATTATGAAGTAAGAACTAAAAAAAAATTAGTGAGAGCTTTACCTGGCGCATGATACAACTGCAAATAGTATGATTAAAATGTACGCCAAGTGAAACAAAGGAATCACAGTCTTGGAGGTTGCCTCAAACTCCAACTGTCTGGAAAGGGACGTGAAGTAAACCACCTGCAACAAAGAACATGCCCGGGAAATAAATTCAGATTACAGATTCCGTCAAAAGTAGGAACACTACTGGATGCCTCAGCTTGTTGATGGGCACACACTAAAATAACAAAACATTTACTTCCTCACATAAAGTCTTCAGCATGCTTCCCAGTGTTTCCTTTACAACGCAAAGCCAAATTTGAGTTTTATACACAACTGTGAAACCCTGTCCTCCTCAACAACTGTGGAAAGTGTGGCATTTTATAAATCTTGTTAGATTGCTATCTTCTCATATTTTAATGCCAGTATCTCCTTAGGAAACACTTGGCCCTCCAGTAAGTATTCACTTTCACTGGGGTTATATATTAGAATTGCTGGCCCAGAAATTTATCAGACAACATGAACTTCAACACTAAGCTAGGTTGCTATAACAATCCTGAAAAAGGCTGAGCTATCTATCTTCTAATATAGCACGACAGAACTTGAAAGTTTCGTCTTTTAATTTCATTAGATACAAATAGGCTTTAAAGACTCCTAGGAACAAGAGGAATGTCACTAAAAGAAATAATTTTCAAGTGACCTAACTAGAAAACCAAACCCTACACCAAATGTGAAAATTAGTTTCTACATTAAACAGAGTTACTGATGCGAGATTTGGCGTCACCCACGTTACAATAGGTTTTCACTCTAAGCACAATAGAGCATTCCCGGAGTCACTCTTTCCCTTAGTGTCCTCCCTTGCAAACCCTAACCTCTAGAATACCTCAATCTCTTCCAGAGCCAGACTGCTCTTCATGTCATTGAAATGGTCAAGAAAGTGAGTCAGCCATGCCTGGCTACGTTCACTGTCCTCGGGGTCCTCTGTCTTGAGGTAGTACAGCAGCCTCATTGCTCGTGACTCCACTAGTTGTTGACCTGTTCCCATCGTTTGGCCCAAGACATTTCCTCCAAAGAAGCCCGCTAAGTAGATGAGGTGGGTGGACAAGTTGTGGATAGGGAAGGTGAGGTCTGACAGGTTTAACGACGAGTCGTGCTGCCAGGAGTGCAGCAGAGGGTTGGGCGGCACGCACAGCGTCTTGTACTTGGCACACACCTCTGGGTACAGGATCTGTGTTCCATTTTCCTGGACAGCTTTGAGCGCCTGTACTGCTTGGTCCAGCTTGTTCACCTCTTTGAATACTTCCGGGTCCAGCAGCGAGTCGGTGAGGGACACCACCAAGATGGATGCGAAGTTGGTCTCAGAGCTGGTCCTGGAGGCGGAGAAGCGGTAAGTGTCATTGGTACTGAAATGACCCTGCACAAAACGCCGCTCTGCCTTGGCCGGGCTGCCAATTGGTGTGTACTGCTCCTCCAGGTTCTCCTTTTCCTTGGGTAGGAAGATGAGGCCGGTGCCCAGCGAGGCCGTCAACAGTGCAGGACCGAGCAAAAACAGCCAGGGGTTTGCGCCCACGATGGCGCCAAAGCGCTGGAAGCAGCGTGACAGCGGGGCCTCCAAGCAGTCGGTGTGGCACCGACGTGGCGGAGGTGCCTCCTGACCCAGCGGCGGCAGGCGCTCCAATGGCGGCCCGGTGGTCCAGCTAGGGATCACCTCATCAGGTGGCGCAGCTTCCAGTTGGCCTTCCGAAGGTGCCTCCCGCTGCTCCTCCTCTCCTGGCACCTCCTTGGACGGTGACTCCTGCTGTTCCTCCTCTCCTGGCGCCACCTTGGAGGAGATCATGTCGCCCACAGCTGTTCAGAGGAGCTGCTGCGGAGCTGGTCTCACCCCAACCGTCCGGGACCGGGACCGTTGGTTGGTCATATGCCCGGATGCTGGAGACAACGGTTGGGAACACGTGGACGAGGCGACCTTCCTGGTCCGGGTCTGTTCCAGGTTAGAGTTAATACCATCCTCCTTGTCACAGAGTATCTCCTCAAGCTCCTCCTGTGGAGCATCCCTCTACCCCTGTACTTACCAAAGCCCTCAGTGGGAGCATAAATTTAACCTTTCTAGTTTGGCGTCCCAGTGTCTGGGACAACTTCACACTTACTTTGTTGTCCTGTGTCCCTACTAGACTGTCAGAACTCTGAGGCTGAGAATTAGTATATCTAGTGTTGCTAACAAATTTAAATGCCAACCAGAGGAACATAAGTATTTCTTAGAGTATTAATACTGCCCATACTACTTAAACAGTTATCTATCAATCTAAAGTTTACACAGTTTCCAATCTAAACGAAAATTGTACCAAGACAGATTCGGGGATCATTATGAATTAGCCTCCATAAAGCTGGGAAAGGATAGAATGGAGGTTGGAATATCAGGGAGTCAGGGGAGGGGTTTGTGAAATTCCTTCAGGGATCCTGTTAACAACCCAATTACACTCAGAACTAGCTATCTTCTGTATATTTCTGTTGATTTTGTTGCCGTGGTGACTGTAGGCTAAGGTTGTCTGTAGGTTGTCACAGCTGTTCTACCACAGGCCGCAGTGGATGTGTTAAGAGGAGTTATCTATCACTTTTGCTTAAACTGGCCAGTTTATGGTTTGTCCTAAATTATATACCTGATGCCACATGCAGTGGTTGGCACCAGTATCTCTAACTATTCAGGAGGCTGGGACATAGATATATTGTAAGTTCAAGGCTAGTTTGGACAGCATAGCAGGGCATTGTCTTAAAACAAAATATTGAGCCTGTAATTCAAAATATTGACTGTAATTAAATGTTAAAGTGTTTGCCTAGCATGCACCAGATCTAGGACTTAATCCCAAGCACCACAAAAATGCAGCTGGAAAAATTCTAATAATACATGGACTAACTATTGATCTATCCTGTCATGCTTAGGGTTAGAATGAAAGTGATGTTCAGGGAAGCACACCTAACAGTAACATCCAAAGTAAATCAGAATAAAAGATAAAATGAATAAATTTAATAAGTACTGAGTCCAGACATTAGATAATAGTTGCCTCCATTGGGGCAGAAACTGGGAAGACAGCTTGTGGTAGTTTGAGTATGCCTAGTCAGGGAGTGGCACTATTTGGAGGTGTGGCCTTGTTGGAGTGGGTGTGGCCTTGTTGGAGTAGGTGTGGCCTTGGATTAGGTGTGTCACTGTAGGTGTGGGCTTTAATGCCCTATTCCTAGCTGCGTGGAACAGGGCCTTCTATTAGCCTTCAGATGAAGACGTAGAACTCTCAGTTGCTCCTGCACCATGCCTGCCTGCATGCTGCCATGCTCCCACCTTGATAATAATGGACTAAACCTCTGAAACTGTAAGCCAGCCTCAATTAAATGTTGACCTTATGAGAGTTGCCTTGGTCATGGTGTCTGTTCACGGCAAGAAAACCCTAAGACACAGTTTTAAGCCTTTTTTGTCATTTTGTTTTGTTTTTAAAATACCTCTTTTTAAAGGAAAAAAAAATCACTTATAGGCTACAGCAAAACCAGAAAGACAAAACGTCCCTAAAGGAGATTCAAGTTGAATTCCTGTGCCATAGAAAAGAAATAGAGACTGCAGAACAAGCAAGGGATAAGTCAGGTGGAGAAGATACCAGGTGGCTAGTTCTAGGAGTGTGAGTGAGGAATTACTTACAGTAACCCTCAGTACGACTGGTGGTGGGGTACTTACAAAAGCATGTGCAACTCCAGAGTAGCTATTTCTACAGAAAGTACCTTTGAGGTATGTGGTCTGTTGCTCTGTACTGTAATGCTAAACACTACTAGCCCTCAGGGATAAAGATGCGGACAGCACACAGCTGGGTAGAAGAGAGGTAGATAGGGTTTTGGCTCTTGGCTTGGGGTCTGAGGAAACCACGAGGCGAAAAGAGAGAAGAGGGATAGAGAAGACAGCATGGGGTAGGTGAGTCATGAAAACACGGACATGAGAGCCAATTGGTGTCAAGAGCGACCCAGATGGAACTTGCAAGCTATAATTCGGGGTTATCAATAGGAAAGTAGATACGAATAGTTTGGAGGGTTGATATCTGCCCAGCTCTGGTGCTTTAAAGGCTTATTATAATTATAAAGGCTTTGTGTCTTTTATCTGAGAACTGAATGATCAAAGGTGGGATAGAAACCCCTGACTGAGATTAAACGCTCGCTACAACAAAGTACACTCCAGCATCGTGACAACTGTAATGAGAGCTGCATCCTTGAAGCTACCTGAACAACCTTCAAGCAGTTTGGCTAATCTGTCTCCTCTACCTATACCAAGGTTTTACTACATATATAAAACCTTGTGGAAGCGACGGTCTTGTGAATTTCTTTAACTTCAAAAACTTTCTGGGCCTTGTTTTATAATGAGGATGCTCTCCCGGATTCCTGGTGGGGGGTTGGGGGGAGGAGGATTGCTTACCCATATTCAACACACCCCAATCTACTTTCTTTTTTTCTTTTTTTTTTTTTTTTGCCGTCAATAAGAAATTTACTTATTTTAAAAAAATCCAAATGCTGGCATTGTCCAGAAAATTTTAACAGGTTTATTTATAATTGTTATAAAGTTGAACTGTTGAAATGTGTTCACTGAAACATTTTGCTTGCATTAATGCTTTACATCTTGCATTTATATTAAAAATTCACACACAAATGAACGTGGAGAAACTGCCAATACCTGATTCTGTCCCCTATGTTTCCACTCGCAATCATATACTTAGGTGCCTTTGACCCCATGGAAAAAATATCTAACATTCAGAACTACTGATAACAGGAAGAAGAGGAAAAAAAATTTTTTTTTTAGAATGAAATGTTTCCCCTCATAGTGGACTCTTAAGCACGCTCCCCGCGTATGCGGCGAGCTAGCTGGATATCTTTTGGCATAATTGTTACACGTTTGGCATGGATAGCACACAGGTTGGTATCTTCAAAAAGGCCAACCAGATAGGCCTCACTTGCCTCCTGCAAAGCACCAATAGCTGCACTCTGGAAGCGCAGATCTGTTTTGAAGTCCTGAGCAATTTCTTGCACCAGACGTTGAAAGGGGAGCTTGCGAATCAGAAGTTCAGTGGACTTCTGATAGCGCCTGATTTCACGGAGTGCCACAGTACCAGGCCTGTAACGATGGGGTTTCTTCACCCCTCCAGTAGAGGGCGCACTCTTGCGAGCGGCTTTTGTAGCCAGTTGTTTCCTGGGTGCTTTACCACCGGTGGATTTGCGGGCAGTCTGCTTTGTACGAGCCATGGTATGGGGACCTCCTTACCCCCCTTCTCCTTCGGCTGGAGCTCGGCAAGCGAGAGGCGGCGCTGGCGTTAGAGAGTGGCGGCGCGGCGAAGGCTGCGAACATCCCCAATCTACTTTCTGTGCAGCCTTTCAGCTAATTGTGTTGTTGTTTTTGAATTGTTTTTTGTAACCACTTCTGTAATGGTTTCTGACAAAGTTTAAGTGACATCCTGGGAGTAAAGTGCTTATTTACACAAACATAAGGATCTGAGTTGGCATTCCCAATTCAGGTATTGTTTTGTTTTGTTTTTAAAGGTGGGAGTGTGTGGTATCAAAGACATATACATAACTTCAGAGGAATGACATCTAAGGCTAGCCTCCAAACATACTACACACATGTACCCACACAGATCCACTCATATAAACAACCACATGCTTGTACACACACAAAAAAAATATAAATAAATTTTAAAATGTATTTTTTTAAAAGGAGAAAGTGTAGATGAAAAATTACGGAGAAAAAGTTCTCAAATGTCCTCCCATTTTGCTTCTAATATCCACATGTCTGCTGAGAGCTGGAGACTGGAAGCTGTCCAGTCTTCCTTTATATCTGCATTTGGATAAATTCTGTCGATCACAATGTAGTGTGCAGTTACTGCATTTTCCTGAAGAGGCTTACACAATCCCTGTAAAATCTCTCATGACTTCCACTTGTACAAATATCAGGTGCCTAGAGAAATTTTTATCAACTCAGAGAAGGAACTGGACTCAAAGCAGAATGATCAGAAACTAACACTGAAATAAAACTAATAAACATCAAGTGAGAAGACCAAGACATCATTTTTAAGAGTTGTTGCAGTAGTTGATTAGTTCTACTCAAATCACCCCCGGCAGTAGCAGGTGCTCAAGTTCCTCACTACCCACCCCAATGTTCTGGATTCCTGAATGAAACACACACACACACAGAGCCTTATAATTAATATGACTTAATCAGCTCAATGGGCCACTCCCAAACATACATGTGAATAACACCTCCCCTCCCGTATTCCTGAGTTATTACTTACTAAAATCTATATTCCATCATTGTTGCCCAGTGGGGGAGGGGGACCTGAGGCCGCTCTTCCCAGGCTCTTACATGATTGCTGTGCTGTCTCTCCTGCACCTCTCAGGCCTGGTCCTTCTTTCCCAGTGTGGTGAGTCTGAATCCTCCTTCCTTTCTTGGTCCCCTTCCACCTCTGTCTCTCTGCCTAGCTATTGGCCTCTGGCAACTTTATTTACCAGTGGAAACCAACTTGGGGCAGAAACCCTCAACATCTTACAGGCAGGATTCTCCTCCAATTTGGGGAACCCAATTAACATAATACAAGTGTTAAACAAAATCCACAACAAAGAGTCACACAAAATAGATTTATGAAATACAAAATAAGTAGTTAGAAATAGTGGTATACACCTTTAAAGCCAGCACTCAGTATGCAAAGGTAGGCGAGTCTCATGAGTTAGAGGCCACCCTGATCAGCTAGGGCTGGTACAGGGAGAAACCCTGTCTAGAAGGAAAAGAAAAAGATACAAAAAGAGTCAGCTTAAGAAGTCTGTGTAACAATTTTCCTCCCTAAATCTAAATACATAAAGACATTTTAAAGGTGTCCAAGGCTCCAGGTCTACTTTTAGGCTTTGTTTTGTTTATAAGAGAAACTATATGTTTTTTTTTTTCATGCCATTTCTACCACTTATTCTGAACCCAGTCAGTGGATCTGAGCATAGGCCAAACTTGTGTGAGAAATAATACATTAAAAACGTAACTGAAAGATTTAGGTATATATATATATATATATATATATATATATATATATATATATATATATTTATCTTGGTAACTAAGACCAATGAATCTGGGGGAAATTGGGCTTCAGTCTTCTTTCAGCTTCAGGGAGACATTTCTTTAATTTTCTTTTTTCTTTTCTTTCTTTTTTTTTTTTTGGTTTTTCGAGACAGGGTTTCTCTGTGTAGCCCTGGCTGTCCTGGAACTCACTCTGTAGACCAGGCTGGTCTCAAACTCGGAAATCTGCCTGCCTCTGCCTCCCAAGTACTGGGATTAAAGGTGTGCGCCACCACTGTCCGGCCCATTTCTTTAATTTTCAATAAGTTTTGCTTAGTTGCCCTTCAAAAACAAAAAACAATCAACTTGATCTAGATAAACTTTATCAGGTTTAAAGAAATATAATTACACAAATACAACTGCCAATATAAAATTATTAACAGTGACATTGTTATATTATTTACACTTAATCTAATTTTAATGAGCCAATAATATTTTGTCAGGCAGAACAAGAAACTGGGAAACATAAATATATTATCAAACTGACCTATTTGTTTTAATAACCAAAGTGAAGAATCACAGAAAAATAAGTTAGAACCTGAGATCATTTGTTTCAGAAGCCCACAACAAAAGGCAGCCTTTTTTTCTTGTCTATCTTACAAATTAGGTTAGGAACTAGGAAATACCCAATGGAGATCAACCACAAAGCACAGCGGCAGTTGTAAAAAGGTTGGCACAGTTATTGAGACTGCTGAATACAGAGCTCTTATGTACAGAATTCATATGAGAAATATATACTATTTTATTTTATTTCAGAACCACAATATCTCTATATAATAATAGACAGAAAATTGTTTGGAATAGGATAGAAGCATGTGATCCAAAGATTCAGAGTAAATTGAGAAAGAATACTCAAATACTTCACAGTGATATCTCAGCCAAAATGGAGTACAGATTTGATGGTTGTCCCAATGGTTATGATAGAGCTGAAAATTTTATTCCATCCACTGTACTGGAGCTGTTACATTTAGTAAATCACATTACTTAGGGGATACTAGTGTAAAACCTACATTGCTTCCGATTGAAAGCACAGTGAGGAGCATTCCATGATTTTACATAATAAAAATCATCTAAGAATACGTTTCTTTAAACATGTCCCATCACTGGACTTCAGATCACAGCAGATTAAAGTATCAGACTGCTGATCAGGACTGAAGCGTTACTAGATGTTCTTCCACATTTGTTACATTTAAAGGGTCTCTCACCCGTTTGAATTCTCTGATGCTGAAAAAGGTGAGTTCTCTGGCTTCAAGCCTTACCATATTTATTAGGTTCATAGAGGTTTTCTCAAGTGTGAATTTGTTGATGCTTGATAATGGGTGAATTTTCAGGGAAGCCTTTTCCACATTTACTACATATATGTCATTTTTCTTCAGTGTGACCTCTTTGATGCTGCACAAAGGCTAAATGGGCAGTGAATGTTTTTCTACATTCATTACACTCACAGAGTTCTTTCCTCAGTATGAGTTCTCTGATGTTGTACAAGATATGAGACATCAGTGAAGGACTTTCCACAATCAGTGCAGTCATAAAGTTTCTTTCTGCTATAACCTTCTCTGATTTTTAATGAAAAATAAGCAGTCACTGAAAGCTTTTTCACATTCATTACATTTTATAAGGTCTTTCACCTATATGAATTCTCTGATATAGAATAAAAAATTGTTAGTGAATGATGCACACACACTACGTTTATAAGGTTTCTCTCTAGTATGAGCTCTCTGATGGTCAGTAGGAGATGAACTCTGGCTAAAAGCCTTTCTACAACCATTACATTTATAAGGCTCTTCTCTGGTATTAATCATCTGATGAAAAAGTTTGAACTGTCTTTGGATTTTTTTTTGCACATTCACTCTGTTTATAAGTTTTCTTTCTAGAATGCATTTGCCTTTTAATTGGACTTAGTGGTATCTGAAACTTTTTCAAAACTGTCTAAATCTATGTTATTTCTCTCCAGAATGAGTAATATGCTGTGTAATAAATTTGATCTTAGAAGAAGTTTTCTCTCCAAAGTCATTAACATACACTTTTCTTCAAAGGGTATTCCTTATGAGAAAGTATCATTTGATGAATACCTGTGGTCAGGATAAAAGAACCTTGTAAAATTTTGTCTATAGCATTTTATCTGTGCTTTTCTACTATGAACCTTTTCATGGTGAATGATGAAGGTGTTTGTTCAAAAAGGTAGATTCTAAACTCTTCTCTTTGATATCTTTCCTGGTCTTCAAATCAGAAAGGAATACGAAATAATTTTCTGCATCAAGATATTGGCAATTTTAATGATGAAATACAAGTTACTATACTGAAATGAATCCATATTAGAAGAGCTTTAATCCTATGGGAAAATAATAAGTCAGCAGAATAGAGGGAGACACTGTAGAGAAGAAGCTGGACCAATTGACAATATTATAAACTCTTAAAGACAAAAAAAAAGTCTGAAAGATGAAAGTTTAATATTCTATGCTATGTGGGTCTCTGTGGCCACCATGGCCAGGAGAGTAAGGATCAGTGGAAGGCAAGAAGTGACTTTGGTTCAACAAGACAAAGTAGCCACTGTTGGTTCAAACTTTGAGAGTCTGACCTTAAATAGTTTATTTTAGACATATTTAAGCACACCACAATTTGGTGGAAACTTTTCTGGTGTTAACTCAGTCCTGTGTGTAATAAGGCTTATGACATGTCTACATCAAAACTCTTTGTAAAGTTCATGTGTGTCTTAGTCAGAGTTTCTATTTCTGCACAAACATCAGGACCAAGAAGCAAGTTTGGGAGGAAAGAGTTTATTCAGTTTACATTTTCCACATTGCTGTTGATCACCAAAGGAAGTCAGGACTGGAACTCAAGCAGAGAAGCAGGAGTTGATGCAGAAGCTATAGAGGGATGTTACTTACTGCCTTGTTCAGCTTGCTTTCTTATAAAACCCAAGACTACCAGCCCAGGGATGGTACTGTAAGACTCTATTGAGCAGAGACTTAGTTTACCAGAGACCCCCTGAGTGAACCATTCGGAGACAAGAACCGATGCAAAAAGCAAGAGGAATTTTAATGATCCAGCACATTGGGGTCGTCCTACAGGGAAGGTGGAGTGGCGACCATGAACCGCCCATTTAGCCGTTCTTATACCGTTTAAGGGGTATAATAGAGAAACAGTGACTAAGCACAATGTGATTGGGAGAACAGTGTGACTTTTAAACTAATTGGTCTTTAGGGAATGAGGTGTGTGGTGGGGTCCTTTGCCCGTGGGTGGCCAACAGGTCGGCTTTTCTCCTCTGTTGTCTGAGGAATGTTGATTAGTCTCTCTCTCTTCCAGAGACATTCCTTAACTGACTGGGAATGTTAGTTAGCCTCTCCTGATCGGATCTCTTCAGTACCACCCACAAGGGGTCCTCCCCACTTCATCACTAATTGAGAAAATGCCTCACAGGTGGATCTCATGGAGGCATTTTCTCAACTGAAGCTCTTTTCTCTGTGATAACTCCAACTTGTGTTAAGTTGACACAAAACCGGCCAATACAATATGACATCATCCATAAAGATAGATTTTATAGATTGAAAAACTCATGATACATATCTGGGGGAAGATCTTCTGTGGTCTTGCTTCTACAGCACAAAGACCTCCAGGCTATTGATAATGTCTGTTCCCAGCCTTCTGGGCAAATAACAGGCCACACATCCCTCCCTTTGAAAGGATAATCCTGTGTGTTTAAGATTCCTGGTTCCCCTAGTACTTATCTGTGATATACCTCCCATGCTTTTTGAAAATGAACAAGCTTAGAGAAGTTATAAGATTAACCAAAAGACATGGGGGTGTTGTAGATGGGCAGAACTAGAAACCAGGTTTTATCTAAAACTAAGAAGCTAGAAATACAAGTATAAAACAAAGCAACACCAGAGTGTGCAGAACACAACCCCAGAATAACAGAACTGATGACATTAAGAGACAATATATGAACATTTTAAACCAGATATATGAATCTCCTAAAGATTCATCTCTAAATTGAACATACATATTTATCCTTCAGGATAGCAAGTACCTTGTTTGCACAGAGAAAGAAAAGGCTTGTACCCTTTTATTGCTAAATGAATCAAACCCCAGTCTGGAAGAAGGAAGCTTTGTTCTTTTTAGTAAGATTAAGCCTGCCTTGCTGTGAAGAAAAGACCTGTCTGTCCCATGGTAAGGAGAAGCCTGCCTGCTCTTTCTGCGCTCTCTCTCTCTCTCTCTCTCTTTCTCTCTCTCTCTCTCTCTGCAGCTTCTTCTTTGTCCCTCTTTCTTTCTGCATTCTGTGCATTGCTCTCTTCATTTCTAAGTCCCCTTATAATTTCTAAGATAGTCTGTTCTGCTATCTTTTCCTAATCTTGCTCTCTCTTCCTGTTCTGATGTGATAATGCCTTTCAATGCAATCATTCCTAGTCTTTTGTACCTTTTCTAGGAGAATAGGTCACATGGTTTCCCCAAGCATCCCCTTTTCCCCAAAAGGTTCACTAGAAGAGCATAACATAAATTCAAGTCATAAATTGAATAAGAAGTTTACAACAAAGAATGTTTACATATGTATCCATTAAGACTAGACATTCATTATCTGTCACTAGCTCTACAGGTTCATGGAGAGCTAAAGATCATAACTGAGTTATCATTTAAGTTTTGTATAGATAAACCCAGTCAATATTTTATCTTCTGTCCTTGCACCTACAATAAATTATTAGTTCCCTTTTATGACTTTTGGTTAATTCTGTTACTACCTCTTGGAATGTGTTCTAATATAGTCACCAGACTGTCACTGTATGTCCAAGCACTTAAGAGGTGGGTCTTTGTTGTGGATTTGGTCTAATGCTTGTATTGTTAATTAGGTTCCCAAAATTGCACAAGACTTCACACATAAGACGCCAAGGGACCCTGCCCCCAGCTGGTTTTGATTGGTAAATAAAGTTGCTGGTGGTCAATGGCTGGGCAGGGAAACAGAGGTAGGATTTTAGGGTGCCCAGCCAAGGGGACTGAGAGAGGTAGAAGGAAATAGGGCAGCCATGTTGGAAAAGGAGTAGCTGTCATCACTGAGCAGTAACGGACAGAAAGACAGCCAACATGTAAGAGCCAGGGAAGAGTGGCCCCAGCCCCCCACCCCATCTGGGTCTATGGCAGCAAAGATAGAATATAGATTTTAGTTAGTAATAACTCAGGAATATTGGAGTGGTGGTGTCAGCCACATGGAGGTTTGGAAGCGGCCCAGTCATTGGGGTGCTTAAGGCATATTAAAATATAAGGCTGCATGCGTGTCTCTTTCATTTGGGAAACCAGAACATTGGGGAAGGTAGCGAGAAACATGCAGCTGCCACTAGGTCAATTAGAGAAGAAATTAATTGGAAACTGCAACAGGTCTTAATTAATTCCCAATTATATTTGCTTTCATTATAAGGAGCTGCTGTCATACATGTCATACATGTCATACATGTGCATTGGTAATCTGTATGACATATTAAATCCTGCCTAAATCAAGAGGCTGCAAACCTCTTTTATTCTCACCAAGTCTACTGAGGTCAGTAGTAGGTCGACTGGTAATGCTAAAAATGTTGTTGACAGTTACCACTTTTCATAGGTCCTTATGATAAAAGGTCCTTCAACTAGTTTGAGATCCGGTCTATGCCAACCATTGTATTATTATATTCTGTGAAGTCATTGGTGGACCGTTGAGCAATACCAATGTCATTAACGCTGTGTATATGAGTGACATCAAATAAGCAATGTCCCCAGGGAGCATAGCCAGTGACCCATTAAACCTTATATGGATCTACATTTTTCCATTGGATGGTTACAGGAGGCCTCAAATTCTTTTAGCACTGTTATTTTTTCATCTTTAACATGGATACATTCAATAGCAGAGTGGCTGTGCTGGGTAGTTTTATGTCAACAACACAAGTTTAACGTCATCTGAGAGGAGAGAACCTCAATTAAGAAAATGACTCCATAATATTGGGCTGTAAGCAAGACATTTTTGTTAAATTATTGATTGATGGAGGAAGGCTCAGTCTATTTCGAATGATGCTGTCCTTGGATTGGTGGTTTGGATTCTATAAGAAAGCTGGGCAAGCAATGAGAAGCAAGCTAATAAGCAGCACCCATTCACAGCTTCTGCATCAGCTTCTGCCTCCAAGTTTCTGTCTTGAGTTTCTGTTCTGATTTCCTTTGATGATTAACAGGAATCTGGAAGCATAAAACAAACAAACCCTTTTCTTTCCAACTTGCTTTTTGGTCATGAAGGGGTGTCTCTTAGTAGCAATGGAAATCTTAACTAAGACAAGTTGGTGCCAGAATTGTGAGGTATTACTATGACCATAGACTGACAATGTTTTGGGAAGGATTGTGAAATAATTTTCAAACTTTAGGCATAAAAACTCATTGAGTGTTCAGTGGTCAGCGATTTGTTCTGTGGGAGCTTGGAATATAAGAATGTTGGAACAATGTAGAAGATGGAAGTCTGGCTTGTGAAGTTTCAGAAGAAAGTTTAAAGACTCTATCAGGGCCATTTGTTATTTTGAATTAAGATTCTGTGGTTCTGGTTAGCTGGAGCTGAAGAACCAGCTGTGATTAACAAGATACCAGAACCAATGTGAAACCTAGCATCGTTGAAGTAAAATCTTCTGGGAAATATTTCCTATAGCACACAGATGTTGTATTCCAGAGGCAGCCAAGGTTGTACCACATGCTGGCAGATGAATTTAGTAGTTTAAGGGTCACCTCAGTGGTAATTGTTTTGAAAGCATAAGGGGTAATGGAGAGCAAATGAGTCTTAGCACTAGGTAAGGCCACTGGTGAAGGTGCAACCTCAGTGGCAGTTGAAAGCCCACTATTGAAGTTAAGGTTCAACACCATGAAGAGAGCCTTTGAGAAGTTATTGGTGAAAGTGCAGCCCAGTTTCAGCAGAAGACCCAGTATTTTGGAGTGGCCAGTACCAGAGGATGAGCACCAAGAACAGCAGCTATGGAGTAGAGCCAGCTGGAGCTTAGAAGACAAGCTGTGTGTGTTTCAAAGAGCAGAGCCAGAGAAGTTATCCAAGCCCCTTGGAGGAGGCCAGAAGATTATGAGTAATTCCCAGACATTGGAAGTTGAGTTATTTACATTTTTGAAGCTTTGATTTTCATTTCATTTGATTGTGACTGTACCCTGGTTCTTCCCTCTTAAAGTAAGAAAGTATTATTATTTTAATTTTATAGGATCCTATAGTAGGGAGATTTTGGATTTTAAATGAGATTGGCTATTTTAAAGAGATTGAACTTTTTTTAATAAATAAACTTTATTTATTTATTTATTTATTTATTTATTTATTATAAGTACACTGTAGCTGCCTTCAGACACCCCACAAGAGGGCATCAGATCTCATTGCGGATGGTTGTGAGCCACCATGTGGTTGCTGGGATTTGAACTCATGACCTCTGGAAGAGCAGTCAGTGCTCTTAACCACTGAGCCATCTCACCAGCCCAGAGATTGAACTTTTAATGTGTTTGAATTTGTAAAGACTGGGGTTTTTTAAGTTATTTATATTTTAATATGAGATCTTGAGGATGGTGAAAATAAAAGGTTGAGGCTTAATGGTGATATGTGTGTGTCAAGTTGACAAGATGTCAATTGTGCTGGATAATTTTATGTCAACTTGACACAAGCTAAATCATTTGAGAGGAGGGAACTTCAATGAAGGAAATGCTTCCATAAGATCAGGCTGTAGGAAAGCTTTTATGGCATTTTCTTAATTAGCAATTGATGGGGGAGGGCTCAGCACATTGTGGATGGTGCCATGCCTGGAATGGTAGCCATGCAACTTGTCTGTCCCCTTTCTGCTTTCCCTCTTCTGGGACTATCCAGACTTTGAAGTTCCAGACCTGAAGATATGATTTTTGAATCTTCTAGAAATGGAGTTCTTTGTCTAGGAAAATTGGAGCACATTCAGCCTCCTTCATAAAGTGTTTTTATTTTCCTGAAAGGAAAGCTTTTTTTTCACATTAGTTTTCAGATTCTGAAAAGGTTACTAATATGTGGCTGAAGGAAATTATACTTGGGTCAGTTCCTCTGCACACACACTTGGTGCCAGCAGAGTAAAGAGCATGTCTGAGATCCAGCTCACAACTACCAGTGTAACCACAAGATAATTTTTCCTTTTGCTTGGTCGTTTGTCCAGCTGTGTGCTTTGTTGGGAAGGATTTGACCATTCTAGGCAGCTGTACTTGGTGCTCTGAGAGGCAATCAGACATAAATAATTCATAAAGTGTGACTTCTGGCTGGATTCTGTGTGAGTTATCAAACATCCCCAAGATATTTGTTAAATGGAATTGTAATCCCCGAGGAGCCAGAGATCCCGGGCAGGAAACAACTGAACCATACCATATCCCTGGCTGCACCTGTTCTTCCCCTGGCCCACAGTAGGGAAAACAAACTCTGGGGCACAGTGGAGCAAAAGCTCCCAAAGCATATGCTGCAAAATGGTGACAAGTCTGGCTGTGCTGGGGTCTAATGGCAGTATCGGTGCTAAACAAGACATCTGTCACACTTGGATTCTTAGGTTGTCTAGATCACAACAGGAAAAAGAATACAGACCTGCCTGACACTAATACCTAAGAAAGTGGTAAAACATTAAGATTCTTCCTAAACTGAGTCTAAATTTTTGACTCCTGCTTCTCAAAGGCCTGATCATTTGGAAAAGCTACCCCCAGCATCCTCTGAGAAATGAGGTCTGTGAGAGGTCTGGTAGGGCTTCACATGCCAAGATCTGGTTCCTGTATGCAGCAAAACAGGGATGGGCCTAGGTGATGAATCTACCCAGATATATGATCTCAGGACAGCCTCCTCAATTGGAATATGGGCATCTGGTGTTAATTAAGGTTGAAGTCTACCATTGACTGGATAGCCTTCTAGGCTTGGTGTGTAATGGAGGACTCCCTTCATTAACAGAGGTTTTCCTTCTCTGATCTTGTCTGGGGAGTTCTAAGACCTCATACTTGCCTTTACCCGAGGAATGCCATGTAACTTCACTTAGATTATAGGACCAATTCCTTTCTCCTGACAAAATCTATTCAGCCAGCACCTGAGATTCCTGAAATGCTTCCTCATGCTAATGAGGCATTCCAGGTACCATGAGCCCCCTTTGCTCATCCTAGATGTTCCTGCCCTCAGTCCCCCTAAACTTTATAAGCCTTCAATCATCATAAGTAAAGTTGATCTGCCTACTGACAAGCAGGTCCTATTGCAGCCACTCACCATAGATAACCACGGGGCTTCTGAAACCCCTGTTCGGCATCTCTGCTCCCAGGCTCCCAGTGCCCTTATGGATTGTATCAGCCAACGATCCACAAGGGCAGAGAGACCCACAGATGTTGGGCACATCAATATCCTACTGAAATTCTAGCCACTCCAACTTACTGATCCTCTGCTGTTTGTTCATGACCAGAATGTTCTTATTTTTCTATTTTCTATTTCTATTTTCTATGGTGCCTTTATTTTGTGAGAAGACTGGGCTTGAAAAAAAAAAAGCTACAGGAAGGACTTTCTACTCAGTGAGCAAAATGGTCAGGCCCAGAAGAGAGGTTCATTACTGAGGGGCTCTGAAGACCAAGGTGTCAAGTAGTCAACAGGAGCACCCATTAAAGGTCTTCTGGTGTGATAGAGACTATGGGTTTCTTTAAAAATGAAATGAGGGAAGAGTGTCATGACTCAGGCTTCTTTGTAAAGTAATCCTTTGGCTACTTGGTAGGCAGGGGGAGGGCAGTGAGACACTGGAAACCTTCCCAGAGTCTAAGCCAGGTAAGATGCTCAGGGAATAGTATAGGGCTGAGGGGCTGAGGAATCAGGGACTTAGAATGAACTACCAATATGGAGCCTTTGGAGGTAAAAGATGAATGTAGGGCTCATGAGAAGAACCAAGTTGAGCAAGGCATAAAAATTAGACAGGAAGACTGGGGTGGTTTTTTGTTTGTTTTGTGGGTTGGGGAGGACTCTACTTCGGACATAACACATGTGAAGTTACATTAGACATCCAGGTAGAGAAAAATCAGAACCAGGAAAGGAGTTATGTTGTGGGTACAGACCTTCTAAGACAATGATACTCTAGCATCCCAGCATCCAGAAGTAGAAGAGTGGGAATCTGCAGCACCAGAGACCACGAGGAACCTCTAGGGACTAGGCTGGGTTCAGCTCCAAGCACCAGAACTATAGTTCTTCTGTCTGCTCCTCCAGCTGTATCTCTCTTCTCCATGCCTGAGAGATAAATGATGGTTCTGGTTCAGGAAGTGAGATCCTGTCACAGCTCAGGCCTGAGTCTCCTATGTCCCTCTGCCATCCTTCCTCCCTTTGCCAGACATCTCTGCTAATGAGCCCCTCCTCACATATTTCTCCCTATCCCAGTGCTTCTTTCCTTCCTGCTAGTTTCCCTCTCCTACCTGTTGGGTCTCTGACCTCATCCTCTGGCTGGTACAACAGGACAGGCAGGGAAAACTGGCCCAGTTTTGATGAGACAGTTTTAGCTTCTGCATTGCAGGAGAAATTCACTGGCCATCCACTAGGGCTTCTCAATGGAAGACTTGAATACCTACCTGTTCCTTGAGCTTGGTCTGAGATGAAGTCAACCCTTCATCTGTTAAAAGCCACACAGGGTCCAATCCATACAGGACTAGTTAATTTTGTTGTTTGTTTTCTTTAAGAAAAAAATTAAGTACAACCAAACCTGGCACACACATCCTGAGAGCTGTGGCTGGTCATGGCAGAGTAGGAAGAGGAGCCAGATGGTACAATGGAAGGAGAGGCAGAAAAATCACATGGCCAAGAGAACAGAGCAGATGCTACAGACAAGGAAACTCACAAAAGAGATGGGAAGGAGGTTGAAAAGGAGGATGAGGAGGAGTTGTCACAATGGAAGCCAGGATTTCTGGGTTTCTGAGTTTCCAGTAGTGAGTCATGATCACAGATGAGCCTTCTGCTGCAACATAAACAGTATTTCCCCTTTTCTGCAAGTCCTTGTCTGATCTGAACCACCTATTAATTGCCTATAAAAGAGTCACTGGTGGAAGACAAATACTCCCTCCCTATGCTGCTCAAGCTTCTAAGTGCCCTCTTTTGGGCCTGCTAAGCCTGAATCCCACTCAGATGCCTATGAAGTTCTTACCTTACCAATGAGAAACTGGGTTGCCTAACTAACCCAGCACATTTTTGTAATTTTCTACCCTTTCCTTCAACTTTCCTGGTCAGCTGTGAACCCACCCTTAACTATACTGTGTTCAGTTTTCTCTTCCTATTGCAAGCATTCTGAATACTCTTTGTGGCCATTTTGAAGGAGCATCTTTGAAAAACTCTAACCAGTCTGTCTGACAATTCTCTAACAAATCTTGAGAGGAAGGGTAACAGCAGTGCCTGTAGGGTGAATTCAGATGGTTGGTTCCTCCTGTTGATGTGTGTGGCCATCCATGTCATGTGTGTATTTTCTGAGATTCTTTTAGCTCTGTGTGAAGTGGAAATTTCTGATTTCTTTGGAAACTGTTATGTCAAATAATGTTTTACTGGGACAGACATGTGAAAGGATGTTTTGCTGAAGCAGACAAAGGTGAAAGAATATTGAAGCCAACACAGGTGAGAGGATCTTTTGCTGAAGCAGACACACAAGAGGACACATGATGTTTAAAAAGAATATAAATATGACCCCACAGACAGTGGGGGAAAGCTCTGGCATTGGCTCACCTTGCTCCACCTCGCTAGACTTCGCTGGCAACACTCTTGTATTGGTTCTCCTTATGTCAGATTGCTGATCTTTGCTTGTCATGACTTTATAGAGAGCAACTCGTCAAAGAACTTCTCATGATACTCCAGCAGTTTCGTTCCACTTCCTCAGACTCAGGCTGATTGGTGGAGCTGTGAAGTTTCTTCTGGATTCAACAGCCATTGCTAATTTGCGAGGAGTGGTTGCAAGTGGACTGGACTGCAGCAGCTGATTTCCTGTTGACATTTTGCTAGAGGAATGGACTTCTGACAACAAAGATTGGAATAGCCCATAAGAACTGTTTCTAAACAGGACCACAACCCCCCGTTTCTTATTAATCTTTCTTTTTCACTACTTCTGGTGAGTGGTGGGCTAAAAGGAAGGCTCAAGCATTTAAGAATCTTTATTAAAATAGGTTTTGATGGGGCTGGAGAGATGGCTCAGTGGTTAAGAGCACTGACTGCTCTTCCAGAGGTCTTGAGTTCAATTCCCAGCAACCACATGGTGGCTCAGAACCATCTGTAATGTGATCTGATGCCCTCTTCTGGTGTGTCTGAAGACAGCTACAGTGTACTCACAATAAAATAAATAAATCTTAAAAAAAAAAAAGAAAAAAAAATAGGTTTTGAAAAATCTAAGCCTACATCTATGACTCTGGCTGACAATCTCAGCAGTCTGCCTGAAGGACAACGTACTCATGAACCTGAAAATGAAGGTTTGGCTAGAAACTGACCCTCGGGGTCACTGCACAGGGTTTGTTCCAGGACCTTGGCAGTGACGTGAATAAAATGACACCAGCCAAAGCCTTCAGATGCTTCTCTTAAACCTCAATATGGAAATATCATGTCTCCATACCAGTATTGTGTCCAGGAAGGAGGATTCAAGTTGAGAGCCAGATATTTCATGTCCTAAGCAGAAATAAGGATCTCTAGAAACTGAGCTGAGCCAAGGCAGAGGAGCGCTTCTCCCGATCTGCTCACCATAGGTTCTTGCTCCCAATGCCCCATGCCTGTGGCTTCAGCTTCCACTGAGGAACTGTCTGCAGAGGAAAGGACATCTAGTATGTTGGCCTTTCACTTAACTCCTTCTCACAGTGGCAAAAGAGTACAAACATAATAGCTAAAGGCCACTCTACCTGAAAATTTGTACTATGTGTGTCTATTTTTAAGGATTTGAATATATATTATACCTGTAAAGGGCTTAAGCCTAACTAAAGGAATTTTAAAAAAATAGTCCAGTGATAAAAAAGATATTTTAACATTTCAGGTTAATGATGATGAAACTAAAAATTTTTATTTACAAAGCAAGAAAAGTATCAGTTGCCAACATAGCTGACAAAGTCAAAGTCCCTCCTTGAATCTGCAGGAAGCCCATATCCAGACAGTATACAATGCAACCTGGGTGGATATAAACAGGAACATGCAGCAAGTGACAACAGTGACAGTCTTGAATTATGAACACTAAATTTTAGTGATGTGACTTAAAAATTGATGCACAGCCCTGAGTTCCATACAAATGTAAAGATAACACAATAGTCTATAATTTGTCTATAAAAAATAAAGATTTTTTTAAAAATTAGCATTCTCCTAGCAGGCTCTTAGAAAATATTTGTGGAATAAATAACATGATAAAATATCATAAGTATGTGGGTCTTACTTATATTTTATCATACTTATATTTTCAATATATAGAAAACCTTGGGTTCAATCCCAGGTGCTACAGGAAAAAAATACATCCTACCAGCCTCAGAACTGAGCCACAGAACTGCTTTAGTGGGACAGTGCAAGTCATACTAATAAATCATCATCATAATCATCATCATCACAATAATAGTAATAAATAATATAATAATAACATGGATTCATGGGGTATCCTACCAATAACAAAGCAAAATAGTACACAGTGTTTGAGAAGGAAAGAACAGAGTTCCTACCTTATCCCAGTTGCTTTCTGCAATGTGCACATACATGTGAGCATGCACAAATCCATTCATCCATCCATATGTCCATCCACCCAATGTTTGACTTAAAGCAGAGACCTTACAAATAGCAAAATAAAGAAAAAGATGAATGTAACAGTAAAAACACAACCACTGAAGCACACCAGTGTGCCACTGTCCGTAGAGTCTGGTAGGTACTGTCTACACCTCACTGTGAGGCAGTGTTCTGGTCTCTTCATTATGATTAACCTGGACGAAGATAATCACAACGTTAAAAAATAGGAAAACACAATGCACATAGGTGAGTGGAGGATGCTCAGAGACCTGCTGCTGTGTGGCCCAACCACAGTGGGAGCCACCACAGTGTCCAAGCATGTGGTACAAAGAGGGAAAAAAAAGAGAAACAGAACAGTTTGAGCAGCATGAAAAGATGCCGAACTGGAGACTGGAGGGTGGGGAGGAATAGCTGTTGTGAGTAGCATACCCTGCTACCTGATACCATGGTGGAATCCCAGCCTATGCTACCTATAAGGGCCATGTCTGTGGCCACCCAGCAGCAGGGGGTCTGTGTGGCTCATGTGACCACTTATGACCATGTGGACATTCCTAGTTTGAGCTGCTGCTTGGGACCACGTTGGTGTCCAAGGGCTGTGCAGAGCTGGCTCCACCCCTCATTGGCTGTGGCACTCTGGAGAGCATTCTCTGCCCCTCACCAGCACTTGGAACTGTGGGCCCTGCACCTCACCCAGGCAGCACAGTACAGCTGGCCCTGGTGACTGGGATGTAGGTGAGCTGGCCCAAGGGTGTGAGCACAGAAGAACTGGCCCTGTCATTTGTCTCATGAGAAATCATAGGTGTTGGGAAGATGCCTTCATGCCCTCCTCTCCTCACCCCGAGACATCTGTGCCAGCCAGGAGAGCTGGCCCTAGGGTCAGGAGAGCAAGAGTGCTATCCCTGCTACTCACCAGTAGCAGCACTCAGGAGAGTGGGCCCTGGGCCTCACCTAGGCAGCACAAAAGAAATGACCCTGATGGCAAAGGGTTAGGGGAGAGTGTGGGACAGGGAGAGCTGCACAGCCCCTTTGCAGCTGTGGCACTTAGAAGACTGAAAGAGCTGGTCTTACACCTTGACTGCGTGAAGTGTTGGGTGAGGTAGCTGGGGCAGTGCTAGAGTGTAGAAGTAACTTTAATTCACCTGTTTTAATTGTCTCCCAGGCTTACAGCCTCTGTCTGCTAACATAGGCCTAATGTTAGAGTCTGGGAACCACTACACAAACCACTCAGACACCAATCTCAGTCAAATAGGGATGGTTTATTGAACTCTACACCTTAAATATCTCTACTTCCCAGTCAGTTTACCTTTAAGAGAGAACCCAGAAAGAACAGCCGGGGTATGGCCCCTGGCACCAGGACTTTCAGAAGTGGCTCTCCTTCCCTCAGTGAACTCTGCAAAGTCACAACACCTCTCTGTTTCATACTTTACCAGCCGTGGGCTTTGAATCATGCAGCAAAGCTCTTCTCCATACACCCTAATCAATCACGAGTTTCATCAGACAGAGTTGCACTAATCACCCATGTGGAAGAAGCAGTTGCAGGCTCTCATACCCTCTTCTTCATTTCTATCTCTGGCATGAAGCCTTGGCTAAGGCACAGGACAGGCTTCCTCCAGTCAGGAAGTACCCTGTGTAGTGTCCCAAGAGAACACAAAAATCAAGCCATACTTGTAAGAATGTCCCAGAGAAGAAGACATAGGCCAGGAGAAGCAGAGTATGACATTAACACGCTTGGCGAAAAAAAGATCTAATTTTAATGCTTGGGTTGAAAAATCAATTAAATTGTCAAACAAGAAACTGTGTCTTGCTTATTCCAGGGTTCTTGCTTGGTTTTATCCTCTATAAATCAGTCTGTTCTCTAAAATCTTACCGGCCATTCCAGCAAATGAATGAATGAATGAATGAATGAATGAATGAATAGGGCAGGCCACAGACTCCCAAATGATGCTCTCAGAGACCAGCCAATTGAGAGGGGGAACACTGGCAGGAAATAGCCAATAGCCAATCAGCCAGTGAGACTTTTTAAATATAATTTAAAATGTTTTTATGTTCATTGATGCTTTGCCTGCATGCATATATGTCTGTATGGGAGTGTCAGAACCCCTGAAACTAGAGTTACAGACATGTGTGAGCTCCCATGTGGATGCTGGGAATTGAACTCAGGTCCTCTGGAAGAGCAGCCAGTGCCTTAATCACTGAGCCATCTCTCCAGCCTGCACCATGTGGGACTTTATAGGGGAATATTAGCACATAGGTAAGTGCTGGGTTTTCTATTCCAAGAAGCACTTCTGGCCATGAGGCCAGCTCTCCTGTGATTGGAGACTCCATTGGCTAAAGAAATGAATGGAAACAGCTTATCAGAGTGTCAAGCTGAATCTGTGCATCTGGAGACCTGGTACTGGTCTATCATTCTCTAGGGAGACAGTACCACATACACTCTCCAGCAAGAGCCGACTTTTATGGGGAATTGTACAATGTTCCTGGCACCCAAGAAAGGCCAGATGCCACATATGGAAGGGCTTGAGGCCATGCAATGAGGTCAGGATGAAGCACTGAGACGGAAATTGTGGCTAGGGGAAGAAGCAGTGCACGGCTCCAGGAAGAGTCACAGCTTACAACTAAGTCACAGCACTTCAGCAGTCTCCTAGAGTATGTGCAGTGCCTCTGGTCCTACAGGGGTCCAACCTGCCGTCTCTGCCTCACAGCTGAGCCTGATCACAGCCTCTGGTGCAACCCATAGAAGGCATTTTACCTTCCACGGTCTCTACATTTCCAGGGAAAGGCAAAGGGAGAAGCTGGGTTAGTGAACAAGGTGGAGCAGCCTACACAGGTCACTAAAGATCAGCACTCCTTACACTCATCTACTGCCTAGGGCCAAACCTTTGCCACTGCTGGAGACCATGTCCTCCTGTCTTTGGCAGCCTTGCCTCCCACTCCAGACCATGTGGGACCTGAGTGCAGTAAGCTTGTGCCAACTGGTTTGGGAGCTCTTCAGAGATGAAAGCAGATGAAATCAGTGAGATGTGAAACCTGGGCTTGGGAAGATGACAGATGGCCAAACTCCAGTTTCAGGGTTTCTGACACCCTCAAGCAGACATACATGCATGCAGGCAAAGCACCAATGAACACCAACAGCCAGCAGGTGGCACTGCAGGAGCGTGAAAAACAGCACTCAGGTTCTCGAATGATTTTTCTTTCTCTTCCTGCACAGCTGGGTGCTGCTAAGGTTGCCCCTCAATCTTCCTCATAGCTGGAAAGTTTGGACTTGGGCCAGAGTCAGAGAAAGGCTGTGGCCATGGGAGCGTGTCAGAGGACGCTGGAGCTTCAGTCATCTTCCATCACCACTTCCATGGTTTGTGTTCTCTTCCTCTATGCATATGAAGATCAGCATTTCAAGCAGAAGAGGCACTCAACAGCCTGGTCAACCTCTAGCACTTGCTTCATAAAGGCAGAAGTGGAGGGTAGGATTTGGCCCGGGGAACCGCAGTTGCTGCTGGAAGCCACATCTGGGGTCAGTGTCCACCAGGCCTACATCAGTGAGCTTCCGGTTAGCCCTACTCCCAGACCCATAGTCTTGGATCAACTCTGATGTGTTGACTTCCATTCTGCCTAACAGGCCAAGGGTGTGTGTGTGTAACATAGATGTGTGTATAACTATAAACTTGAGAAAGTATAATGTGTGTATTTTATATATGACACTGTATATTCTTCATGGAGAAAGGTATTTGTGTGAGTGATGTGCTATGTATGTCCTTTGTGTATATGAGTATTTATTTGCACATGGTGTACCCTCTGTGTGTGAGCATGTACATGTGACATAGTTTGTCATTCATATGTGAGGATATGTCTCTTCTCTGTGTGAGCATGTACATGTGATATAATTCATCATTCATATGTGAGGATATGTCTCTTC
>NW_021620524.1:125776-153605 GCF_004785775.1 Grammomys surdaster
GTACATGTGATATAATTCATCATTCATATGTGAGGATATGTCTCTTCTGTGTGTGAGCACGTACACGTGATGTAGTGTGTCATCCATATGTAAGAATGTGTGTGATGTGGTATGTCTTCAATGTGTGAGAATGTGTACAAGACATGATATGTTCTGTGTATAAACACATGCACCAGACTTCTTTGCATGTATTTTCTGCCATGTATGTGTCAGATATGATCTATGTCCTGTGGTTGTGTGTATTCCGTCACTCCTGTATTCTCAGAAGTTTGATAAACTTCTCATCTGTACAATATAGCTGCAAGACACTTTATCTACCTATGAGGAGCAACAGTGTCTGCTCACTGAAGTGCCCCAAACCCTGATATACCTGTAGAGCTTCCCTCAGTGAAAGTTCCATCCAATAGTGCTGGAGAGTGATATATACATCACTGGCTGGTGCCTAGCCCTTCTCCTTTTTAATTTTTTTTTTAGCATTTATTCATTATGTGTGTGTCCATGTACATGCATATGCACACTTTATAGTGTGCATGTTGAAGTCAGGACAACGTGTGGGAATCTGTTCTCCCCTTTTACCATTTGGTCCCAAGGATCAAATTCAAGTTGTCAGGCTCAGCATTGAGTGTGTGTCTTTACCCACTGAACCATTTCCAAGCACTGCTTCCTCCACCTTTCTTGTTCATTCCTCGGATACACCCCAGCCTGGAAGGAAGCTTAGGTACCGTCAAGAACTCCCATGAAATATTAGGGGAAAAACAATACCTGAAGTGTCTCCTGGAACCAGTTACTTGCTAACAACTTGGATCAAGTATCCTCCCCATCTTAGATTCAATTGGAAACTCTTCTGCCCCAAAGTTCCGCTCCAAGCAAGACCCAGTCCTCTGGAAGCCCCTAATGAAGAAAAAGGAGCCACCTGTTTGTCTTTTGCTTCCCGAGAATCTTCATGAGGATGAAGGAGACAGTCTAGAGCCTGTGTATCTTAGTGTTTGCAGAGCAAGTAGTGGTATGTACTTCAGAAGCTTTCTAAGGACTGTAAGTAAAAATGGACTGGACAAAAAGTTGGCCCAGCATGGGGCAAACAAGGCAGAGAAGAGTCCTAGGCCTGATCAGGGCTGAGATGGTGACCTCTACTCTCATTACTTGAAGTCCCTTGGTCCTATGACTTTACACCCCAAGACTTCAATGCCATTCCTACTGACTTAGAAATTCTGACCTCCAAATGTTCCTCTGCTTTCACAACAGCAGAGACGGCTCACACTCAGCAGAAAATTCCTCAGTGGAAAACATATGGACATTTTTCCTGAAGCCCAAAGGTGATTCATCACAAGACAGACCTCAGCTGCACTCCACCCATCCAGTCCCAGTCCCTCAGAAGTCAGCCATGCTGAGGTTGCAATATAGTCCCTGTGACCAAGACTCAAATGCTCCAGGTGATCCTTTGTTCATATCTAGGGCCGCCTTCTTCTTCTTCTTCTTCTTCTTCTTCTTCTTCTTCTTCTTCTTCTTCTTCTTCTTCTTCTTCTTCTTCTTCTTTGTGGTTTTTCGAGACAAGGTTTCTCTGTGTAGCCCTGGCTGTCCTAGAACTCACTCTGTAGACCAGGCTGGCCTTGAACTCAGAAATCTGCCTGTCTCTGCCTCCCAAGTGCAGGAATTAAAGGCGTGCGCCACCACTGCCCGGCGGCTTTCTGCTTCTTGATATCTAACAGGGTACTTGAGCTGGCATTGGGAGGTAGGACATTAAGGCACCCAATAACCTCATTCAGGATAATTTTGAGGACTTTCTGAAGTGGAGGTGATTTATACCAGTTAAACCTCCTGGCTTCAGTGATCAACTCAGCTTCCAGCCTTCTTCCCTCCTCAAAGGTGGAGTTGAGACTAACCTTCCAAGGAAGGCTTGGTCTTTTCTGACAGACCTATCCTAAGCTTTCAAGAGCCCAGGACCCAGTAGACCATCGAATTAGCATCTAAAAGACCCTAGTCACTATAGAGTTCAAGAACTGTGATTGTCAAGCAAATGGATGGAAAATATCATCCTATGTGAGGTAACCCAGTCACAAAAGAACACACATGATAAGTAGATCTTAGCCCAAAAGTTTGAAATAACCAAGATACAATTCACAGACCACATAAAGCTCAAGAAAAGGGAAGACCGAAGTGTGGATGCTTCAGTGCTTCTTAGAAGGGGGAACAAAATACTCACAGGAGGAAATATGAAGATAAAGTGTGGAGCAGAGTCAGAAGGAAAGGCCATCCAGAGACTGCCCCACCTGGGGATCCATCCCATATATAGTCACCAAACCCGGAAGCTATTGTGGATGCCAGGAATTGCTTGCTGATGGGAACCTGATATGGCTGTCTCCTGAAAGCCTCTGCCAGAGCCTGACAAATACAGAGGCAGATGCTCTCAGCCAATAATTGGACTGAGTGTGGGGTCCCTGGATGGAGGAGTTGGAGAAGGGACTGAAGGAGCTGAGGGGGTTTACAGCCCCATGGGGGGAGCAACACTACCAACCGGGACCCCTCCCCCCAGAACTCCTGAGCACTGGACTACCAACTAAAGAGTACACATGGTGGGACCCATGGCTCCCGCTGCATATGTGGCAGAGGATGGCCTTGTTGGACATAAGTTGGAGGAGTGGCCCTTGGGCCTGAGGGGGTTTGATGCCCCAGTGTAGGGGAATGCCAGGGCGGGAAGGCAAGAGTGGGTGGGTGGGTGGGTAGGTGGTGTAGAGGCAGGGGTGAGGGGGGTTGGGATAGGGGGTTCCAGAGGGGAGACCTGGAAAGGGGATAACATTTGAAATGTAAATAAAATATCCAATTAAAAAAAAAAAGAACTGTGATTGTTGTGTGCCAAGAACCGGAAAAAAAGATTAAATGTTTATCTTGTCTCATAGCAAAGGGGTATGGAAAAGACCAGAGTCCAAGAATATACTGTGGAGGCTAAGGTGAAGCTTAGGTAGGCTTGAAGGAGACTGGAGTAAGGATCTAGGAGTGGCAGGGAGATCCACAGAGCAAAAGGAAGAAGAGCAGAGGGTGAGGGAGTGGGTAGGAAGGACCGTGGTGGGTAGAACCACAGAGCAAGAAAAATGCAGAGGTGGCTAGGGCAGTGGATGGTAGGTGGAGCCACAAAACAAGTTGCAATAGAGAGAAGTATCAGGGGCCTCATCCTAATAAATCTCTTAATCTCACCTAAGGAATAGAGACAATAATACCCACCCCACAGCTTTGTTAGGAGAATGTATAACAAAGTCTCGGGCACAAAGAATGGACTCAGGAACCATTACTAAGCCCAAGTTCCACTGAGCCCACACTTCCAGCCCCATCTATACTGGTTCAGCCCTCACACTACCAAGTACAGAGCTGGGACAGACATGCTCTCGGGCACAAAGAATGGACTCGGGAACCATTACTAAGCCCAAGTTCCACTGAGCCCACACTTCCAGCCCCATCTATACTGGTTCAGCCTTCACACTACCAAGTACAGAGCTGGGACAGACATGCCCTCGGGCTATACTCTGAATTTACTTAGCCATGACCCATGCACACCTGCTGGTGCCTAAAGCCAGGTTAGAGAGATTGGAAGAGAATGAAGAAAACAACCTTCTGGTGTTATCTATGTGTATGTATTATTGTACATGGACATGAACATGGATGGGGTCATGTCTAGTCAAGTGTATGGTACACTCCTGTCTGAGCATGTATACACGTGCAGGTCTATATGCATGGGTGTACACATGTAGAGGCTACATAAGTACATGAATACCAGTGTACATGGAGGCAAGCTCTTGGGGCTCCTAGGCTGGGCAAGCAAGCAGTTCTTTCTTCTTCTGAGAATACCAGCCAAGTAGAGGGTCTGGAACCTCAGTTTCTTTGACAATCGGAACTGAAAGCACAGGCCACAGAGTCCATAAGTTTCTAGGAACCTACAAAAATATTGAACCTAGAGAGAAATAACTTCCACTGGCTCAAAATATATATATATAAAAAACATTGATTTTGATCTCTATGTTCACACCAAGATTTTGTTTGGGGGATTCACTATAAAGTGTGCATTCCCAGAAGCGCCTTCTCCATTTACTAACTACTCACATCAGCACATATCCAGCAGAGAGAACCAGGAAAAGAGGGCCAGTCCAGGGTGAGCAATCTCCAGCCTCAGCCTACCTAAGCAGTGGCTGGCAGTTTTACGTGCCCTCTTAGAGACATCACTACAGTTTTTCTAACACTTCATATTCAAGCCAGTTTTCTAGCAAGCTGACTGTCTGGGCTATCCTTTCCTGGGCACTTTGCTGACCCTTCTACTTCATCCTAGAAATGGAAATCTGAGATCAGAGATCTCTAAGGACCCTCAGTTCCAGGTAGATGAATAAACTGGTTGTGCCCACAGAACCCAAACCCAGAAGTCACTAGAAGCCACAGGCTTACTTTCCTCAGAACATATAGTAACCTAGTCTGAGCTTCTAAGGGTTACTAAGGTCTCAGTACCTGTTCTGCTAAGCTAGTGCAAACCAAGCAAGCTTCTGACACAGTAAAATGTGCCAGCAGTCTTGGGTGACCGTACATTGTGAGACATCAGTGACCATACAGGCCTTACTTCTACACAGGTAAAACAGAAACCAGACTGTGAATTACCCAAGCTGTACAGGCAATACCCACAACTTCCCAGGTAAGGTTGAATATAGGCCCAGAGAAAGCTTGAAAGCTGTGGAATATCCACGCACATGTAAGTGTCCCCTTCCTCACTTCCTAGACCAGCTCTGGTTAGTCTGAATTCAGGAAGTAACTCCAGCCTTCAAAAGGTACGGAAGCCACAATATTATTTGCTTCCTTGGGCCTGGGTGTAAGGTAAGGTGAGGAACTTCCAAACAGCCCAGAAGGAGCCCAAAACCCATGAACTGTCTCTGTCTTCCTGTGACTGATTCATGTGTTTCCCGTGACAGCCACAGCAACATCACATCCGTTCTGAGGGCTATTTTTAACTGACTTATTTATTTCTTATATGAAGAAAGTATCAGCTCATCTCTGCAAGACTTTTGCAATGTGTTCACGTCAGCAGTATTGACACCATGAGCCAGGATGGAGCTAGTCAGGCCTTCAAAAATCATGCAGAATTTATGAAGTTAGAAGTGTCAGTAAGGCTTGCAAACCACTCATTTTGAAAAAGGAAACTCAGTTGTCAGGTCCTTCTGACTAATAAACACATCCATTTTTGAGAGAGAATACACTGTTTCTTTAAATCCTTTCAGAGGTGCCATGGAAGACAGAGTTTATGGCTGGATACTGGCTCTGCCCACTAACAGTTGATGACCTTGTATAGGTAAGCAGGGTTTCTGAACTAGTAAGGAACTAACATTTAACTTTCTGGGTCCCAGAGAGCTTCCTGGAGGCCAGAATATCTTGAGGGCACTATCTCCCTTTCAAACAAATGTGCACTCAGGCCTGCATGAACATCTAGGCCCAAGTCAAGCCTGAGGGACTTGTAAAGAGTATCTGTCAGTATCCTGGGTGGCAGTGGCCTGGAGGCATCAAGACTGTTCCACTGGCCTGATCAGTGGTGCCTGGACTCTTAGCACCAACTCTAAGCCATAAGCCAGCTCCAGACAGACTCCTCTCGTCCTCATGCACACTCTCAGCAGGAGGCTGCCTACCAGCTTTGGAACAATTAGCAGACAGCTACAACAAGCTAGGTGAAGAGGACAAAGGAGACCCAGAGGCCCACAGATGCCTCCTAAGGCTTTGTAAAGTTGGGTTTGAGATTGTGTGAGTTCAGGCTTCCCTGAATGAGAGCAAGAAAAAGTGCTACAGAGCAGCAGTCCAACTAAACGAGAGTCTCTTGTCAGAAGGGTGTCCCTCAATGCCTGGCCAGCACAAGAGACCATTATGTGCCTCCAGAGCCCAGAGGGAGTCACAGGACTAGAAAGGCCTGTGAAGTAAACACAGTCTCCTCCTCATCTGGGTAGTATTATATACAGTAGAGTAACAAGGAGCATCTTGAGGACTGTGCTTAGCAAATGAGAAAGCTGAGTCTCTGGGCTACACATCTCCAAACCTGCTCCCCAACCTCCCCGCCCCCAGCAAACATGGTAGTTTCCATCTTGGAAGCCCCTAAGGTGGCCAAAGTCTGAGTCTCCTAAAGCCCCTGGTAGCCTGAGGCGTATCTCAGTCCGAGGACACTAGGACGGGAGGGCTGTGGATGGGGCAGGGACCAAACGAAGTTCTATGTTCTCACCGAGTTACCTAGAGGCTTTGAGAAGCCATTTTCTTCCCTTGCTTTCCTCTCTGCTGGAAGAAGTAAGATGACAAACCTAGTAAATGGTTGGAGGCAGGACCCGAGCCTGTTGATATCCACCAAAGCTGAGACACCATCTGAAGTATTCACCAGAGGGTATTGTTTTGTTCTGTACAACCATGTACTTGGAGAAGAAGGAACTACAGGCTCAGCCACCAGCCAGCACCCAGCCTTAATGCAGGCTGGACTCCAGCCCAGGAAGCTGGCCCCAGTCTCTCCAGCCCTCTAGGCTATAATTTGTGTCCTCCAGGGCTCAAGATAGCTAAGGTTTAATGTGGAAAAATGGTTCCACTCTGTCTCACCCCATACCCCAAAATAAACTTAGATTAGGGACAAAAAGCATAATTATAAAAGTTTTGGAAGAAAACACTAAATGAAGTCTTTGCCCTCTCAGGAAAGCAGGAAAGAGGCAAGCTCCAAAGCCTATAAGAAACAACTGACTAATTTGGCTTTATATAAAAAAAAATAAACTTCTATGTGGAAAAAAATAGCATCATTAGAAAGGTAAATTGGCAACATCAGCAATGTAAACACAAAGTCTCGATACTCATTGTATACATAAAGCTCCCACAAATCAACAGAAAAAAGCAGACTCCCAACAGAAACAGTGAAGGATAAACATGCAAGACATTAGAATGGATAGGAAAAAATATAAGACTTCCCTACTCATAAAAAAATTCAAAAAATACTTAATGACGGAAGGCTGAGATGCATACAAATGGCCCTAGAGAAGCAACCTGAAGCCTCATTGGGGATCTGGAAATCATAGCCAGTTCTGTAGAATGGCACCTGTGCAGAGATTGAGTGACAGAAAGACCTGAAAAGTGTTTTCCTTTCCAGAGAAACGGGGGCCTTGAGGGATTTAGGTGAGGAGGGTAGTGGTAGTACATGATACTGGGGTGGTCATCTTGGACTTCAGGTCCTTGTCCAGCTGCCCTAGGAGATGTGGACAGAGAGTTAGGTGAGGTGACCTTCCCTAAACTCCAAGGATCTCTATCAGCCTACTGGAGACACAGGCTGACCAGCTCAAAATAGGGGGATAGGGGCTGAGTCTGGGATGTTGTGTGGTTGCTTCACTCTTCAGGAAGCAGTCTCTCTCACCCCATCCAACTCACTTCTACTGTTTCAGGGTCTCCTACCATCCATTCCAGGTTAGACCTCACATCCAAGATTTTCTTCCCCTTTGGGGGGTCAGCCTCCCTGTACAGCAGTGTCATCTCTCCCTTCCCTTTCTGCACCCAGTGAGCTGAGGGTGGTGGCCTATGCAACACATTGGAATGAGTAGGGGTAGCTTCTGCCTTCCAGAGAGTTCCTGCCTCTAACTTTTTTCCCAACATAATCTTTCTTTGGGGATTTCACATCATACACTCCTATCACATTTGTTTCTCAGTCCTTCCCTGTCCTCCCCCATCCCTTGTTTCTGTCTCCCCAGGAAAATATATACATATAAATATACATATATACATACACACACACACACACACACACACACACACACACACACACACACACATATATATATATGCACATTCGCTGGAATATGGTCAAATTCTCAGTGGTCTGCCTTCTAAATGAAAGTGTGTCTTTCCCATCCCTCATCTCTGCTGGAACTCATTTGACATCCTAGCATCCTCTCATAGTTTTTAAGAGTTCTCTCTGATGGTTTCCTGTCTAGGCTGTTACTATTGGGGCCGAGGGGGCTATAGAGGTAGGGGTTCTCACAGAAGTCTTCTTAGTTCATCTTTCTCAACTGTGTGTCTGAAGTCATCGATATCACTGAGAAAGTAGCTTATTTCCTCTTTATGAATAGTAGGAGAATAGATTAAGGGCTTCCACACGGTTTTTGGTATTAGCACAGACTTCTAGCAGCGCTCCTGGTTATGGTAAGGTCACAGACTAGATAAGACACCTCTGATGAAGCTGGGATCACAGACATCAACATGGCATCCAACTACTGCATAAACCATAGACATTTGTGGGGCATTCAGTGGCAACACTGGCCATAGACACCAATGTAAACCCAGCTTCAAAGGACCACGAACCCAAACTTGGCCCTCACAACCCCCAAACATCACCATGGACCCAAGTGGCAGCACAAGCCACCCACATCCATCCCCCGCCCCCCAACATCAACATGGCTTCAGGCTGCAGCACAGATCACAGACACTCTGGTAACCTTGTGGTAACATGGGCCACTGACATCAACATAGACCCAGACATGGCCCTCGGCAGCAGCCCAGACCTGGTCACCACTGTCGTCTCAGGTGGCAATTCGGGGCACTAGTCAGTATAGGGCGGCATGGCCTGTGGACATGAACATGGACTTAGGCCACAGCACAAGCCATGAACATCTGCATGTAGTCTCGGACATCATCCCAGACCTAGTCCACAACAGGGCCAACCGACACCCACACATGGCCCTTACAAGCATCACAGGACACAGGAGTGCTTCGGGGAGGTCTAATCTAGAAAGTGAACCGTTCGTCTTGGGTGACCCAGTGTACAGATTGCTTGTTTGGGGGCTGGGTCTGCATTTGCTTAAGCTCCATGCTCACCAGTTTCGCCTTTCTCCACAATGCATGCGCCACCCCACTCCTCCATCACTCATTCTCTCCTCACTGTGGTGCAGCCAGGTGGCGTGTGTACCTGGCCCAGCTGACTTCTGGCTTCTGCCAGGGCAGGGCCCTGTCCCTAATTTTATTTGTGACATGAATCAGTAATTTGATACAGATGCCTGTGAAAATCACAGCTGGATACATGGGGTGGATGGTGGTTGGCCACAAACGGCTTCTATCTTAAGAACCAGGAGTGAGGTCTGAAGGGTATGTCCCTGGAAAGCAACATGGATTATTCCAGGATCTCACCTTTGCCACAGGGACTAAATGCTGGAGCCAACATCTGTGCTGTGGCGTCTCGATAGGAAAAGGAAAGAGTGGTTTGGGAACAAGTCCTATTCACATTAAAGCTATCTCCCAGCTTGGGCTACTGCTCTTCCTCACCATACCACCAGCTACTGCAAATTTCCACTGCCAAGGAGGACCCTGGGCTCACCTGATTGCACCATGACATTGGATCATCTTCTTCTCCTTCCCCCATTCCCACCTGAGCTTAGAGCACTTTTGGAAGTCTCCTTCTCACATAGATCTGTATACCTCTAGAGTACCTACCTACCACAACCACCGGCAGTTACAGGCCAAGGCTTAGGCACAGAGGACCAAGGATCACATAAAAACCTTGGCACTGAGCCCACCCAATGGAAGCTGTATCCTCCTGTACCCAGTCTTCACTTACCCTGTTCTGTTTTCTTATAAAGCATTCTTTTCTTTTACGCTCCTCAAACAAGACATGATTTACTGACATGTGTTTGCTTGTTCTCTGCAGAGTTCCCAGTAGTGAACATTAAGGGTCCAGCTCTACCACCTCAGAGCTGAACACCATAAGGCACTCACTGGAATGTCCTAAGAGAAGCTAGCCCTGAATTCCAGAGTGTCCAAAGTCAGATAGGATCCATGTCTAGCCTCAAATTTAAAGCATGGAAGTTAAAGAACAAAATACTACTTGGTGAATGTCAACAGAACACATGTCTCACCCCAAACCAAAGCCCAGGGAGACCTCTCTTCTCCAGCTGAAAGCGTGTCTACCAAGAACAACCACAAACTGGGATCATTTCCAAAAGACATGGTCCCTAGTTTCCTGCAGGGGCTAAGGCTGAGGGGATTGACTAAGAGCTGGGAAGGCCCCAAGCTGAGGTTGGAGAGTACACTTAGGCCTCACTGCCTGAAAGGGGAGATTGCTAGGAGAGACATGGATGTCAGGCTCCTAATTCTGTTTCTAGGCATCTACCAGTACGAGAGCCTCCATCCTGTGCCAGGTAAAGAAGTCATCCTGGATCCTCACAGGCCCAGGTTGCTGCCCTTCATGAGGAGCTTGCTAGCATCCTTACCCTGAACCAAGCCTGTGTGGTATGGCCAGTTCACACCTACAGTGCTGAATTCCAACAAACTAAAATTCCCAACTGCTTCCACATCTGTCCACATTTCCACATGGAGACTATCTCAGGTTCTCTGTCCCAGAGAATACTACTTCCTGAACCACAGGACAAGGTGAAGCAACAGTTCCTCCTAGCCATGACACACTGAACGAGAAAAACTCAGCAGGGCTAATAGCTGACCCACTGTAACTCCTACCTCTTCCTCCTTAAATGGCCTGAATATGCTTCCTGGCTCTTGGGACTTGGTGAACCACACTTAAAATAGCTGCTCAAATACCCAGACACTGGAAGTGTGTCTCCATATAGCCATACCCAGCCCTGGTGGCAGGTCCTCTTCTAACTCAAAGACTTTGACCCTTATCAGGAAATGACTCCTGGAAAGATTCTCTATGTCTGGACCTTGGCCCAGTCCCCAGCCATAGAACACCCAGCCCAGTGGTTAGGGCTCCTGACACACCCAAGTCTCTCCCAATGGATCTGCTATGCTAGCAACACAGAGCTCAGAGGCATGTAGGCCCACTAGCTTTGTGTCCCTAGGGGTCAGTAAACAGTAATGGTCAGTAGATAGTGACATTACAAAAGGGACCAAGAGTGTCTGGTCCTTATGAGACATTAGAGCCACCCCAATGAGCCCTTCACATGGACACATGAATTCATCTGGCCAATCAGTTATAGGACTTTGCCTGTGCATAATGTAAGTCTGTTGAGGACACTATAAGGACGTTCATTCACTGTTCTTAGAGGAACACACACACACAATTCTCCAAGGATCCGAGAAGGTGATTGTTGTTATGATCTTAGTGATGGATGCCCTAAAGTCACACCATGTGACAGATCTCATGTAGGTTTATTGGGGAGGGGGTATACAGAGGCTGCCTCTGAGCCAGGCTGGAGGAAACAAGAGAAGGAGAGAGGAGGGACTGGCCTTTTATAAGGGGATGTAGCATATGTCAAGGGGAGGATAAGCAACTCACAGCAACAGTGGGAATGTGTCCCATCTTGGCAGCTAGTGATAATGTATCTTGTTGTCACTAGGTCCCTAGAGCAGACAGTGGAGATGCTTGGTTACTAACGACCGTGTAGGCCAAAAGCCTTGTGAGGGACAAACAAACCTGACCATTGCTTTTACCTTTCTCTGATCAAGGGTCTACCTATCCTTAAGAATTGACAAAACATAAGGTCAGCAGCTTGTCAGAAGGTAATTTGCTGTAACCTAAAGAGACACTGGAAATGTTCGGTATCTTGCTCTGCTTCATGGAACCAGAACCTGAGTGCCTGGGGCTGCAGACTCCCACCATGTAGAGAAGACAATCACTGGGAAGAGTTCCTTATCTCCCCAAACAGGCAGTGGGGTAGAGTTCTGACCTTAGCCAAACCTGCTTGATACATGAGAAGTCTCATGGTTTTCATTTCAGGATACACATAAGTTAAAGTAGGAATGTGAGTGTGTGAGAAACGGCATCCCCATATTCACCTGGGAGGCTCTTCTGGCCTTATGTCCTATCTGTTTCTGTACAGCAATAGAAGGGATTCTCCAGGCACAGTGTACTTCATTTCTCTGCCCCCACTTCTGGGCTTGTTCTCTGAAGTTGTTTAAGGATAACATATATGCATATGCAAGCATGTGCCTGAGCACTAAAAATGCGTGACCTCTAGCTTCTTACTCCATACTCAGCTGCAGAGCCAGGGCCGATGAGAGAGGGAGGGGGTATGCTATGACTTGTGTGGGCTGATAGAGTGAACACAGAATACGGGCCTTCGCCTCCAGCAGCAGAGCATGTTAGGCTATATCTAGATACCAAAATGCCAAGATCAGGTCAGGATCTGAGCATCACAAAAGAATCCTAATATAACTTGATCAGTAGGTGGTGGTTAAGGATGGAGACAGATGTATGTGTTTGCAGGGGTAGGAGATTATGTCACCTGGGGATCTGCCATCATGTCTCTAGCACTGGCCCTACTCCTGAGAGGTACCCAGTGGACCAGATCTACCAGTAACACTCCACACAGAGGCCAGCACTAAGCAAGCCAAGAAAAGCTGTTAAAGGAGAGGCATTTGAATCAAAATCTTCTGACATAGTCCTAGGTATGGATACTAACTACATCTTATCCATAGCTGCTCAACTATTTATAGATAGGGCCAAGGCCGGGTAGTTGCCCAGTGCATACAGCTAGTGATTGTTGTCTATCTACACTCAAGCCAAGTACCAGTCTGGCACACTCTTTCTCAGTAAAGCCACTAATTCTGGTTTGACTGAAGAATTCACACCCATTATCAGTGTTGAGGGTATATGTCATCATGCCTCTTTTCTTGAAGTCTGTCAATAGAACAAGACTTTCGTTTCTGAGGTCAGGTTCTCAGAGTGGACAAGTGTGGTTGGCCCTTTGTCCAAAGTCTCCATTGACTATGGCATGAAGCCATCCTCCCCAAGTTACCCAGATAGATGCTTTGAAAGTTCTTTGGCCTCAGCCTCATCCCACTGATCCCCACACACCTATCCATTGGCACTGTCCACAGAGAGGACAAGCCTTGCCCAGGAATGAGCTTGACTTATAATGAGCTTATAATCTACAAGTGTCACTCTCACTATGTGGCTGTGTCCTAATCTATCTACTGCTCCCACCAGGGTGACCTTTGGTCTTATGGGTGGGGCCCCCTTCTAGCATCTTGGTCCTTCCTCTTCTGAGCCTCTAACATTATCCTGGGTGTGGACACTGAAGCCATGGTTTCCTCTTTTACCTCACCATCTGCAGAACAGCTTCCACCGAAGGTTGCCATTTGAGTTGCTCGTGTGGCTCACGGCTTGGGGTTGATGGGAAGGCAGGAAGTGATGAGCTCAGCCTTTGACAAGGAGGCCGTGGTCATAGAAGACAGATGGTCAGTGGGCAATACTGTGTGGTTGAGGGTGAACAACTCACTGCATTGTTCATAGATGGGCAGGAGAAAGGGAATCATGCACAACAGGACAGATAGACTTTAGAAAGGCAGGAAGACAGATGCATGTGTCGATATTCTGTGAAAACCAGAGAACTGCTGGGTAGTGAAAGAAAACATGAGATTTGTCCTACTAATATTAGCCATGTGACTGTAAACACATATCCAGACCCCAGTTTCCCAATTTTCAAAGTGATCAATTTATACAGTGCTATAATAAGTACGAAGCAACCTTCTTTAGGTGATCTACAGTCACTTAAGGAGACAAAGCTTATTCTCATTATTCCCCATCCATATACTGTACATCACTGGGCTAAGGCACTGCTCCATAGGCTACCCCAGTCAGGATAGGAGGCCATATATAGAGAAGGGCTGCTCATGAAGCTCAGTACCCAGTACCCAGGAGTCAATTAGCAAGGCTGGGCAATAACTTTGGTAGAAGAGTACTTGAGGAGGCCAGGGAAAGAGAGGTCCTTAAAATTAGAAAAGCAGGAAGCCAGGGGAGAGGAGACACAGGGTCTAGATGTTCCTTGTAGATCAGGGTAAGGTGACCTGCAGTGCCTGAGTTTCACATTTTCACCATTGTAGGGAAAATGGGACTCCAAGGTGGCTTCAACTTGACTAAAAGTAATAAAGTAAAAATGTTACACATAGCCGGGCGGTGGTGGCGCACGCCTTTAATCCCAGCACTTGGGAGGCAGAGGCAGGCAGATTTCTGAGTTCGAGGCCAGCCTGGTCTACAGAGTGAGTTCCAGGACAGCCCGGGCTATACAGAGAATCCCTGTCTGGAAAAACCAAAAAAATAAAATAAAATAAAATAAAATAAAATAAAATAAAATAAAATAAAATAAAATAAAATAAATAAAGCTACACATATATGTCTGGCCTACTGGAGATGCTACATGAGATTTAAGTTTGCTTTGATGTGTGCTTAGGGCACCAGTAAGAAATGAAACAGCTCACTCCAACTCTACAAAGGCAGACAGAAGAGGATGCAGGGAAGCACTGAGCATATAACTGAAAGCATTCTGAACGTAGCAAGGTATCAAGCCAAAAGCCAACACAGCTCACCTCGGGGAACCCCATAGATTCCTATATGTCTCAGTCCTTGCATAATCTTGGGAACAGCTGAACTGTACCAACAAACAGGTGGCACCCTGCTGCCAGGTCAGGGCAAAGCTGCTTGGCTTGAGCCAAAGTGTGTAGCATCCATCATCAGCTTTGCAAGCAGCTTCCAGGGCTGTGAGCAAAACAACCCCAACCTTATTTTTTCCACAAGCACCAACAGATGTTTAAAATTGGGGAGGAATCTCTAGACTAAAACATTTCTCAGGCAGGGCCTCTGGAATAGCTCCAGGGAGCTGCACGCCCATGGCTTGTGCTGTTGTTCTAAGCCGCCCTTCACACATCAGGAATGTCAAACAGAGCTGACCTCAGCACCCTGAGAGCCCCACTCCAAACACAGCCCTGGGCTGTGCTCTCCAGCAGCAGGCAGGCTCTGGAGTGTTTGTCTAATTTAAAACAAGCTAGTTGGACGGTATATTATTTCTCCAACCAAATAATATTGAAGCTGCATGGGCAACAATCTCCATTGCTCCTGCACTCCATGCATCCCTCAAGCCTGCTCAGCATATTTAGAAAATGGAAAAGAGATGATTGTTTCTCATTTCACTGAGAAATTAGAAGGAATCAAAAAAAGATTTTTCCATGTGTTTCCTCCAGACATCTCCTTACCTCTAGCCAACTCTGTGAACACACCCAGACTAGCACTTCCTTGATTCAGGAGCTTGATAGTAATCCTCTCCCAAGCTGGGGCTCTCCACACCAGTCATGACTTGGGGGAGGTGTCCCCCTGGTATAAGGCCTGCAGGCTTGGCCACTGCCTGCCTCTGCTCTTTACTGGAAACAGTCAAGAAGATAGTATTTTCATCTTCACATATCCTACACTTTTCTTAATCCTTTCCCTAAGACTTTATATCCTCTGTTACACACACACACACATTTTTTTGTTGGGCTCATAAGTGGCCTACCAATTGCCAAGTCTGGGCATCAAATCTTAGTGTTCTTTCAGCTTATCAGCAACATCCCACACAGGGCATCACACCCTACGGAAAATGAGTCCTTCCTTAACTTCATTTCCAGGCCTGCCCATTCTTTAGTTGTTCTCCTCACCATGGCCCTGTATTATTTTCTTTTTTTTTTTAAAGATTTATTTATATATGAATACACTGTAGCTGTCTTCAGACACACCAGAAGAGGGCATCAGATCTCATTACAGATGGTTGTGAGCCACCATTTGGTTGCTGGGATTTGAACTCAGGACCTCTGGAAGTGCAGTCAGTGCTCTTAACCACTGAGCCATCTCTCCAGCCCATATTATTTTCTTACTTCTGCTAAAACGAACCATCAAAAAGTTAGTGACTTCAAACGACTTTCAAAAAACTGTAAGTAATCTTAAAGTTTTTTGAATAACAGAACCCCAAAAACAGCTTCTCTGGGCAAAAATCAGGATTTAGCAAGATCATCCTCCTCCTGAAAGATCCAAGTGAAACCTTAATTCTGGACTTTCCCAGCTGCCCGTGCCTCATACTTCACGGTCCCTCCCTCCCTTTACAAGCCAATCTCACCCCTCTGACCTCTCGTTCTGTCCTTAAATCTTCTCTGGTGCCAATAGTATTGTTCCCTTTTTAAAAGATGTTGCAACTCTTTCAGAACCATCTCATCATCTTTTCTCATTTGCATCTGCAAAACCTCTTTTGACATATAATGTAGGTTTGGGGATTAGGATGTTGGTTTCTTTGGAGATAATTGTTATGCTGATCACAACCCAGCCTCCAAAATTCTATACACAAAATTCGTTCACATCATCCCACTATCTATAAAAATCTAACCCACTGTAATATTAAGTCAAAGTTTACAAACGTCTAAATATAAACCAGCTTTAAACTCCCAAACTTCAACAGTCTGGAGCACAGGCCTATAATCCCAGCACTTGGAATGTTGAGGTAGGATTTTGAGATCATGGTCAGCCTGGACTACATAATCAACAAATTAACTATGAAGTGTATAATTAGTACATAAATATCCTAAGCCTCATCATCTTAGTCAGGAATAAGCGAGGTTCTAGGTATAGTCTATACAGATGTACAATATTCTCCATTCATAAGCCTGTGAGGGACAGTTACTTGCTCCTCATGTATGACAATGTGGCAGACACATGCCAACGTTCCCATCAAGAAACAAGAAAATAAGAGAAAAGAGACACTCACAAGAGTCTAGACGCAGCAGACATTTGAATATTCCTATCTTATTGTCTTTCATGGCTAGACACAGAAATCTGGGTTCTTCATTCCCTTGGCAGGTCCTTTTGTCTACCTAGCTCCAACAAGTCTCCAATATCCCCACCCAACATACTCTTCCCTAGGGCTGGAGTGATGACCTAGTGTTTAAGAGCACTAGCTGGTGTCTCAAAGGACCCAGGTTCGATTCCCAGTACCTACACGGCAGATCAGAACTGTCTGTAACTCCAGTTCCATGGGATCTGACACCTTTACATAGGCACGCATGCAGGCAAAACTCCAATGCACATAAAGTAAAAACTAACAAGCATACACTCTCCTAGCTGTAAGGAGACGGTAGAACTTTGGGGCTTCTTGATCAGAACAGAAAAGAGGCCTGTTTCACTGATACTGAATGGTGGGACAGTCCAACTGTTTCTGTAAAGAGGGTTAGGGTGGGCCAACCACATGGACACTGGGCAATGAGGGTCTGCTTCTCTGAGGACAAGCACGCCAAATGAGGCAAATTCTATTTTTGCTACTTTTTTTCTATCAGCCCCTTATGTGTCAGTTTGTTCAGGCCTCACCACTACTTCTCCAGCTCTTTTTTGCTTATGGTATGTCTCAGAGCAATGCATGGGTGCTGGCAGCAGGCTGCCAGAATCAAAGTTTCTAGATGTTAAACCTGCGTTTGTCCATTTGTAAAATGGGTATCGAACACCTACCACATGGGCTTTCCTAGTAAAAACTACAGCATGCTAATTTTCTACAGCTACCACACAAATCACCACAAACTGACTGACTTAAAACTACAGAAACATGTGCTCTAATAGTCCAGGAGGGCAAAGGTGCAATACTAAGGTAGGAAGACTCTTTCCTGTCTCTCCCAGCTTCTGATGGCTCCAAATGTCCCTTGGCTAGCACACTCTCCCAATGTAATCCTATCAGATGGGAAAATACGTACAAGAAACCATGAAGGATTTGCATTCCTCTACCTTTCCCGATGAAGTGTGGGGAATGGCCAAGAGGTGGTGCCTATCCATCCTACAACTAGCTCTTCCCAGTCTGGACAAGAAGATCTTTACTCGGCCGGGCGGTGGTGGCGCACGCCTTTAATCCCAGCACTTGGGAGGCAGAGGCAGGTGGATTTCTGAGTTCGAGGCCAGCCTGGTCTACAGAGTGAGTTCCAGGATAGCCAGGGCTATACAGGGAAACCCTGTCTCAAAAAACCAAAAAAAAAAAAAAAAAAAAAAGAAGATCTTTACTTCAGCTGCAGCTCAAGGAAAGCTAATGAGTGGCTGTAGGTCATAGGGCATGTAAGGAGTAGCCTAGCTGGCCTTGGCTGGAGATCTGTCCTTTCTACAAGAGGGAGCAGGATGCTTATCTTGTTTTTACCTTAATCCTTCAGCCACTCTCATAGCAGAATGTTGGTTTCCTCCCATCCTCATTACCTCAGATGGCCTCGGAAACTGGTGTAAGTATTGGAGAGTGGTCGAAGGGACAAGGAGTTGTTCTGAGCAGAGGTTTCAGAGGCAAAACACATTCTGCTCACCTTCTTGCAATTTTTATCTGGAACTTGCCCAATCCTGCTTCTATGTCTTCCACAGGCTCTTAGAAAGAGGGATGAGAAGCTACTCTAATATGAGATGTTGTGGCAGAAGCAGAAATTCAGAGAAGTCCTAAACCAGTGGGGTCAGCAGGGCAGTTAGTATACAGCATTGTTGTAGCAATAGTTGACTAGAAAAGAATCTGGTGTCAAAAGTTGGGAAATGACAATCGTGTTATGTAATTTTTGTTTTGTTTTGTTTTAAATCACACAACTGCCTCCAATAACCTAGAAAACAGGAAATGTACCTAGTATAGCCCTGGCAAAGAGCTTTCCAAGCAAAACATAACCAGAATTAATGAGTTGCTTCTACTGTGCTCAGTAACATACCTTGAAGGGGGAAAAGTTAATCTACAAAAGAATAAGCAAATTGGCAAAAGAACTAAGAGAAAATATAGGAGTCCCATAAGTATAGCTTCTGCAAGATGAAAAACTGTGATTGTTTCTTCAGCTGATAATTGAGGAATATGAATCAAGGACCTTCAACTAGAAAGGGCTTCCAGAATGTAAGAAGGTATCAGGGATGCTTCCACAATATTGCCAGAGCCAATTCAGGGAGAGAGGGAGAGAGGAGAGAGGAGAGGAGAGAAAGAGAGAGAGAGAGAGAGAGAGAGAGAGAGAGAGAGAGAGAGAGAGAACAACTAGGGGGAGTGGACACTTTGCAGTCATAGGGATTTCTGCCTTGAGGGGCTTATCTCAGTGTTTTCAGTAGCTGGAACAGCCCAGGGCAGCAGCTTTGTCTGCCATCCTGTTATGAAGGAAGGGAGTGTGACTGACACAGACAATAACAGAAGTGAGCCAAGAAAGAACAGGACACCCAGGAGGCTAAATCATGGCTGATGACACCACTACCCTGCCCTGAGCTAACCTTCATGGTATCTGAGCTTCTGCCAACATGGGTTTGATTTCAGACCAAACCAGCCAGGTCACCCCAAAGCAGGATTGGCTCTGGAGCTGGGCCCAAACCCTTACCCTTGTCAGGAGACTTGTATAGCCTCCGCCCCCAGGACCCTGCCAAAAACCTGCCAGTGCGGATGTTTGTGTGGCTGCTCCAGTGAACCAGGGTTACACTGGGAAGGGAGATACTTTTTTAAGCTGTTGTCACTGAGTTTGGTGTGCAGAACATGACAGCAAGGAGGAGAAGGTCTGGGATTTAGAGCCAGACTCGGTCCAAATCCTGGCTTAGTTTTGTCATAATCATGTGGCTCTGAGAAAGTTGTTTATGCTCTTTGAGTCTCAACATCCATTCATGTGAATCAAAAATAGCACCACTACCAACTGTGGCATGTGACAGAGAAAGTGAAAGATGCTCACGGTCGGGCAGGCTGCCCATGATGATCAGGCTTAATTGTCAACTTGGCAGAATCTAGAATTATCTGGGAGATGGGACTCTGGGTGTGCCCATGGGGGAGTTATATTGATTATATTTTTTTGGGGGGAAGACTCATCTCAGTTGTGGGTGGGACCATTCCCTGGGGAAGGCATTTTCACTCTAATAAAAGGAGAAGGGGAGCCAAATGTACATTCAGTGCTCTCTTATGAATGCAGACACAACTTGACATCTTCAAGATCCTCTTCATTGACTTCCCTGCCATGATACCTTGAACTGTGAGGTAAAGTAAGCCCTTTGTCTCTTAAGTTGCTCTTGTCAGGGCATCATGGCAACAGGAAACATTTAAAAGACAATAGTTCCTTAAACATCTCATGAATGGAGTAAGTACGAGATGAGGAGGCCGGTGGGCTGACAGCATTATAAAGGGGCTGAAGCTGGTGCTCACAGAGTCTGTGCCCATAAATGTGGGTTAGGCAGGGATGAGAAAATGACATCACCATTTCTGGTCAGAACCATACAAGGTAGGATCCAAACATGGCAATGGTACCATAGGATCCAATTTACCTTCTTAGGAAAAAAATAAAAGGCAATGAAAAGCCATCAGTCCTAGGAGTGACTAAAAGAGAAAGCAAAGAAAGCCCCAGCAACCAAACCATGGAGAAGTATACAGGAACAGAGAAGAGTTGATGTCTGGGGAGGTACCGGAGGATACCACTTGTGTTGCTTCCAGAAGAAAAATGGCAGCAAAATGGTGCATCTGTGAGAAGAAACCCCAATGTAGCTTTTCTTGAGCATCAAAAGTTGCATGGACTCTACCATGGCATCCTTCTGCTTGGAAACAAGATCGAAGGTTGGTTTTGATGTCAGTAACAAAAGTTTTTGCATTTTTAGCCTGTACAGCTTCTCCCAGTTCTGCTCCTTATAGCTGATGCAGAAGACAACTCTGAGCCACTCTTGTGAATTGTTACAAATTCAAAGGAGAGTAAGACTGAGGTGAGAATGGTTTTTCCCTCTTTCCTGCCTTCAGTGTCACTTTCCCAAACAATATGAAGACTTCTTTTTGGACCTTGGACTTTCTCAGAGATCCAAAAACTGGAGCCTTAAAACACAGAGGTTTGTTTGACCCTGACCTGAGAAAGTTTCATTATTTCTTTTCTATGGATGGGGCCACACTTCAAAGAGACCACCTGTCAAGATGCTCCCTGCTCCAAGATCATTTCACCCAAGGAACCAAGCCGTCCTCCAAGGCTTTCTAGCATGCTCCACAAATTTGATTAGGGTGAACTTATCCCTTCCAAACTGCCTAGAACCTACAGGCTCTGTGAATTCCAGCCCGATGTCATTTTGCCATCAGCAATAATGCTGGCCAGGACAATCATCCTCCCTTGGAAATCTTAAGCTCTCTATACAGTGCTGATCCAGGCAGCCATGTCCTGTCTAGCTCTTTGTACCCATGCTATCTCTACCAGGTTCCCACCAGACATCACAACTCTTTCTGGCAGGGACACTGCTCTTACTGCTATTTTAATTTAAATTTCACTGATAACCTCAAGGAACTACATGCATACTGCCTGTTTGTCTCAGTTACACATCTTTTCCCTTGAAGATGCTCTCTCTCTCTAGAAAAGAGAGAGAAAGAGAGAAAGAATGAGAGAGAGAGAGAGAGAGAGAGAGAGAGAGAGAGAGAGAGAGAGAGCGAGCACTGGCTTCCAGAGCACAACCTGTCTCTAGCAGTCTTACACTGTCTCTGACATAGATCTTGCTGTTTCCTTCCTGTATCATAACACCACATCTAGACAGGGCCTGCCCTGCATGGTACATAGAAAGAAAATGGTTTTCTGGGGCTAAGGAGTACCACAACACTGCTGAACACAAGCACCTGAGAACTTATAGAGAATATAAAGGGTAGAAATTTAACTGAAGAAGATCTCAACCTATGCAGCCATAGAGACGTCATCATCTATGCCAGGGTTAGACTTTGGTAATGTAGCTATTTTAAGGTCACCAAGACTCCTGTAAATATACCCTTACCCGTGCTCCTGTAAAAAACAAATAGATACACTGACTCACTAAGATAGATTCAGTTTGGATCGTAGTTTCTGGTCTATAATTGATGTCCTATATGAGGTGAGGAGCTGTGTGTTTGCATATATCCAGGAAAAAGTAACACAACAGAAAGTAAGCCAGAAACCTCCCCTTAAACTGCTCTACTAGTGTAGAATTCTATCAGATCTTCAAAAAAGACCTAATACCAATATTTCTCAAATTATTCTGTAAGATAGAAACAGAAGGAATACTACCTAAATCATTCTATGAAGCCACAGTTATGCCAATACCTAAGCCGTACAAAGATCCAACAAAGAGAACTTCAGACCAATTTCACTTACAAATATCGATGCAAAAAATACTCAATAAAATTCTCACAAACTGATTCCAAGAACATATCAAAACCATCATTCACTATGATCAAGTAGGCTTCATCCCAGGGATGCAGGGATGGTTCAATATACAGCAATCCATCAATGTAATTCACTATATAAACAAACACAAAGAAAAAAAATTACATGATCATCTCATTAGATGCCGAAAAAGCATTTGACAAAATACAGTACTACTTTACCTTAAAGTACTAGAGAGATGAGGAATTAAAGGCCCTTTACATAAACATAATAAAAGCAATGTACAGCAAACCATGAACCAATATCAAATTAAGTGGAGAGATACTTGAAGCAATCCCATTGAAATCAAGGACAGGACAAGGCTGCCCACTCTCTCTGTGTCTATTCAATATAGTACTTGAAGTTCTAGCTAGACCAATAAGACAACAAAAGTACATCAAGGGGATACAAATAGGGAAGGAAGAATTCAAGGTAGCACTATTTGCAGATGATATGATAGTATAGTATACATAAGTGACCCCAAAAAATCAACCAGAGAACTTCTACGCCTGATAAACAACTTCAGCAAAGTGGCTGTATATAAAATTAACTCAAACAAATCAGTAGCCTTTCTCTACACAGAGGATAAATGGGCTGAGAAAGAAATTAAGGAAACAACACCCTTCACAATAGTCACAAATAATATAAAGTATCTTGGAGTAACTCCAACCAAGCAAGTGAAAGATCAGTATGACAAGAACTTCAAGCCTCTGAAAAAAGACTACAGAAGATGGAAACACCTTCCATGCTCAGGGATCAGTAGAATTAACATAGTAAAAACTGTCATCTTACCAAAAGCAATCTACAGATTCAATGCAATCTCCATCAAAATTTCAACTCAATTCTTCACAGAGATAAAAAGAGTAGTTCTCAACTTCATATGGAATAACAAAAAACCCAGGGTATCGAAAATAATTCTCAACAATAAAAGAACTTCTAGGGAATCACCATCCCTGATCTCAAGCTGTACTGCAGAGAAATAGTGATTAAAAACCATATGATAGGCTGGGCGGTGGTGGTGCACGCCTTTAATTCCAGCACTTGGGAGGCAGAGGCAGGCGGATTTCTGAGTTCGAGGCCAGCCTGGTCTACTGAGTAAATTCCAGGACAGCCAGGGCTACACAGAGAAACCCTGTCTCGAAAAACCAAAAAAAAAAAAAAAAAAAAAAAATCCAGCATTTTCAACAAATGATGCTGGTCTAACTGAGGGTCTGCATGTAGAAGAATTGATCCATTCTTTTTTTTTTTTAATTGATCCATTCTTATATCCTTGTACAAAGCTAAAGTCCAAGAGGATCAAGAACCTTTACATAAAACAAGATACACTGAATCAAATAGAAGAGAAAAGTGGGAAAGACCCTCAAACACATTGGTACAGGGGACATTTTCCTGAACAGAACACCAGTGACTCAAACTCTAAGATCACCAACTGACAAATGAGACCTTATGAACCTGAAAAGCTTCTGTAAGGCAAATGACACAGTCAATAGGACAAAATAGCAACCTACAGATTGGGAAAAGATCTTCAAAACCCTACAATCCGATAGAGGGTTAATATTCAAAATATACAAAGATCTCAAGAAGTTAGACTCAGAGAACCAAGTAACCCTATTTTAAAATGGGGTACAGAGCTAAACAAAGAATTCACAACTGAGGAATCTCAAATGGCCAAGAAGCACCCAAAGAAATGTTCAACTTCCTTAGTCACCAGGGAAATGCAAATCAAAACAACCCTGAGATTCTACCTTACACCAATCAGAATGGCTAAGATCAAAAACTCAGGCCATGGCAGATGCTGGCAAGGATGTAAAGAAAGAAGAACAGTACTCCACTACTAGTGGGATTGCAAGATGATGCAACCACTCTGTAAATCAATCTGGTACTTCCTCAGAAAACTGGAAATAGTTCTATCTGATGACCTAGCCATACTACTCTTGGGCGTATACCCAAAAGATGCTCTAACATATCACAAGGATATGTGCTCCACTATGTTCATACCAGCCTTATTTATAATAGCCAGAAGCTGGAAACAACCCAGATGCCCTCAATGGAAAGATGGATACAGAAAATACGATACACTTACACAATGGAATACTACTCAGCTATTAAAAATGATGACTTCAGGAACTTTGTAGCCAAATGCATGGAACTAGAAAACATCATCCTGAGTGAGGTAACCCAGACCCAAAAGGACATCCGTGGTATATACTCACGGATAAGTGGATATTAGTCCAAAAACTCAGAATACCCACAATACAACTCAAAGACCATATGAAGCTTAACAAGAAGACTAAAGTGTGGCTGCTTCAAACCCACTTAGAAGGAGGAAAAAAATAATCACAGGAGACAGAGGGAGGGAGGGACCTGGGTGAGAAAGGGGAGGGGAAGAAAAAAGGGGGCAGGAACCGGTATAAGAAGAGACAGGAGAGGAGTCCAGAGGGTCAGGAGAATGAATACAAATAAGTAGCAGAGAGGGTGGGAAACTTGGAGAACCACTAGGAAGTCCCTCATGCAAAGGACCCAATGAGGATAATATTAGCTGAAATACTCAACAGAGGGGAGATAGAACCTGAAGATGCCTACTCACCCATCTAAAAATTTTTAACCCAGAATTGTCCTTGTCTAAAGGAAATGCAGGGTCAAAAAATGGAGCAGAGGCTGAAGGAAAGGCCATCTAAAAACCATCTCACTGTTTGATCTATTCCATCTGCAGACATCAAGCCCTGACACTATTACTGATACCAAGATGTGCTTGCAGACAGGAACCAAGTATGGCTGTTTCTGAGAGGTTCTGGCAGCACATGACTAAGGCAAATGCAGATACTCACAGCCAACCATTGGACTGAGCCCAGGGACTTCATGGAAGAGTTAGGAGAAGGGCTGAAGGAGCTGAAAGGGATTCCAACCCCATAGGAAAAACAACAGTATCAATTAACCAGACCCTTCAGAGCTCCTAGGGACTAAATCACCAACCAAAGAGTATACATGGGTCGGTCCATGGCTCCCACTACTATGTAGCAGAGGACGGCTTCATCTGGCGTCAGTGGGAGAGGAGGCATTTGGTCTTGTGGAGGCTTGATGCCCCAGAGAAGGGGGATGCTAGACGGGTGAGGCAGGAGTGGGTGGGTGGGTGAAGGAGCACCCTCTTAGAGGCAAAGGGGAAGGGGATGAGGTAAAGGGTTTGTGGAGGGAAAACCAGGAAGGGGGATAATATTTGAAATGTAAACAAACAAAATGATTAATAAATCAATTTTAAAAAGGGGAAAAAACCTGCCTATTCAGCCTTCAAGAAAGCTGAGTGGATAAAGGCACTGGCTGTGAAGCCTGACAGCCTGAGCTCAATCCCAGGGATCTACACAGTGGGAGGAAAGAGCCCAGTTCTCTCATCTCCATATGCACACCACAGAATGTGCACACTCACGCATGCACATGCAAAAAAAAAATTAATTTTTTTAAAAAATGAAAGTCATACTATGTACAACAGGCAGCAATCAATCCCTTTGAATCGCCGTAAAGGAGATTCCATTGATGTGCTGGCCATCTCTGTAAATTAGCTGCATGCAAATCTAAAAGGTCTTGGGAGGGTGTCCCAATTTGTTCGACTATTCCTGACTCCGGTTAAATTCAGATTGTGTGTGCTGAAATGCCCTCTTATCTCTTTAAAAACACAAACCTCACATGACTCTGAGTCATTTCCCATGACTCCCCTAGAGCTGCCATCTAGTTTCCTCACCAAGGTAGCTTAGCCCGTCTCTGAACCACAGAAGTTCCTGTTTGTGCCATGCACTGAACCCCAGGTTTGAGAAGTTCAAGTAGGGTCAGAAGTGTATTAAGTCCTAAGTTTATGGTCAGGGATGTGGGCATGAAGAACCCATGAAACTTGCAGGACCTGCACAGTGATTGGGGTCAGGGCCCCACACTTGCTCACAGGGAAGCTGCTCCTTCATTGAGCAAAGTAATCACAGGGTTACCTCTGTTGCCAGACACAAAGTGAATTGTCTCCCTTCTAGACCTCACTAATCACACTGAGCATACTGGGAATACTTTTTTCTCAAGATGGTCCACACCCTGGCTCCAAGTATCCACCCAGCTCACTGTAGATCAGGCCTCTCAATGGGCATCAAAGCTGGGGAGCCCCAAGGCTTCTGGAAAAACAGGATCTCTCTGGCCCTAAGACTGCAGTAGGCAAGGTGAGACCCACAGGGGAGTGGAGAGGACCCAGATGGATCGGGCCCCGGCATAACTGTGTACAACTCAGCATGTGCTAGGGTTGAGCAACTATCATGTTCCTCCCCTACAAAAAGATCACTTGAAGATGGTTGGATGTATGATATGGTCTTAGGGAAACATTTTATTCTAATGTCCCAGCTAAGAGGCTGAGCTAGAAGGCTCAGAACACAACCTGGCTCACCTCAGCCTTCACTTTTTAACAAACTACTTTCTCTTTAAAACAAACAAACAAACAAACAAAAACTATTCTAATTTCATTTTACAAAGAATTTTAAGGCTGTGTTAACCCATTTGGATTGATGAAAATTAATCTTATGAATAAAAATCATCCACAAAGGCAAGGTTTGGTGCTGCCCAGTCACTCATGTATGTAGCCCTCAGAACTAGAGAGGGATCTCACCTGGACTTATCTACGCTCTCATCTCAGGTGGGCATCTTCCAAGAGAGTCATGAGGGGCAGATGAACTCAGCCTCTAGAGCAGGAAGTAGGAAGATGGAGGAAGGAAAGACAAGGGGGTAGAAAGGGCCTTCATTAAGTAATCTCTCCCTTTGCCAGCTGCTACCTCACCACTAGAAGTTCATTGCTTTAGTTTGTAATGGGTCACTAGTATTTCTTATTCTGTAAAGGTGTCTGGATGAGGAGAGTATTACAGTGTTGTCAAGCACTAGTCACTCTATGGACTTTGTTTGGGCAATAACATGCCTTGGAGATGAAGTGCTGTGACAGCAGCGTTCTACCAAGTGAGAGGGTGTCCAACATTAAATGCAGCTGGGAAGGTGGTAAAAGCTGACACCAACAAGTTAATACTGGGGACACTCCCAGATCATAAGGCACCAGAGAGGGGGCTGAGACAACCATAGTCAGCCCAGGCAGGAAAGACAGGCTGTATTAGTCATTTTTCTGACAGTATGACCAAGGCAACTTAGAGAGGAAAGGGCTAATTTGAGATCATGATTCCAGAGAGATAAGAGTCCTTCATGGAATGGAGGCATGGCAAATGGGAGGCATAGCAAAAGGAGCAAGGGGCTGAGAGCTTTCATCTCAACCACAAGCACAGAGAAGAGAGAGGGAGAGAGAGGGAGAGTGGGAGAAAGAGGGAGAGGGGGGAGAGGGAGAGAGAGGTGCTGGGCTTTTATTTCAAAACCTGTTACTGGTGGCATACTCTCTCCAGAAAAGATGTACTACCTAACCGTCCCCAATAGTATCACCAACTGAAGAACAAGTATTCAAATGTCTGAGATTACGAGAGACATTTCCCATCTAAACTACAACCTTTCCTTTACCTCCACAGCCTCATGTCCATATCATAATGTAAAATTCATAGTATCTCACTTCGAAAGTCCCCACTACCTTTTACACTCCCAACATGAAGTTTAAAAATGCCCAAACCCAAAGTCTTTTCTGAGACTCAAGGAAATCTCTTAATTATAAATCCTGTAAAATCAGAAAAGCAAATTACACATTTTCAAAATTTAATGGCACAGACTAAAAATAACCATTCCAGAAGGGAGGAATGGGAGTATAGAGAGGAAATACTCGGTCAAGGCTAAACCAGAACGCGGCAGGGAAGACAAATTTATTTTTATTTATTTATTTATTTATTTATTTATTTATTTATTCACTTTACATCCCAACATTCGCCTCCCTCCTCCCAGTACCCCCCCCCACAGCTCCTTCCCCCATTCGTCTCATCCCTTCTCTTTTGAGAAGAGGGAGTCCCCCCCCCCC
>NW_021620524.1:153705-160229 GCF_004785775.1 Grammomys surdaster
CCACCTCTCCCCCCTCCACCCCACATTAGTCCCTGCAGGGCTAGGGCTAGATGCATCTTCTCTCTCTCTCTCTCTCTCTCTCTCTCTCTCTCTCTCTCTCTCTCGACAAGGCAATCAAGTTAGGGGAACCGGATCCACAGGCAAGCCACAAATTCAGGGACAGCTCCACTCAAGTTGTTGGGGGACCCACATGATGACCAAGCTGCTGCACAGCTGCTACATATGTAGGGGGAGTGGCTAGGTCTAGTCCATGCTTGCTCTTTGGTTGGTAGTTCAGTCTTTGGGAACCCCCAAGGGTCCAGGTTAGTTGGTCATGTTGGCCTTTTTGTGGAGTTACTATTCTCGTCAGGTCCCTCAATCTTTCCAACACCTCCACAAGACTCTCTGAGTGCCATCTAATGTTTGGCTAGGAATCTCTGTATCTGTCTCAGTCAGCTGTTGGATGGAGCCTCTGGGAGGACAGTTATGCTAGGATCCTGTCTGCAAGCTTAACATAGGATCATTAACAGTATCAGGGATTTGTTTATACTCAAAAGATGGGTCTCAATTCGGGCTAGTTATTGGCTGTCCATTCCTTCTCTCTCTGCTCTATCTTTGTCCCTGCACATCTTGTAGGCAGGACACATTTTAGCTCAAAGGTTTTGTGGATGAGTTGCTGTCCTTCTCTCTCCACTGGGAGTACTGCCTGACTACAGGAAGTGGCCACTTCAGGATCCATAACCCCACTATTAGGATTTTACAGAGACCTGGGACAGGGTGGGGACAAGGAGCTCCAGGGTGGCCATGGTGTCACTCTAACTGACACCAAATCTTGTAGCTCCATGTCCACTATCAAAAGGCTTCTATGACTCTGTTCTTCCCAATTTGTTGCTTGCAACATACGCCTCTCTCTTGATTCCACTCCCTATAAGCAACTCTCCTCGATAGATGTTTCATGATTCTGGCATCTTCAGAAATTCATAGTTTCATGGAATGATTATTTTTTTGTGGCCTCTAACCCCAACAGCATAGCTAGAAGAGGGATCCCAGCCCAGAATTGTTTATACCAGTTACATCTCAATTTAACATTCAAAGGAAGTCTTTCTGATCAAGGGAACATTGTTCAACTGAGCATCAGAGTTCAGGGCGAGAGTCCTTTATGCAGCTGCACACCTCCCCCCACCCCAGCCTGATTTGGCCTTGAAGACAGAGTGGGTCCCCAATACGTCTCTGACACTGACACAGATCCATGAGTAAAGCATTCTTAGACTCCTTGCTAGCACTGTTGCTCAGCAAGGAACAGTACATATCCAACATCATTCTAAACTCGGAAGATGGTCTGTTTCATACCAGACACGATAGTTTGAGTTTGTTCATCCAACAGTTAAAGCTTCCACCTAGCTCCAGGCAGAAGGAAAGGTGAGCATGGTGTCTCACCATCCTCACTTCAAGCCTGATCTCATAGAGACCATAGCCAGGAAATGTTCTGGAATCCTTACCCAAGCCTACCTCTAAGGCCATGGTGTGGGGCACATAGGCCTACCAAACTCTAACAACTCTTTCTTCCATCCTCTCAGCTCCTCTACTCTGGCCACCACCCAAACAGACATCTGTTTCAGGACACCAGTAGGTATACCATTTTAGAAAATGTAAGGCAAAGAACTTTAGTTAAAAAATTTCAAAAACACTAAGCAAAACCCTTGCTCTATGTTACTGCCTTCTCTCCATGAATAATGAGGGACTCTGAACACAGCTGATGGCTCGGCTCATCCTTCCACAGGCCTGAGTGTGAGTTCATCTGTATCTCTGAATGGGGTGTGGCAGCACAATGACAAAAGAAGAAACCAAATAGCACCTTCTCTCCTTCTGAGTCAGAGATGCAAGCAGTAGTTGTGCCGGTCTGATCGGGAGACGTGATGCCTCCACATGAACTGATCTGACAGTATCTGACCACCTTGTACTGCACAGCTGGGGAATCTCAGTCAGTTCCATGCCCAAGGACATTCTGAGCTGGCATAGCCTCTGCCTGAAAGAACAGGCCTGACAGGTCCTCAGATATCCTTCTCAATGGATGTTGAAGTTCTGGCTAGAACAGATATTGCCCTTCTTTCCCCCTACATGATCCAGCCCCTTTAGAACTTCTATTTTGATAAAGATAAAATATCTTTCTCCCTCAGGCCTCCCAAACATCCACTTAGAAGCTTGTATCATCCCCATCAATGTCAAAGAATAGCATCTATTTAACAAACATTAAATTCTTGGTGCTTTCCCATCCTATCTTACCACCTTATTATTAAAGACTAACTCACTGCAGCTCCTTTGCATGATACTATCAACATTTGTCTCTCACCAGAAAATCATCAGACAGAACAGAAAGGCAAACAGATCTAATAAACTGAAACTGCATCAGAGCCAGAACTGATTTTGACAGGTGGTTTGGAACAATCAGAACAGGAACTACAAGAACAGATGTAAGCAAGCAGATAATAGAGAATTTCAGAAAGAATCAAAATGATCCCAAAGGTCAGAGCAGACCCTACTCTGGCATCTTCCGAAGTACCCCTCCTTCTCACATAGACAGCAAACATGTGGATGGTGAATGTTAAAAGGAGGAATCTTTTAGAGGCCATGGATTTTTCCATACCTGGCTTCCCTCAGTGGTTTATCCCACCAAACTAGTCTACTGATTGCTCACTCACTCCAGCTATCACGTTTCCATCCTAGCAGAAGGCTCAAGGGATGGTCTTGTTGCTTTCTGATAGCTCAGCCAGACATCTGCTGATGGTGGCCCAGTTCACAGGTGAAATGTATAGCTCCAAGGCCATAGTGCTGATAGACAGGAATCTCCCTTAACATTACATCACAAGTCACCCCAACATGGTAACACTTGTGATCAAACTACTGAGATCAAAATACTGTAACGGAAATGAAGACTTCATTAGCCCATTAGACAAAACTGATAAAATACTTGATTTACATATATGACATTAGAAACTACCAAACTTGAAAAGCAAAGAGGAAAAAGACTGAAACAACAACAACAAATAGGTCTGAATACCCAAGATCTGTGAGATATCTGCAGAAGGTGTCTCACCCAGTGGCGTCACAGTGGACTCAGTGCCAGACATCAAATTACCATCTTTGCAATCTGAGAGAATGAAGTCCAAGAGAAAACTGAAACAATTCCAAAGATGTTGCCTAGGCCTACCATTCTTCAAACATAAGAAAGAAAGAAAAAGATAAGGAGGAAAAACTATGGAAGAATCCAGAAGAAAATGATTGCTCTTCAGAGGAGAAAGAAAAAGAACTATGTCACATATATCAGAGATTATGCAGAGCATGGTGTAATGCTTAAAAGTACTAGAAAAGAAATTGCCATGGGCTGAAGAGATGGCCTAGGAGTCAAGAGCTTGATGCTCTTCCAGAAGACCCAAGTTCAATTCCCAGAACCCATCTCACTACCACCTGTAACTCCAGCACCCACACAAACAGACTTACACAAAAACACATAACTACTAATAAAAATAAGTAAATACCTTTTGAAGAGCCAACCTTGAATCTGTACCCTGTAATATTGTCCTTTGAAGGTAAAGCAAGCTCTGCCTTTTGTATAATGTTAAAAAGGAGAAGAAGGGAAAAATATACAGTTCAAAAACTCAGATATAAAAGGAAAAGAAAAGCATTAAAGAAAGTAAAGTAAAACAAAAATGTCTTTCCTGTTTTTCCTTATTTATTTATTTATTTATTTATTTATTTTTAAATAGATGTCTCTACATAGCCCTGGCTATGTAAACCAGGCTGGCCTTGAACTCACAGAGATCCACCTGCCTCTACCGCCTTCGTTTTGAGATTAAAGGCATGAACCACACCTAGCTAAAACATCTATATTTATTTTTGGACCAGAAAGGTGTGTGCTTTACCACTGAGCCATATCTCTAGTTCTCTTTATTATTAATAATTTATCTAGCAAATATGTTTGTCTAAAGTAATGGCAGCTATGGTATGTTTGCTTATGCATACATTAAACATATACAGACCTATAGATGAACACCTATACACGTGATATAATGTGCAACAGCAGTAACACAGGAATGGGAAATGGAGAGGCATTATTGTAAGCCTCTTGTGCTTCCTGTAGGGTTGACAGTTTGTTGAAAGATAATTTATAGACTGTGAAGAACAATCACTAAAACTTAAAAGAAATAAATACAACCGATGCCGTATGAATGAAGAGGAAAGGGAGTAGTACTAAATGCTCAAAACCATAAAAGGGAGAAAATATTAAGAGCAAAATTGGGAAGAACAAGGAGATCAAACAGAAACAGTCACAAACATTGCAGATATTAGTCTAGCTATATTAATGATCCTGTAAAAACCAATGATCTAAAAACCGTCAATTAAGAAACAGAGATGTCGCCGGGCGGTGGTGGCGCACGCCTTTAATCCCAGCACTTGGGAGGCAGAGGCAGGCAGATTTCTGAGTTCGAGGCCAGCCTGGTCTACAGAGTGAGTTCCAGGACAGCCAGGGCTACACAGAGAAACCCTGTCTCGAAAAACCACAAAAAAACCAACACAAAACAAACAAACAAACAAAAAAAACCCCAGAGATGTCAGAAAATATATTTTAAAAAAGAAGCCAACTATATATTTTATATATGCAATCTTCTTTAAATATAGAGGCATGTATAGATTAAAATAAACGGACCGAAAAATATATGCCATACCTAAACTAACAAAGAAGGCATGTTCACTAATTCCAAATAGAGTTGAATTCAAGTATATAAAAGATGTAGGTATGTAATGTAAACCACAAAACTCCTAGAAGATAGCATAGAAAACCCACATGACCTTGGTTTTTAGTGATTTTTTTTTTTTTTAGATCCAACACCAATACCAATGACACACCTATAAAAGAAATTAATAAACTGGTTCACTGGAAATGGCTACTCAGTAATAGACATTTTTAAGGAAATAAGAGAATAAGTCACAGACATATCCAATGGAAGATCATTCATCAAAACACACAAAAACATTTTTTATTGTTTATTTTATTTACTTACATTTCAAATGTTATCTCCCTTCCCAGTTTTCCCTCCACAAGCCCCCTATCCCCTCCTCTCTCCCTCTGCCTCTATGAAGGTACCCACCCACTCACCCATCCACTCCTGCCTCAGTGCCCTAGTGTTCCCCTATCCTGGGTCATCAAGCCTCCACAGGACCAAGGGGTTCCCCTCCCAGATAAGGCAATTCTCTGCTACATATACAGCTGGAGTCGTGGGTACTCTCGTGTACTCTTTGGTTGGTGGTTTAGTCCCTGGGAGCTTTGGGGGTTCTGATTGGTTGATACTGTTGTTCTTCCTATAAGGTTGCAAACCACTTCAGCTCTTTCAGTCCTTGCCCTAACTTCTCCATTGGGATTCCTGCACTCAGTCCAACGTTTGGCTGGGTACATTCACATTTGTATTGGTCCAACTCTGGCAGCGCCTCTCAGGGGACAGCTATACGGGGCTCCTGTCTGTCAGCACTTCTTGGCATCAGCAGTAGTGTCTGGGTTTGGTGGCAGCAGATAGGATGGATCCCTAGATGTGACAGTCATTTTCATTTCTGATTTTGTTAATTTGGATACTGTCTCTGTGCCCTCTGGTTAGTTTGGCTAAGGGTTTATCTATCTTGTTGATTTTGTCAAAGAATCAGCTCCTTGTTTTGTTGATTCTTTGTATAGGTTTTTTTTGTTTTTTGTTTGTTTGTTTGTTTGTTTCTCTTGGTTGATTTTAGCCCTGAGTTTGATTATTTCCTGCCATCTAATCCTCTTGGGTGTATTTGCTTCTTTTTGTTCTAGAGCTTTCAGATGTGCTATTAAGCTGCTAGTGTATGCTTTCTCCAATTTCTTTATGGAAGTACTCAGAGCTATGAGTTTTCCTCTTAGCACTGCTTTCATTGTGTCCTGTAAGTTTGAGTATGTTGTGCCCTCATTTTTTTTAAATTCTAAAAAGTCTTTAATTTCTTTCTTTATTTCTTCCCTGACCAAGTTATCATTGAGCAGATAGTTGTTCAGCTTCCATGTGTATGTGGGCTTCCTGTTGTTTTTGTTGTTGAAGATCAGCCTTAGTCTGTGGTGATCTGATAGAATGCATGAGGCTACGTTGTGTGAGGTATTGGAAAATAAACCCACAGACTTCCTGTGCTAGAGTCAGGCACCAGCTGGCCGCCAGCCCAGGGCCCACGAGACGTTGGCATGGCTGCTGCCTCCACTGGCCAGCTCCAAGGCCACCAGGACTCTAGGCATGGCCCCTGGGCCAACTCTGTCACCCCCACAGCGTTCGGCTTAGCCCCAGACAATAACTGCTATTCTTGCAGTTAGATATAGCAATACCCAGTAACCCAGTAAAGTAAAACTCTAAAGCTTAAGATTAACCAAATAGATTTATATATCAGCAAATACTCAATACATAAGATGCCCACACAATTTGAATTGTTCTCCCAATTATCTAACCTTTTTTTTTTTTTTTTTTGTTAAATTTATTTATTTTATTTATGAGTACACT
>NW_021620524.1:160329-167207 GCF_004785775.1 Grammomys surdaster
TTTTTTTTTTTTTTTTTTTTTTTTTTTTGGTTTTTCGAGGCAGGGTTTCTCTGTGTAGTCCTGGCTGTCCTGGAACTCACTCTGTAGACCAGGCTGGCCTCGAACTCTCAAACTCAGAAATCTGCCTGCCTCTGCCTCCCAAGTGCTGGGATTAAAGGCGTGCGCCACCACCGCCCGGCTATCTAACCTTTTGATATGTATAACTTCCAGAGACTGCTAGAAACATACAGGTACATGTTTGCAGAGGTTTTTGCCTCTCTTGTTCCTCCTCCTTCTCTCTCCTTGGGTTTTTTTTTTTTCTTCTCCCAACTCCTAGCTCCGCCTCCCTCTTCCCTGTCCAATGACAGGACTCCCAATGCAAATACATTGGGCAGGACATTTCTGCCACAGGATTATTTCAATCTTCTTGTATTGTTTGAGGGTTCTTTCTTTCTGTCTGATTATATGGTGAGTTTTGGAGAAGCTACCTTGAGGTGCTGAGAAGATGGTATATTCTTTTGTTTTAGGATGAAATGTTCTATAGATATCTGTTAAGTCCGTTTGGTTCATAACTTCTGTTAGTTTCACTGTGTCTCTGTTTAGTTTCTGTTTCCATGATCTGTCCATTGGTGAGAGTAGGTGTGAAGTCTCCCACTATTATTGTGTGAGGTTCAATGTGTTCTTTGAGCTCCGGCATTCTTTTTTTTTTTTTTTTTTTTTTACATATGTGGGAGCCCTTGCATTTGGGGCACAGATGTTCAGAACTGAGAGTTCCTCTTGGTGGATTTTTCCTTTGATGAGTATGTAGTGTCCTTCCCCATCTTTTTTTGATATCTTTTGGTTGAAAGTCTATTTTATGGCTGGGCAGTGGTGGCGCATACCTTTAATCCCAGCACTTGGGAGGCAGAGGCAGGTGGATTTCTGAGTTCGAAGCCAGCCTGGTCTACAGAGTGAGTTCCAGGACAGCCAGGGCTACACAGAGAAACCCTGTCTCGAAAAACCAAAAAAAAAAAAAAAAAAAGTCTATTTTATTGGATGTTAGAATTGCTACTCCAGCTTGTTTCTTGGGACTATTTGCCTGGAAATTTTTTTCCAGCCTTTTAATTTGAGGTAGTGTCTGTCTTTGACACTGAGGTATGTTTCCTGTATGCAGCAAAAATGTTGGGTCCTGTTTATGTATCCAGCCTGCTAGTCTATGTCTTTTTATTGGAGAATTGAGTCCATTAATGTTGAGAGAGATTAAGAACCAATTACTGTTGCTTCCTGATATTTTTGTTGTTAGACGTGGAATTATGCTTGTGTGATTCTCTTCTTTTGGGTTTGTCATGTGATGCCAGGTACCAAAGTTAAATCAGGATCAAACAAAACAATTTCAAATTTCTATCAATACACAATAATTAAACAAAACCCTTCCAGACTTATACACACTGTTCTTTAATCCCCCAAAAGTCAGAATAAAAATACCAAAAAGATACCTTGGTGCAGCAAGACTAGGGTACTAGCTACCCTAGTTGACATCTGATGGGCCAAACTTTGTCCTTCTGCACCATCTTCCCAGGGACCTTGTGGCTTGCTCTTCTAAACTGCACACAAAGCCTTTTCTTCTGGCACCCATTCAGCAGCTCCAGACAGTTCCTCCTACCTTTCATTCACCATTGCCCCCTACACTACATTCAGTGTCTGCTTATGGAGAAGGCCAGATTGCCCTAGAGCCCTGTGTGGTGTATCTAAGTCCTGCCTCTCATATATTGCAATAGTAGCCCTGGGTGTCTCAGTGGTCTCAGAAGCTCCAAAGGCACATAAAACAACCCATCCTATGCAAGGCAGGATGATACCAATGTATGCATGCGCTATCACCATGGCAATACTCTAGAGAGAAAATGAGTAACTAGCTCTGCCTTTGAATATGACCCCTGCCCCACCCTGCTCTGCTTCAGTCTTCATATAATTCATGATCCTGAGATGCACTTGTGATAGAGTATATAGTCTCTCCCTAGGATCACCACAAGTATGGAGACTCTCTTTAGCTGAGCAATGTTGGGGACAAGAGGCCCACAACCAAGCCCTCTCCTGCTGTGGAGCTATTCCTGAGAAAGGCTAAGAACACAGGTGGCAGTCAGGCAGAGCGCAGAAGAACAGAAAGTCAAAAAAAGATTACTTGACCCACAGGTAAAGCAGGAGAGGCTTAGAGAAATGGCTCATTGAGTAAGAGTGGTTGCAACACAAGCATGAGGACCTGAGTCTGAACCCCTAGTGCCCAGGTAAAAGGTGAGCACAGCCATGCTTGTACCTTTAGCCCCAGCACTACAGTGGAGAAATAAGTGGAGATGGGAGGACTACTGGGGCTTACAGGCTGCCAACCTAGCTTCAGGTTCATTGAAAGATTCTGTCTTAAGGAAGTAAGGTGAAGAGTGATAGGTCAGGACACTTAATATTCTCCATGTGCATGTATATACTTGCACACATGAGTGCATACACCACACACATATACAGTATATACACACAAGAAGTAGCACGAGAGGACATTCTGATATACACTCTAGAAGTAGGCTTAACCCTGTGCTTGTTGTGTCTCAATGGAGGCAAACACGAGGTCCCAGAGATAGATATAACACTGTGACAAAGGTGACATTAGAACCCATTTGGGGAGAGTAACCTCAGAGAAACATTCAAGGAAGAATATGGCAGGGGCTGGTTGTATGGTGATGAGAGCTCTGTCTACACAAGGTCTTAGAGAGAAAAGCCACTGAGGGGAACTGGGAGACAAGGCAGGAGGGGCTAAGATTTTGCTTAAGTTTCCCATTATGGAGCTTGGAGAATTTGGGGGAAAGTTGATGGATAGTTGGCTGCAGTCATCATGATGTAGGAGTTGCTTCACTTATTCAAGTTAAGAGACAACTTTAGGCCTCTACAAATCTTTATATAGGATGGTTCTCTGTCATATTGCCCACCAAGGTCATGGCTGAATGAGACTGACAGGCAAGGATGAGACAGAGGACAGGGGAATCCCAGATATGTTTTTCAGGCTAAGTCACAGTCTCAGCAAATTGAGAAGGAAATGTATTAGATTTTCAAAGGAAGATGGTCCCCTTGCTACTTACGCTACAGAAAATGGGGCTCAAATGAGAGCATTGGGAACTTTCTGGGTTTCAAGGGATTCCAGGACCTCTGTAGTATGTGCAGGTAGAAATGTTGAGCCAAAACTGTCACCATTTCAGTTAGAAAGAGGATGCTGTATCTGGGATTGTCAGGAATATACTCAGAGTGTGGAGGACAGATAAGTTCTTATACTTCATGCAGGTGAGAAGTCAAAAATTATTTGGGAAGTTAGGTCTGGGCTGCAGAAACTCACATAATAGGATAAAGGTTAGGCATTGAGGATGGCTGAGTAGATCGCTGCCTGAAAATAAGTTGCTCAAGACAGGCTTTTGATTGGACAGATGCCCAGTAAGGAGGCAGATGAGAGGTGAAGGTGCTAGTGAGTGGGAGGCATCCAGCACAGCCTGAGGACAAGTGAGCCACAGACTGATAGCAGTGAAGAGAAGGGATATGTCAAAACAATTAAAATCAAGGCAAAGGACAGTAGATTTGAAGGGATAAAGTACATTTAAAACTACAAGTTTAGTTTTCAGTTTGTTTGAATTTTTATTGGCTACATTTATTCATAAGAGTTTTGTGCCATTTGAAGCTATTGTATGTGGAAGTGCTTTCTTGATTTCCCTTTTAGATAGCTCATCGTAAGTACACAGGGTGCCTTGATTATAATAGTGACTTTGTAAAGCAAATTGAATGGGGAGAATGTGCAAATTCCCATCTCTGTGGCGATGAGAATGCTAAGGATGTAGTCACTTTTGAGCTGAAAGCCCATGTTTGGGCACTGAGATTTTAATTCTTAGAGTAAACCAGTGTGACCAGCATATGGAAGCTATGCTGGATGATAGATTGTAAACAGCTGGTGAGACCAGACCTATACAGCCCCCAAACTGCAAATCAAAAATCCACATGTTTAATCAACAGATGAATCAGAACATGGAGATTGCCTCTCTGGGGTGTTGCATTGGCAGGATGCAGCAAGCATGAGCCTCTCCCCTGGGTCAAAACATGGACCACTATACCTATTACATGCCTATTACCCTTGGCTCAGTGCACAGCACATGTCCAATGGGGTCCTGTGGTCACAAGTCCAAACCCAATAACATCAATCTGGTGTATGTCCCTCCATGGAGGCAATAATCTTGGAGAGCTGGGTTTTAGAGACACAATATTGTGGTTCCTGAGGGATGTTAAGGCAACACTGGAATCCAGTGGTGTTTAATAAACACTAATCCTTTGAAGGGAAGCTTGTCATCTTAGAACCCAGGATGAAGATGGCTCAGGGGAGACATGAGTTCCTGAATGACTGTGCTAATGGAGGTCATGTCCTGAATATGAAAGGGCCTATCAACCAAAGTTCAGCTGGATTAAGAGCTGAGTCTGAACTCCTTGCCAACTGAGAGCCATAGCCTTGTAAGCTGTGCCCTGGTGGCATAAGCTGCCTTAGATGCTCTGACTGAGGCTGATTTGGGCCTGTACAGATGTATACCCACCACCATACCATGGATGGCCAGAGTTCCCATTTAAGAGCTTCTATTCCTTCCATAATGCCTTTGCCCTCTCTACCACCCTCCCAACCCAATCCTATGTAGCCCAAACCATATACCTTTACCTCCAATTCCTGCCATTCCCAGAACTACCACATCTGTCTCTGCTTGGAGGGAAACCGTCTCTTCCCTCCAAGCCAACACTTCTCCTGCCCAGGCAGTGTCTCCACTACTTAGAAACTTCAAAGCACATTGGGGTGGAAAGGGCCTCAGCAAAGGCCACTGGGAGTTGAGAGTCAAGAAAACCAGTGCAAGGAGTAGGAAAAGATGACAGACATCATCAGTGAAAAGCCACAGAGCGTAACTGGGGAGATCCCAGCTTGGAAAGCTAAAGAGCTAAAGGACTAACTGGAGTGATGCTGAGCACACAAACCAAACCACATCAGAGGCCAAGGTTACACTGAGGACAGTGAGGACAGGAGGACTTTAAATACAAGCACATGGACAGAAGCTGTCAGACTGTGGTAGAGAAAAGTCTAGTCTGTCAAAAGTCTGGGAGGTTCTCGTTCAGGGAGATGGACAGATGTGATGTGAGAAACTCAAAGATTTAGAAATGCACTACCAGGGCCAGACAACGACCAATGACTCAAGAGTAACTGAGATTCAGTGAGCCACACAAAGCCAGACTCTTGAGTAGGATGAGCAGCAAATTAGATGAAGCTGAAAAGAGAATTAATGACCTTGAAGATAGATCTGAAGACATTATGCAGGATATAGAACAAAGAAACAGAAAAAGGAAAAATATAAAATGAGGTTAAGAAACACGAAGAGACACCTGCAGCAGGGATAAGTATATCTCTCCTATCTCCATCAGAAAAATGGAAACAGGAAACATTTATTTTTTTCCTTCCTTCCTTTCTTTCTCTCTTTCTCTCTTTCTTTCTTTCTTTCTTTCTTTCTTTCTTTCTTTTTTTCTTTCTTTCTTCTTTCTTCTTTTAAAACAGGATCTTGCCTTGTTGATCATGCTGACATTAAATTCTTGAGCTCAAGTGATTCTAAGCTTTCTGATTCACTTTATGCCACTGTACCAGGTCAGAAATACAGATTTTTTTAAGACAACAGATGGCAGACATTGCAAAACAGTAGTCTGAGACCAGGGTAACCAGCCAGGAGACCACAGACCTTAGCTTTCTCCCAGACACATTTTCTGGATCTACATAGGTAGAGAAATAGCACAGGTCAGTTGAGCCAATCAGAGTTCAGAGAGGACCGGTTGGCATAGCAGAAACATGAGAACTCTGCAGTCAACTACACAGTATCTCCAGGCCTCTCTTCTGATATCACACTGCACACCTATGTAACAGGGGAAGAGCAGCTGAGAGGGGCGCTGTCTGAACTCTCACTGTGCATGAGCCACAGCTCTTTTCTACGCCAGTTCACATGACTTCACTTCAGCCTTGGTTCTGAGCACACACATTCACACTCAGACATTGTGAATGCTGTCATGCTGCTCAAAGGCCAATAAACACTGTCCAATGTTTAGATTTAAGATTTGTGTGTCAAGAGTGAGAGGCTTTTTGTTTTTTTTAATCATGCATTCAAAGTTTTCTACTCTTCCATAAGCATATGAACTAATTACAGAAAATAAATACTTTTAATATTTCTGTACCCTCATTTCTTAACATTTAGGTGTCAAAGTGGTCTATTTCTGGATTGTATTATGCTAGATGTTTGATCCTAAGTATTGTTTGAGTTGTTGGCTTTAATTTCATATAAAAATCATTACATAAATTTGTCTTGAACAGTTTATGAATTCATCTTAAACATCCTTCTGTTATTTTGTGTTATATATTTATGTGAAGCAGGGTTAACAACAATAAAATCAAAATATTGATAAAATCTGAAAAATATTAAAGATGTTCTAAATCCTTCAATTTTTTTTTTGTTTTGTTTCTTGTTTTTTGAGACAGGGTTTCTCTGTGTAGCCCTGGCTGTCCTGGAACTCACTCTGTAGACCAGGCTTGCCTCAAACTCAGAAATCTGCCTGCCTCTGCCTCCCAAGTGCTGGGATTAAAGGCGTGCGCCACCACCGCCCGGCAATCCTTCAACTTTAAATATTCAGATAAGATTTATTTTGTTTTATTTCTCCTTTAAAAAAAAAAACAGAATTTCACTGTGTAGTTTTTTGTGGCCTGGAACTTGTTATGTAAACAAGGTGGCCTTGAACTCATAAAGAGCTACCTGCCTCTGCCTCTGTCTCCTCTGCCTCTGTCTCCTCTGCCTCTGCCTCCTCTGCCTCTGCCTCCTCTGCCTCTGCCT
>NW_021620524.1:167217-179877 GCF_004785775.1 Grammomys surdaster
CTGCCCCTGCCCCTGCCCCTGCCCCTGCCCCTGCCCCTGCCCCTGCCCCTGCCTCTGCCTCTGCCTCCTGAGCACTGGAATTAAAGCTGTACTCCACCATACCTGGCTAAAATTTAATTCTTTATGCAAATTAAACAAGCACGTCCATCTCATTAATATGGAAGTTTGCTTTGTCGTTAACAAATAGTAAACTTTTATGCATACCAAAGAATTGTAAAATAATTTTCTTTATGACCTTTTATCAGTAAAGGTTTTATTTGTATGCCTATTTTATATACCTAAATATGCCGTCACACAAAAATGTCTCAGGTGTAAAGGAGTTATAAGTGAAAAAAAATTAAGAAATTCTGGTATAAATAATCCTCACCTACTGCACTCATCTCTGTAGAGACTTCTAACATTACATTTAACTTTCATTCTCTCCTTACATGTACAATCCCATTTAGAGGTCAGCTTCAGGGAAGCAGATGTTGTTTGGGACATCTCTCCTGGCATGCCATAAATGATCATAAATAGTTGAGGTAAAGATAGAGAATCAGAACTTGCCCATTAGGAATCCAAGAAGTCAGGAGACAGTGTTGGTGCAGGATAGACAATCAGACTGGTAGAATAGAAAAGAGCCCAGAAATTGTCCTGTATGCAGAGGTAATCTGGTGCACAGAAAAGCTGAGATGTAGACCCAGAAGGGACATCAGGATCTGATTACGCACATAAGGAAAGTGAATCTGGACTCAATCTCAACAAACTTGAGAAGACACGATTACTTCCAGATGAATGAGCACTTGCCTGCAGAAGGCAAAGCTTTAGTGTAAGACTCATAGGAGAGTATCACTGTTTTCCCAAGGCTGGTAAAGATTTGTTAACATACAAAAGAGAAGCATCGTGAGCTCCCTACTGGAAATTAAACAAGAAAGACAAAAGATAGAGAGAAGGCAAGTTATAAGCTGGAGAGCTATCAGCCCACATAGCTGGCAAAGGATAGTGTGAAATAAATACAAAGAATGAAGGAAGGGAGGAAAAAGACACGTATCTCAATGAGGTGATAAATCTCATGAGTACTCAGAAAACTCAGGGAAGACATCAACTCAAGGTACTTAGTGACACCAGATTCAGGCCACAATGACCAACGAAGGGCAGTGAGGGAGAAAGGGGACACTGAGATATTTAGTGTGTGACCCTTTAAGCTGGGGTATATTATCTTTCTACACATGTGACAGTTTTCTAAGAATGTAGCCCATCCTTCTGACCAAAGAAGAGTGAGTCAAAAAACATGATTGAAATCTGTCTTCCTTTTATTTTGTTATCTTTCTTATCTAAGGACTAAGGTTCTATGTTGCTGATATTTTTGCTCTTAGCACTCTCATTTATAGTACTTGCTGCAATATAAGCAATTAGACGTTGTAAACCTGTGATTCCAGAAATAAGTCTAGTGACTGAACAGTTCAAGATACATGGGCAGGATCAGTGAGAAAGCTCCGAATCCCAGCACGGATTTGCATCTCAGGGCTTCCTACTAATATACAACATCCTTTATTATTAAAAAAATGTCCTAGATAATGGTCTCAGGGATGTTAGTTTTCATATTTAATAAGAGGATCTGGCTTATCTGAATCTGAGGTAAAATGTGGTCAGGAAGACAACCTGGTTTTGTCCTGTTCCCTTTGAGTGTCATGTCACCATCTAGGATCTGACAGGTAGTCCCAAGAACTGACGGTGGGCACCGGACTAAGTTCTGAACCTAGTGATTCACAACTAACTTGGTTAAAGCATGGAATTCCTGCCATTCATCCTTTGTAGGGATCACACCTCTCTACAAAGTTTCTGTTCAGTGCTCTAATAATTCTACTCTTCCACCACCTGAGTCAGAGCTTAGGAACCCTGATACTGTGTTTCTTGGGGTAGAGCAGCGTTTCTTTTTAAAGAGCTGAGGGATTAACAGAGGAAAACATCAACAAAACCTGGTGACTAATAAGGATGTGAGTTGGGAATGCACTTTGCAAACAAAATGGGTAGTGGGATTTTTAACAGTGTCCCGCATTGCTCAACCTGAGAGGAGCCAGGAACAATTAGAAGCTTTTGTTGAGATTCTCTGAAAACTAACCTTGGATTGGGCACAAAGATCCTAGCATACTGTCCCATGACTAGGGACTAGGATGTTGTCTGTGTACACGAACTTTATAATTGGGGTCTTTCCCCACTCTGCCCACACTTTGCCCAGGAAACAACTCGAGTCATAACTGCTGAGCATGGCTGGGACCTTGTAGTAGCATGCAGAGTATCTCAGAAGACATGGAATGAGGACTCTTCTTAAGGGATGGGGTCCATGATACAGGTGGGGATTCAAGGTTAGCTCTGCTTCACCTCTCATGAACTCTGCCTTGACCTTGACTCTTCACTTGCGTGGAGAGAGATTGGTTCTGAGTTCCCTTGACTGACCCTGACCATTTGAAGATAAGGTCACTGACTCCTTGTGTCTGCAGGATCTCCTCATTGCCTCCATGGGCAGCAACTCTCATGGATTTAAAATTCAGCCAAGTCAGAGTCCTAGAATGAGGCAGCCATGTGGCAGGACCAGTGTTCCCCAGGAATCATGGATATTTAGAGGTCTACAGGATGAAACCATGCATGGGGGAATGCAAAGCAGTGTGACTAGCTGGCCCTCCCAGGTGCAGTACCTGTCACATAGGCAAAGTTGTTCTTGTTCTCCCCTAGGCCACAGGAGAAATAGAGAAACACTGCCATCCCCTCAGCAGCAGGGATCACATCCTGTGCTAGTTGCTCTCACACAAGCTTTTCTAGTGAGATAGTTAATAATACTTTTTCAAACTGGTCAGCAGGATACAAATAGAAATCTATGGATGGAGATGATTTTTACAAGGAAACAGCAAACCCTGGTTACATAGAAAACAGGGGCCTGAACTCAAAGATGGAGCTGAGGCATCCAGTGATCCCTGATGGTGTGCTGGAAAGGTGATTAAGTCAGAAGACGTAACAGCTGAGAAGGTTCTCAGATTTGGTTTTTTTTATAAAGTCACAATGGTAAAACCTTTTCAGTGAAACATGTTGATGCTGAGGTGTGTCCAGGGAGTAGAGGTTATGCATAGCCCTCAGGCAAGTGGGACAGCCAAAGTCATTTTCTTCCTAGCTGTCCTCGGTCTTGAATTGGACAGGATGTCAGGTGTTCTTTGTGATCTCAGTCCTTGATGATACCCTATTCTGACCCCAAGACCATGATCTTACAGTTTCTACTCTCCCTAGGCCCTGTGGCCTCTGAATGACAGGATTCAAGGCATGTGGTCTCCATAGCTCCTAACACAGAGAGAGTGCTGACAGCCCAGAGCTGTCCACAGGGGAATTCCACAGGACTGCTTTGCAGAAACTTTTTTCAACCTGCCAGGACCCAGCCTCCCTGGTACCAAGAAAGACCTATTGTCCCTGGGGTTATTCAGTCTCTGTCCCCACCACCAACTTGTTCTGTCTACTGTTATTTACCCAGGAAAGCCTCACACAGCTGTTCACATAGAGCCCCCAGAGTCCCTGGCTGTGTGGAGAAGTTTGAATCTTTTCTGATCTCTGCCCACTTCCTAACAATTTGAGGAATGTTGGAGGTCTTCCATCAGAATGTAAACAATACATTATCTCAGCCTCAGGAAAGGTCAATGACCCTCACACAGAACTACAGACACTCCTGTGTCTTGGATCTCATAATAGTACACAGCCAGCTTTTATACGCAGAAAGCTTGGATATTTAATTTCAATATCTAGGAAGACTACGACTTCTAGACATTTCCTGTGGTGTTTCCCTCCTCTTCCCCTTGAGTCTGGGTGAGTCTTGCTAATAATCTAGGTATTTGACTTGGTTGTGTCAATGGCCTATGATGACTTCCTGAACCCAAGGAGTCTTGATATTTATCTGTCCTAAAGAGAATTATATGAATGCCAAGGGATGACTATTCTATAGAATGTCATACAAAGTCTACAGGGAAAGGCTTTTAGGAAGACATTCTTCAGGAAGAAAGCAAGGCAGTCTAGACTCGATTCCATCATAAGAATAAAAGTTTTGGTAGATATATCTATGTGAGGGGCACAAGATCCATCGAGAGATAGGCTGGTGGGAGGAGACATATCCACTCTCTGTATTGTTGTGTTTACAGAAAAAATTAACTTCCTAAAGAAGCAAAGTCATGGCTATCTTCACTTCTTACTTTAAAGAACTACTCTGGTCCAGGGTAACTCCACTGCTGGTCAGAGGCTCAGCTGCCTCAGCCTTGTTGAAGACATAACCATGATAACCTTAAGGAGGAAAACTCTAACCACAGACTTGGAGTTTGATAGGAGAATAGAAAAATGGATTCTGGAGAAAAGCTTAAGGAGAAATGAAGTTGAATCTAAATCCTGATGAACTCAGGATCCATTGTTGTCTGCTGAGGACTGATCTATACCAAAGGGATCCCATCTACTCTGTGATAAGAAATTGACTGGCCATTGGAGGCTAGATGCTACCCTTCTCCCAGATCCAAACATAGCTAGATTAAGAGCCTGAGATGACTATGAAGCCTCTGCCCGAATTTCTGAGTCTCAGGAGTTCAGCCACCTTCAAGAAGAGAGAGGTCTCGAAGGAGGAGAAGTGAGTAGCCAATAGGAACAAACGGTTAGAGGCGGGCATAACTGGAAACAATCCCTTAAGGCTTGGCTTTCCCTCACAGGTCCAAGAGGAAGTGTAACTCAACAGCAAAAAAAAAAAAATAGGAGAAGACCTACAATTGTCCTGAGGCCTAAAAGGGGGCTTAGGAAATTAGACTTTCCTATAGATTATATTTGATTCAAATAATACTTTTCCTTGTGACCCTTTAAGGGACAGAGGAAATGGAAGATCAGAAACTTTAGGATCAGTCTGAGTGGTCCTCATTGGAAAATCATTCTTTTCAGGCTTGACTTGGACTTCCACTATGGCCATCCCATATTTAATCTCTGATTCAATAGAGATTAAGGGGATTGCAAAATATAATAGAGTTTATGGCAATAAATACTATTCATGACAACAAACTACATAGTTTAAATGAAAAAAAAACAAGTTCCTAGAAAAATACATATCACCAAAACTGACTCAAGAATAAATATAAGCAGAGTACACTTAGTAATATAAGTAAAATACAGGAGCAATGATTTAAACTATCCTGTAAGAAAAAGCTAGATGGCTTTATTGGTTGCAACTAGCAAATATTGAAAGACTCTTTCAGAAACTAGTTAAGAACATAGAGGAACTCACCAACAGAAAGGAAAACCAGAGTCCAGTATCTCTCATAAATGTAATTATATCAACAAGATGTCTCAGCAGGTAAAGGCTTATTATCACACTAACAACCCAAGTTCTATCTCCAGGAACCACATAATGGAAGGGAAGGATTGATTCCTACAAGTTGTCCTCTGATCTCTACATGTGCACCATGGCACACACATGCTTATATGTATTTGTATACACACACACACACCACACACACACACACACACACCAATAAATAAATAAAAATGTAATAAAAAACAACAAACTGAACCACAACACATAAAAATAGCCCAAGGAGGACTTATATCCTAGCATCCAAATTAGTTTAGCAGTCACTTACAAAATAAGAGAGAGGGGGGGAACCAAAGCTTTAAAAAACTAGCTAAAGGATACACAATCATCTAAATAGACTCAGGGGATTTAAAAAAACATTAAGTATTCTTTCATAATAAAACATCTCTATAAAATAAGAATGAAAAGAGAAATTTTGTCAGTTTGAAAAGGAAGTCTATACAAAGCCAAGATCTCACAAAACACTTAAAAAGATTGATGGAAAGTTTTCCTTCTAAAACTAGAGCTAAAGCAATACCCACTCACACTTTTATTAATCTCCATACTGGAGATTCTAGCCAATACAATACAACAAAACATGTTAAGCCATCTTTTTGGAAAAGAACTAAAACTGTATTTTCAGATTATCTTCACATACAAAAATCTACCAAAAATACCCCTAAAATGAATTATCTAGTTCAGCAAGATCACAAGACTTATATTTTAGAGTCATATATATTTTCATATAGTATGGACAATAAAAAATTAAGAAAATCACAAACATCTTTAGAAGAAAAATCTTTGTTACTTTGTATTAGGTCAATGTTTTATGATACAACATCAAAACCACCACTTTCTTTCTTTTTTTAATTGGATGTTTTATTTACATTTCATATGTTATCCCCTTACCCCATCTCCCACCCACCCAGGAACCCCCTATCCCCTCACCCCTCCTCCTGCTTCTCTGTGGATATACCCCTACCTACCCCCCACTCCCACCTCCCCACCCTGAAATTCCCACCACCTGGGGTGTCCAGCCTTCATGAGACCAAGGATCTCTTCTCCTACCTATGCCCAGCAGGAGCAACAAAATACTCAAGGGAGCAAATATGGAGACAAAGTGAGGGACAGAAACTGAAGGAGGGGCCATCTGAAGACCATTCCACCTGAGTATCCATCCCATGTGCAGTCACCAAAGGTAGATGCTGATGTGGAAGTCAGGAAGTGCATGCTGATAAGAGCCTGATATAGATGTCTCCTAAGAGGTCTGCAAGAGTCTGACATATTCAGAGGCAGATGCTCACAGCTAGCCATTGAACTGATCATGGGGCTCCCAATGGAGGAGTTAGAGTGAAGACTGTTGGAGCTGAAAGGGTTTGTGGCTCCATGAGGAGAGCAACAATACCAACCAACCAGAGCTCCCAGGGTCTAAACAACCAGCCTGGGAGCACTTAGGGAGGGATCCATGGCTTCAGTTGTATATGTAAAACCACCACTTTCAAAACAACAAATTGACAAACTGGACTTCATCAAAACTAAAAGCTCTTATACTTTAAAGTCACCAGTGGGAAAGAATGAAAAGATAATATAAAGACTAGAATATACATGACTTTGTACTTAGAATATATAAAGAATTTTTTAAAACTTGACTGGAAGTCAAATCAGCCATTTTGAAAATGGGTTACAGGTCTGACTAGATCTGTAGATAGGCCAGAAAAAGATGCTCAGCATCCAACAGCTTCAGAGCTGTCAACTACAAAACGTAACAAGGTTCCATGTCATACTCACTAAAATGAGCACAATAAAAAGGAGACAGTGACAAGTGTTGGCAAAGGCATAGAGAAATTTAAACCCTCATATATTGCCAATGGAAATACAAATTGGAACAACCACATGAAGATAAAGGTTAGTAGTTTCTCATAAAGGTAAACCAAGGGAACTGGTGGCTCAGTAATTAAGAGCATTTACTGCTCTTGAAGAAAGACCCAGGTTCAGTTCCCAGTAACCACACAGAAGCTTGCAACCATTCATAACTCCAGTCCAAGGTTCCAATGCCCTCTTCTAGCCTTCAAGGACACCAGACACACATGGGTGTACATAGCCACCTGCATGAAACATGCTCTCTTACCTTTGAGTCCTTCCTTAACTTCATGTCCTCATTATTTCTGGGAGTAATGAGATATGCAACCCATATGATAGTGTGTCCACGACACCTCAGATAAGCTTGTAACCTGGCTGGCTAGAGTCAGGAGCATCTTGTCACTGTCTCCATTCATATGTCCTTCCTCAGGACCCAGCCATACTCCATGCAAGTTTCTCCAGTGTGAGTGACACCCAAAAGCGACCCTCTTCCAGCCCTGAGGAACATTTTCTTTGCAATCTCATCTGGAACCCAAACATGTAGAGCAAGACCTTTGCACCATTTCCAACCTCATCTGGCTCTGCAGAGAACTGGCTCTCAGTCCCCCATTCACTCTGTAGCAGAGCTTAGCTCTCCCTGATCCAAGCCAGTGTTTAAAAGTGAACATGCCAGGAATATAACTAGGAGAACAAAGGGTGAATGTCATGAGACCATGGCAGTCCATGGCCTCTGCTTAACTTACCTGCTGTGTGACAGAAGGCAAAGTGTTCTTCTATGACTATAAGTTGATAGTACCCAGAGTTTCTATGTGTAATATAGAGCCCATAGGTGCTATAGGCAGACTTACCGGGGGTTGGGCATGGCATGAACTACCTTCCTAGTCCCCAAGCTGAAGAAAGGCTGATGTTCACAAAGGCTGGTCCCCACATTAGTCCAGCACCAGCTATGACTTCCTTCTACCACCTTGTGCATCTGAGGTCCATATTGCCATGGTATCTAATCAAGAGTTACCAGGCCACACTGTAAAAATGCAGGCATGATTCATATGGCCTCCACAGCAACTAACACACTGTTTGTTGACAGCCAAAGTCAGAAACTAGTCATCTTCTGAGATTCCCAGGCCCCCTCTGAGGAGAGAAGAAACTGAAATTCAAAACACATCAGGGTGTGGACACTCCTGCTTCCTTGGCTTGACTCACCCAGCCCTGCATACATGCCCATGAGGTCCAAAAAGTCATAGAACCACCCAGGGCCAGGAATGACTACCTCAAGAACATTAGATATCAAATATTCTGGAGTTGCTCTGCCACAAAGTAGAGCTTCAGCCAGCAAGGGCAACAGGAATGTCCTAGAGACGTCCCTCGGATTTCCAGGGCACCAGTTTGGCACTTACGATGCAAAGCAAGTAAGGGCACATAGAGAGGTCATATGATCCTGAGTGTCACATGGGAGGCTTAGAAGTAGAATCAAATTTTTTTTTAAAAAATTTAAAAACAGAAAAAAAAATCCTTTCTAAATGTATACAGCACGGATATAGGAGCAGTTACAGATGAGGGTTAATGAAAAGGAAAAACAAAGGTAGAAAGAAATGGCCAGGGGGCAGGAAGAGTGACAACAGCAGAGAGACATCAAGAACAGAGGTGACTTGCCACGAGTGTCACCAGTGTTTCCAGGACTGCTGCAGGAGTCTTGTCCTGACAGAACCAACCACAGAGGCCTTTCCTTCGCTGAGGCATTGCGTTTGTAGTTTGTTGGTTCTTAACAGACACTCAGTGATGGAATTATCAAGCTGTAGCCAAATTTAAACCCAGTAGTTTTCACCAGGCACCTATCCGTGAAGTTTTTAAATTGCACTCTGCTGGTCCATGCTTGACGGATATAGCTGATGAGGGTGGAGAGATGTCATTCTTAGAACCCAGTCGTCTTACTCTGGTTTCTGGTATTGTAATAAACACTGTGCCCAAAAGAAACTTGGGGAGGAAATAATTTATTGCACTTTGCTGGTTACAGTCCATCATAGAAGGAAGTCAGGATAGGAACTCAAGACAGAAACCAAGGAGGCAAGAACTGAAGCAAGAGACCATGGAGGAGAGCCATGGCTTGCTCTCCACGGCTTTCTCTGTTTGTTTGTTTGTTTGTTTGTTTGTTTGTTTTATACAATGAGGACCCTACCCTACCCAGAGGTGTGTTAGGTTCTACCAAACCAATTGTTAATTGAGAAAATGCCCCCATAGACTTGCCTACAGACCAACCTAATGGAGACATGTTCTCAGTCGAGGCTCATTCTTTTCAGATGACTCTAGTCTGTATCAAACTGATGAAAACAAACAAACAAACAAACAAATAACAAAATCATAACACAATTAACCAGCATACTAACCCAGGAACATGGCACCTGAGGCCACATAGACCAAGAGCCCCCTGGTGGAAATTTTTCACAAAAGTTCTGCTAATCAACTAGAAGGGAGCTAAGGTAGACATGTAGTGAAATCTCTTCAGATTAAGGACCCTACTAATGTCACCGATAAGGAGGATTAAAAAAACGGATTCCAGAAAGGTCTTGACTAATCCAAGTATCCCAACTGCTTAGTGCCTGGAGCAAAAGAACCAAGTCATAATCAGAGTAGCCCTGGGCTGCAGTAGTTTCTGACCTCAGGGTGGAAGTAGGGGACACTCAGGAGCTAGAGAAGAGGCTAGGCCCCATGAAGTCAATATAAAACCAGGAAGATCTTTTCCTTTTAAAGTTCCCTCTGTAAACTTCTTTTACTATGTGCTCATGTTACTATGTGTGACACTGCTCACGATACTATGTGTGACACTGCTCACGATACTGTGTGTGACATTGCTGAGGGTTCCGTTACAGTTTGTTTTGTCTTCTCTTCTGTTGCTTTCAGACCCTGCTCCTGTTCTCTGTGCCACTCCATCCCTTCCTTAGTTAACACAATGGCTTACCTACAAATCAAGCAGAGGCATTGTTGAGAATTGATGGTGCATGGGGACAATGGAATGCACACCTACTTCTAGACACTCATCGTTTTTAGATTCACAACTGACAAATGTGGCCAACTATGTTCTACATCTGAAGCAGTCCGGACCTTCTCCCTCCTTGGCACACTATTGTAGATACAAATGGAGACAAATATATTGATAGTGCTCTCTCTCTCTCTCTCTCTCTCTCTCTCTCTCTCTCTCTCTTTCCCCTCCCCCCTCTCCTATCTCTCTCTTAAAAATTGTTTCTCATTCTATTTCTGTCAAATGATATGGTTTTGATTCATGTTTTTAAGCCAATGTATTATTGTACCCATTACAGGCTACTTTTTCAACCATTTATTCACTGATAGTGTTATAACGTTTAAAAGAAAGCAGGTTCATAGAAAGATGTTGAGGAAAAAAAAAACTACTCTTCAGGAAGGCTTTTATTAGGAGAATTATAGATAGGCTCATAGTTACAGGAGGCCATGCTGAGGCCCTGAAGTGGGAGGGCATTAGGAAAGATAGTCATCAGTATAATATGGCATGTGCCCCTGAAGGGAAGAAGCAGTCTCAGTTCCTTTCAGTCTTGAAAGACTTGGAGAGTTATAGCATTGGACTATAGATAGCACAATGACATCCAGAAGGAAGATACAGGCTGTCACTTCAGCAGGACAAAGGGAATGTTCTTGCTCTTCTAGATCTGTAAGGGGGATTAGGTCCTATACCATGTGACCTAGACTATGCGCTGTAAGTCACAAGGTATTGATAAAAGTAGAATTGTAATTCAAGGCCATTTTATGTCTGGGCAGTAGGAAAGGGGAATTATAGAGGCATAGGGGAGGAAGACAGCTCTGAGAGCCATAAGGTCAAACAGGCTATCAGCTCTCTGGACGGAATTTTAAGGAGTATGTCCTGATTTCTGGGATGTAACAGATAGGATACATATTGTTTTCATTTTTTATTGTCTTCAATATTGAAACACATTTTCTATGACTACAGATTATTGGGTTTGCAGACTAAGCTAGAAGGTAACATGGATGTCTTTCTCAATTTCTACTTTATTTTTGACTTAGAAATTTTCACCGAACTTAGTATGCATTAAGTTGCCTTGACAACTGACGAGCTCCAGAGTTGCACCAGTCTCTCCCCTGGCCCTTAGCACTGGGGTTACAGACACACCACTGTGCTAGCATTTATACGGTACCAGGATCCAAACTCAAGTATTCATGCTTATGTGGAAGGTGCTTTACCAACTGTGCCACCTCCTCAGCTCAGTGGTGTTTTTCTTCCTTTCTTTTGAATGTCATCACTCTCTCCTGTGCTGCATTGCTGAGGAGCTAAAAATCATCTTATTGCTGTTTCTCTGTTATATAATGCATCATTTCCCCTGGTTCCTTTAAACAGTTTCTCTTAATATTTTGTGTTCTGTAGCTTCACTGTGGTGTACTTAAGTATGACTTGTCTATATTTGTCCTAATCAGCAATTCTATTTAAATTCTATAAGCTTTGTGAATCTCTAAGCTTCTGTTATTACCAGATTTGATAATCTTAAGTCAGTTTTTCTTCAAACTTTTCTGAGGAGCAAACTCAAACTCTCATGCTGGTAGGGCAAGTGGTTTTCTGGTTCGTTTTTATCTGGCAGCTAACCAGTTCACTTTAATGTCTGACTCTCATTGCTGGTGAGCGATAGCAACAGCTCAAACTGAAACTGCCTTTCTATAGGAAGAAGGGAGGTGTTTAAGACTCAGGAAGCTCATAAAACTTACCCGATTCAGGAAGCTCAGAAAATTACAAGACTCTTACAGGCCTTCCCCGAGGTTCTATAAGCAGCGAACTGTTGTTAGGAGAGGAGTCTATTGTTGGTGGAGCTGAAATCTACTCTGAAAGTCACACAACACAGAAACCTCAAGGCAAGCAGACGAACACGATACCCACACCCACCTAATCTCTGCGTACTTATGTCTGCATTTACATATATGGACACGTTATTATAAAGACTCCAGGAAGTCCAAAGTCTTCGGGGCTAGATGACAGTCAAAGGTCAAAGAGGAGCTGGTGCTGCAGCTCCAATCAGCTAGCATTAGCTGGCAGAACACCTTCTTTCCTCTCTGGAAATTTTTTTCTCCTCTAGACTCTTGGTTGATAGAACAAAGCCCATTCACACTATGGACCGTCATCTGCTTTACTCAGAGTCCATGGTTTAAATTTTAACTCCATACAAGACATACGTTCACGAAGCATCTAGAGTAGAGTGTGACCAGACAATGAACACTGTGGCCCAGGTAAAATTGTCACATGTAATTGGCCACCACAGATTGACTTTCAAGAATACATCCTGCTCTGATCAAGTCAGTAGTCAGTTGAGATGTTGAATGGGCTGTCTTGGAAGTTCCTGTCCATAGATATTCCCTTAGTTTCCAAGTCCTACAAACATTCTCAGCTATTCTCTCTCTCTCTCTCTCTCTCTCTCTCTCTCTCTCTCTCTCTCTCT
>NW_021620524.1:179887-186112 GCF_004785775.1 Grammomys surdaster
TCTCTCTCTCTCTCTCTCTCTCTCTCTCTCTCTCTCTCTCTCTCTCTTTGGTTTTTCGAGACAGGGTTTCTCTGTGTAGCCCTGGCTGTCCTGGAACTCACTCTGTAGACCAGGCTGGCCTCAAACTCAGAAATCCGCCTGCCTCTGCCTCCCAAATGCTGGGATTAAAGGCGTGTGCCACCACCGCCCGGCTTGTTTTGTAGTTTTGGGGCTGGTCCACAAATAAAAAGTCACAGAAAAGCAAGATGTCCACTTACCACAATGCTTTTACAAGAGTGGACTTCCCTTGGCTCCTCCTTTCAACACTATCAAGATTTTGATTAGTGCTTTCTGCTGAGCTGGGTGTTATCTGAGAGAAACCTCAGCTCCTTTCTTTAGAGGTGGGAGGTAAGCTTTACACCATTGTGAACGCTGAGCAGTAAGACCTGTGCATATACCTTAAACAGTCCGGTCTCTGTAATGCTGATGAGCAGAGTCACAGAAATGAGAGTGGTAAATCAATGTAATGTGTTGCTGCCTCTGTTTTAGGTGGTATGTTCAGACTGGCTCCCCAAGAAATGTCCCAGTGTCCCATACATCCTCCCACCAGGAGCTGACATGTATTTTTAGTTTCCTGTAGTCTTATGGAAATTCTATTGCCACTATAACTTCCCCACTGGAGATGTGACACAGTTTCATGCTTTTTTTCTATACTTGTTTTTTTTTTTTTTTAACTGTGTGACAGTTTTCCATTCTATTGAAAATATGTTCTTTTCTTATACAATATATTCTGATTACAGTATCCTCTCCCTCTAATTCTCCCAGTTCTTCCCCACCTCTCCCACCCTCTTGATCCACTTCCTTTCTATCTGACATTAGAAAAGAACAGGCTTCTAAGAGATAACAACAAAACATGAAAAAATAAAATATAATAAGATAAAACAAAAACCATTACATTAAGGCTAGACAAGGCAGCCCAACAGAATGGGAAGGCCCTTAAAAGCAGGCACAAGAGTCAGAGACCTACTAACTCACATGCTGGAATCCCCCCAAAATACTAAGACGAACACTGTAATACAAATGCAGAGGGCATGGTGAAGACTCTTGTAGGCCCTGTGCTTGTGGCTTCAGTCTCTGTAGATCATTTAAGTCTTGATCCATTGATTCAGAAGGCCTTGTTCTCCTCGTGTCAGCCACCCTCTCTAGCTCTTACAGTCTTTCTGCGTCCTCTTCCATGGGGTTCCCTGAGCTCTGAATGGAGGGATTTGATGGAGACATCCACTGAGAGCTGTGTTCCAAGAACTCTCTCTTAGCATAATGACTGGTTGTGGGTCTCTGCATATGTCTTCCCATCTTCTGCAAGAAGCAGTTTCTCTGATGATGACTAAGAGTCTGATCTATGAGAATAGCAGAATATCATTAGGAGACATTTTATTATTTTTCTGTTTTACCCTAGGTTTCTAGGTTGTATATAGTCTCTGTTTTTTGGTCACCCAAGCAATGTTAGGTATGGGTTCTGCTCCATGGAATGGGTCTTAGGTCAAATCAAACATTGGTTGGCCACTTGCACAACTTCTGTGTTACCATTGTTCTAGAATATCTTTCAGGCAGAACAGATTATAGGTCAAAGGTTTTCTGGATGGGTTGGTATTTATATTTCTCTTTAGGTAGCCTGCAGAATACCTTCCCATACCAAAGACACTAAAGTGTAGAGGTGAAAGCTCACAAGTAGGTGCCAGCTTAACTTCTCCATACTCAATGAGCTGTGTGGGTGTTGTCCTCAGCAATGGGGCCCACTGTCATTTTTCGTACAGTAACCCATTGTATTAGCAACAGCCTGGGTTGTTTAGGGACTTTCATGGGACCCCCTTGGCCAACAACTCAATTGAATGCAATCTAGTCCTGGTACTGGAAGCTTTGTTTGGTGACAAGAGATGCCCAGGTGGGGTTCCCTTCCCCTTTATTAGGAGACCTCATTAGGATAGCCTTCATATATTTAGGAAGTTTCCACTGTACTAGGTTTACACACCATCCCTCTAATCCCCCTCAGTTCCAACATCCTCTTTACACATTCCCTCAGCCTTATCTTCCCTCCCCCATTCCCATCTCCACCTTCCCCCCAGTTCACTCACAAAATCTATTCTATTCCCTCCTCCCAGAGAGAGCCATATGTCACTCCTACTCCCTTCCTTTTTACCTAACCTCTCTGGGTCTATGGACTGTAACTCAGTTATCATTTATTTAATGGCTAATGTCCATGTGCAGGTGAATACATACCATATTTATCTTTTCGGGTCTGTGTTACCTCACTCAGTATGATTTCTTTTCTAGTTCTATCCATATACCTGCAAATTTTGTGATGTCATTTTTTAAACAATTGAGTAATACTCCAATGAATAAATGTACTACATTTTCTTTATCCAGTGTTTTGTTGAGGGTCATCTAGGTTATTTCCAGTTTGGGGCTATTAAGAATAGAGAAAAAATGAACATGGTTGAGCAAATGACCTTGTGGTAGGTGAAGCGTCCTTTGGGTAGTATGCCCAAGTTGGGGTAGATTGATTTCCAACTTTCTGAGGAACGGCCATATTGATTTACACAGTGGCTGTACATGTTTGCACTCTTACCAGCAATAGATGAGTGTACTCTGTCACTTGTGGTATTGATCTTAGCTATTTTGACAAGTGTAAGATGGAATCTCAAACTAGTCTTGATTTGGATTTTCCTGATGGCTAAGGATGTTAGACATTAAAGTGTTTTCCAATCATTTGTGTTCCTTCTATTGAGAATTATATTTTTAGATCTGTATAGTGTTTTAAATTGGATTATTTGATAATTTCATACCTAGCTTCTTGAGTTCCTTATATATTTTGGATATTATTCCTCTAGCAGATATAAAGTTGGTAAATCTTTTCCCATTCTGTAGGTAGCTGCTTTGTCCAAATAATAATGTCCTTTGACTTACAGAAGCTTTTCAGTTTCATGAGGTCCTACTTATTAATTATTGATTTTAGTGCTTGTGCTAAAGGTGTTCTATTCAGAAAGTCTCCTGTGCCAATGAGTTCAAAGTTATTCCTCACTTTCTTCTCTCTCTGGTTCAGTGAATCTGATTTATGTTGAAGACTTTTAACCATTTGGAATTAAGTTTTATGTAGAGTGATAAGTCTGTATCTGTTTGCATTATTCTGCATGCAGACATCCAATTTGACCAGCACCATTGTTGAAGATGCTGTCTTTTTTCCAATATATATTTCTGGCTTCTTTATAAATCAGCTGTCTATAGTTGTGTGAATTTATGTCTGGGTCTTCATTTGACTCCATTGATCAATGTGTCTTTTTTTTTTTTATACCAGTACCATACAGTTTTTGTTACTACTGCTCGGTAGTACAACTTGAAATAGGAAATGGTGATATCTACAGAAGTTCTTTTAGTGTTCAGGACTGTTTTAGCTATTCTTTTTTAAATTTGTACACCCTTGATCTACTTCAGTTGTCTTATTGCTCTAGCTAAAACTTCCAGTATTTACTGAGTAGGTATGGAGAGAGTGGGCAACTTGGACTTGTTCCTGATTTTAGTGGAACTGATGCATGCTGGTAGAGCCTTTATCTTATTAGAAAGAAGATGAGAGGAATGCAATTTGTCCTTAGGTGTGTTTGAAAGAGAAAAATGTGAGAGACTTGGCAGCTAGTGGAGGTCCTCACTGTGTAGAAGCTGGTCTTTGCCCATGGCAATTCGGTCCTAGTTCTTATACGCAGGAATATTCTCTCTAGTTAGAAAAGCATTATCTCTGTCTTTACTACCAGAGTGAGATTTCTGTCTTGGGTATGGGACATTCACAAACAGCATGCACTGAATCTGTGTTAGTGACTTCCACCAGTGTCTACTGAAAAATAAGCAACGGTTCAAGGGTACATGTAGTCGATGTGCAGACCAGAAATGAGGAAGGAAACCCAGCCTAGACACACCCTCTCCAGTGACATTTGGGAGCCTGCAACAGACATCAGGGGTCCTCTTTGATGCTTAATCTTCATCACATACACAGCTGGATATAGAGTAAAGATGGAAACATGCCTCTGAATGTGTCTTTGAGGATGTTTGGAGGTTTAACTGAGACGAGAAGACCTGTTCTGGGTATTAACTTTGCCACCCATAAGATGAGGTCCTGGACTAAATAAAAAGGAACTGGCAAGCTGAGCCCCAGCATGCATGTCTGATCTTTCTGATTGTGGCTGCCATGTAACCAGTTGCCTCATGCTCCTACCACCGTACTTTCCCCACCATGACGTACTGTACTCTGAAGCCCTTTCTTGCTTAAGTTGCTTTTGTTCGATATTTTGTCACAAAAATGAGAAAATTACCTCATGCACTGCCCAACACACCTGCTGCTCATCCCCTCACCCAATAGCCCCTATCCATTATCCCTGTCCCTAGAGCACTGGCACTGTGTTCAAACTGAAACAACTTCCTCTGGCTCAGCCCCTAGTGTGTCCCAAAATCAGGGGACTCCAGACACCTCCTGCTCTGTTCTGGACTATTCCTGCTTGTTGCCCCTCTAGAAATGGAGGCACCTAAGGACATATGAGAATGTCTTCTGCTATATTCATTGTGAGGTCCTTGCAGCATGAGAAGGGGATCCCTGAGTAATCTCAGAGTGGGACAGAAACAGGTTTTTTCCTCTCTGATAGTAAGGACAGACTTAATTTTCTGAACAATGTAAGTATTCTACAAGATGTATGTAACAGCCAGGATGAAGACCTGGGTCACATCCTTAAAGACATGTCTCAAACTTTTCCTTATGGTTTTATTTCAGATTGGACGCACTCACTGGTCCAAGGACAAGCGGAGCTTATTATGCCAGTGCCCTCAGCAGTCTCTACATTCTGTCCTCTTATAGATGTTTTCCCTACCCCAGGGTCTATTTAAAGCTTAGTCCTCTGTCCAGTGACAGCCTGGCTGTCCACTCTCAAAAGTATCATTTGTCCTTGGACTAAAGTGGGAGGGACAAAGCTCTGAAGCGTCACCGGCATAGGAGGAGAAAATGGTTTCAGAATAAGCTCCGTGTGCATCTACAGAGACAAGGCATCAAGGGTCTCCTAATATCCCAGACTAATTTCTTCCATTTGTCTGGATCTGACTCAGGCATTCCTAGGGAATAAGTCATCCAACAAAGCGTCATTCACCAGGAAAAGTCCATCCCGTTCATGTTTAACTGCTTCTACCCTCTGATTCTCCTTTTAATTCCCTGACATTTGAGTCAAGCAAATAACAGAGAAGGAAAGAAGTGAGAGACAGTGGCTGCTGACCCCAGGGAGCTAGCCCAACTTGGCCAGTGCAGCTCAGTGACCCTACCCTGCTCAAAACAGACACCCACCCTGTCTTCATAGCCAATTGAAGCCCATAGATGGAAACTTTCAGGCTCTGAAGGGCCTGTAGTTTTTCCCTTTGAAGGAATTTATCATTGATTATTCACACACGTGGTATTTTGAATATGAAGAACATGTAACTCCCTAATGAGATAAAACTGAGCACAAACATGCCGTTTTCTTAAATAGCAGATAACTGCAGTGCTTACTTACATTTGGCTGCACAGCACTGCTGCCCTTCATATTCTGTGCATGTGGCAACGTGACAGACTGTAAAGCAGTCTAAGGACGTCGCTGTTTTGATAGAGAAGGAACAGAGGTCCCAGATGGGGAATTTTCAGACGTTACCTTCCACTGATGGGGTGTGAAAGGTCCTTTATATTTCCACACTAGAACTGAAGCAGTCGTAGCCACAGATTGGTACCACACGGTCCCTGGGTATGCAGATTAGGTGGATGACCTATAGATATTAAGATTTTACCCATTAATCATTAAGGAGGAAAATGCCTGTGTTGACGCACCTTCAAGCATTCAAGGTTCCCTTTCCTTTCCTTCCTTTCCTTCCCTTCCCTTCCCTTCCCTTCCCTTCCCTTCCCTTCCCTTCCCTTCCCTTCCCTTCCCTTCCCTTCCCTTCCCATTCCTTTCCTTTCCTTTCTTTCCCTTCCCTTCCCTTCCCTTCCCTTCCCTTCCCTTCCCTTCCCTTCCCTTCCCTTCCCTTCCCTTCCCATTCCTTTCCTTTCCTTTCTTTCCCTTCCCTTCCCTTCCCTTCCCTTCCCTTCCCTTCCCTTCCCTTCCCTTCCCTTCCCTTCCCTTCCCATTCCTTTCCTTTCCTTTCTTTCCCTTCCCTTCCCTTCCCTTCCCTTCCCTTCCCTTCCCTTCCCTT
>NW_021620524.1:186512-452702 GCF_004785775.1 Grammomys surdaster
CCCTTCCCTTCCCTTCCCTTCCCTTCCCTTCCCTTCCCTTCCTTTCCTTTCCATTCCTTTCCTTTCCATTCCTTTGTGTGTGTGTGTGTGTGTGTGTGTGTGTGTGTGTGTGTATGTTATAGCTTTTTGGAGAAAGGCTTACCTATTGCAGACAATCTTTCTCTAGTCTTTTGTATCTTAGCCATGTTTTTTTGTTTGTTCGTTTGTTTGTTTTTGGTTTTGGGTTTTTTTGGGTTTCTTGTTTGTTTGTTTGTTTTAACTTCTCACTCACCAAGATATAAATTTATGGAGCTGAATTAAACCAGGAAGATGCCATGTAAACCTTCAGGTTCACTTTCACCACTTGTAGGACTCAATCCTTTCTGGCCGTGCTTCAGCCTCTAACAGAAGACCACAAAGCTTGAGACTAGAGGCTGCTTGCAGGTATGACTTTTGCTCACTATACCCAGCCCACAAGGACATGGCTTTCTCCTTGAGTCTCTCTGTGGATCTGCCATAAGAAACAAAATAGCGGTACTTGTATTGTATAGACCTAAGAAGTCTTTTTAATACCAGGTTTATCAAGACACCAGATCAAGAAACACATAACACACATTTGATAAGTCAGGCTCAAGTGGAAGCATAACACCACAGTCACCTATTACTGGAAGTGAAAATTTTACTGGAAGTAGAAACAATTTTGTAATGTATTATGAACCCAAATGAGTATTTCTGATACACAAACTGGCCTAGGAACCAGTCATCTTCCCGCTCCTTTTGTGACTTCACTTCCTGAGCCTGAGGACTGAGGAACTTTAAGTCCCTACCTTTCAATATGCAGCCCTTTCTCAGTAAGTACTGTAGATGTCACTAGCTGAGGCCATGGGCTCCTCAACAGCAAGGGCATCCCATTTGCCTGACAAGGTCAGGGATATCTCAGATAGCAGTTCAAGCAAGAGTGTTTCCTCACAGGTGACAAGAGAAAGAGAACACTTGAGGAGAGCAGAGAGCACCCACTTACCCAAAGCATGGATGCTGTGAAGATCCTGTACTTCAGGGGATGACAGCTTTAAATGTCAGCCTCTGATTGGAACATGAGACTATGACATGGTGCACAAACCAGCAAGATAATAAAACTATAAATACACAAAACTATGATCCAGCCACACTGTTTCTAAGAATTCAACAAATCAACATTAAATAATGTTCAAAGGAGTATATTTCAAACACTGTTACATACTAAACCTACATCTAATTATGTAAAAAATGGAATGGAATACCAGAACATATGTAAAAGAACTCACAGCTGCCTTTGTACCCTATGAAAAGATCTCCAAGAAGACATCAACTTGAGAAGAAACAAGCACCCTTAAACATGTAGCAGCTTTTTTGTGAAGAGTCTGTACAGAAAGGAGAGAATAACATTGTAGCATGTGACCTAGAAAATTCATCTTAGCCAGGGTACAGGGCCAGGGTCAAATGCAGCAGGTTATGTGGCTATATGTTCTTGATGTGAAGAGAAGGATATTTGGTCTCTGTGTGCCCCAAACTCAATCAAACCATAAGAAAAACATCTAACAGATCACAGTCACACTGAACTCCTGTGAATACCCAACACACTCACATGGCCATCACCAACTCAGAGAATCTGAGTAGGCATCCCAGTGTAGAGAGGCCAAAGAGACCAAGAGATCCAGTGAGATCCTGTGTAAAGTCCTTGATAGAAAGAGACAGAAAGGGGTAACAGGACGTGTGAATGAATGTCTACTCAATAGTGGATCACTAATGGTGTCAAGCTCATGAGAAATGTAGCAGAGAGGAGCTGTCTTTGGGGTGGTGAGAGACTTATTCTATCTTCTCAAGCTCTTTGTAAATCTAAAACTATCCTTACAAAACTAGTCTATTATCAAAGTGAAAGTAAAGTTTTTAAAGATTAAAAGCAATATGCAGAAAGGTATGTGTACGTTGCTGCTGTTGGCATAGTGAGTAGAAAGATCTCTTCACTGAATGTTAAGTGCCTTAAACTTTAGACAGAAGAAAAAAACTAAGTGGTGCTAGAGGAGGTGGGAGTAAAGTGTACTTCCTTAGATGTTTTGAAAATAAAAACTTATAAATCATTCTCCTATTAAAATGTTAAAGGAAAGAGACTTGTCCTGGGACTAGTAAGATAAAGTTCTTAGAAAAGACAAGGCTCACCTTCCTCCAAGTATGGTAAGCCACACAATTTTCTCCAGTTGTCTTTCCTGGCTTGGCCTAGCCCTAGGGAGAGGGTAAGTGTCCTCTCCCCTATTTACTGTAAACCTCAAGGCTATCAAATGGCAACTTCCTTTTTCTCAGGAACCAGCCTCTGGGCAGGGCCCTTGATTTGCTTGCTCCTTTTGGCTTCCATGGAAGTTGTCTAAACCTACTGCCTCAAGAACATTTCTTAGGACCAACCAGCTTTGAGAATCCAGTATCAAGGAAGCCCAAGCATGAGGCTCTGTGTAAACCTCTGCAAGGGTGGCAGGTGTGCACAAACCAGGCTCTCATCTGCAAAGCTCATGGCATGCTCTTCCTAGAACCTCAGGACAGCACAATAAATACAACAACCGACATGACAACCGCACACTAGACTCATGCTATGAAGGGTGGCCCACTGGCATTGGAGCCTCCCCAAATTCTCTTGAACCCAATGTATGTCTTTTTGTCATTCTGGTTCCTCTTCCACAGACCAGGGCTACTAAGCCCAGATGAAATGGCTGTAGACCCCCAGATGGCAGATTTTCAGACAATATAGTTTCAAAACGCTGTGGTATCTGAGCAGCTGGTATGCAATGAAGCTGAGTCCAGTGTACATGCTTTCCATGAGCAGCTCTGGAAACTCTGGAAAGGGATTTGGGGCCCTGCTGTCCCAGAGGGCAGAGTTCCAGGAAGGGGACCTGTATACCCCACTTTCTTCCTGTCAAGAACCTAAAATGCTGGAATGTTTGCAAGAAGCCCCAAGTATCCAAGGCCACTTCTGGACATGCCAGAGCCATTGGCTATATACAGGAAGCTAGCCACACCCATTGTTGTGCAGAGAAGCAGGTGGAGTTGAGGGCTCTGGCAAAGGGCTTTCTGCTGACAGTGTCTTCTAATATACCCACTTCCCCAAAGTAGGGTGTTGCTGTTGCTTGCGTCATTTCTTACATATTTTCCTCCTTTGAAAGAATTCAAGCCAGGCGGTGGTGGCGCACGCCTTTAATCCCAGCACTTGGGAGGCAGAGGCAGGCAGATTTCTGAGTTCGAGGCCAGCCTGGTCTACAGAGTGAGTTCCAGGACAGCCAGGGCTACACAGAGAAACCCTGTCTCGAAAAACCAAATCAAACCAACCCCCCCCCCCAAAAAAAAAGAAAGAAAGAAAGAATTCAAAGTCAGTACGTTTAAATCAGTCTTTAAATGGGATATTGAACTTGTCTGTGAAACCCAGACCAAACATCTTATATCCTTGAACCCTGATGGAAACTAGACAGATGATTCCCAATCTTCCCATAGACCTAGTCATGGCACTGAGCAGAAGCAGTCAGAAACTATTTGGACTCAAGTTAAAAAAAAAAAAAGTCCACTCAGGGCTATGTATATAAATGGAAAGTGGTTATTTATGACATATTTAAATATTCAAAGGGTCATGTCATTTACATCAGTGGTAAAATCTTACGAACACATGAAAATTACAAGTTGTTCCTGTTTATCATTCAAAAAAGAAAGTTTCAGAATCCCATGAGGAAATAACAAGTGTCTTCAAACTTAAATATTTGAAAAACAAAATCAAGCATGTTCTTTCCATAGACATAGGCTTCCACAAGCATAAACTAAGTAGTAATCAGTTTGAAAACATGACTTTGAGAGGTCTGGCAACCACTAATGAAACCAGTGCTCACATTTTTATAAAAAGGCTTTTAGCAAGCTTTTCTCCTGGATACAAGCTAGGCTAAACAGTGTCCTCCTATGTGACCCACTGTGGTGTTTTGAAGATCCTTGGCCCAGGGAGTGGCACTATTAGGAGAGATGATCTTGTTGGAGTAGGTGTGGCCTTTTCGAGGAAGTATGTCACTGTGGAGATGGGCTTTGAGACCATCCTCCTAGCTGCCTGAGGACTCAGTCTTCTCCTGATTGTCTTTGGAAGAAGATGTAGAACTCTCAGCTCTTCCAGCACCATGTCTGCCTAGACATTGCCATCTTCCCACCATAATGATAATGGACTGATCCTCTGAAGCTGTAAGCCAGCCCAGTTAAATGTTGTCCTTTATAAGAGTTGCCTTAGTCATGGTGTCTCTTCACAGCAATGAAAACCCTAACTAAGACACTCACTAAACCCAAGCTGTCTAGAACAGGCATTTAGCAGACATTTCCCTAGCCTCAGAACTCCCCACAGTGATATATATTCATGTCCTTAGTGATTGCCTGGACCAGAGCAGAGGCATCTGATGGCCATCAGCTAGTCCACAGATTTAGGTCAGACTCAAGAGCAAGTTTATTGAACCATCAAGGGCTAGAGCAGACATGCCTTCATAATCAGCTTCTTATCTGAGGAGTTGTCTTGGAAAGAAGATGATCTCAGTTGTCCAGTCTGACTTATCCACAGCCATGCAGTGGTCATGTTGACCAGAGCTACCTATTCCCCAGTGTTCTGGAGAACATAGGGAAGCATGAGTGAGTACTTAGGATAAATGGGTGTGTGAGTGACCCAGAGCATACCAGGGCGATCTCTTCAAACCGCCTGACCTGGGAGGTAAGCATGGCATACAGGACACCCTCCACCAGGCCTCAGGGCAGATGACAAGCATATGTGGGGTCTCCTGAGGGCAGCCTTTTATCCTCTGGGGAAAGACTGAGTAGAGCCTTCAGGTCACTTTATCCAGGTCTATCCTGTGAGAGCCTACTCAGGCTTTACTTGCTACAGATGTGAGCCTAAGGGCAAGGGTGAAGCTGCAGTGTGTGTACTGCCCCAAGTGCTTCCTGCTGACGAGGCACATTGTTGCCTTAGCAACACAGCTTTACAGCACTAAGCATGTGGTAAAAACATGTGACACACCCACTCATCATGCTGTGTTGCAACTAACTCTTTCAGCAGATCCCAGCCAGTCTCTGGAACTACCAGGCTCAACTGGACTCTCATTCCCTGAGGACCTGAGACTTCTGGAACTGGGTGTGGCATGAAAGACAGCTAAGACAGCATGGGGGCAAAGGCCTCTACCAGCCAGGGGCTTGGGCAGGTGTCTGGCTGCTACATTCCAATGTAAAACATTTTTTTTCACTAAAAAAAAAATATTCCAGGGCCTGTATAAAAAGCTAAAGGGGAGGAAAGAGGCAGAAGCTGACGTGGACATGGATATGAGCCACCATTTCACTCCAAGGTTCCAGGGACAGTGAACAAAAAGACTCTGGTGTCTTGGGAGGTAAGCTTGTCACTCTGGACAGGGCAGAGAGAGAAGGCCCAGGATAAATAAGCTCTACATCACCCTCATGGCCTCAGAGACAGGGAACTCTGCAGCAAAAGGGTGACTACAGTCCACAGACACTGCCCCCATAGGTAGGTAGAGGCCTGAGGCGGTGGTCACATTCTTGGACAAGTTCCAAGTCCCACCCAGGAAGGAGCTGGGGTTCTTCCTCTTTGGATGCCTTAGAACAGGATTGGCAACTTCAAACATACAAACATCCAACCATCTCCAACTCTGGTCCAGCTACCATCTCTTCTTCCCAGCTGTCTGCTGCACTCCATTCTGCTGCTGTCCCTGCTCCCAGGTAATCCTTCAGATTGTATGACTCCTGCTCAAGCCTTCAGAAGGACACGGGCTCCTCAAGGTCAGCATTTCTCACTTTCCCTTGGGCCACAAGCCACTGGGCTTCCTGCTCCTCTTTCTGTGCATCCAGAGCTGCCTTCTCAGCAAGGCACACACACTCCAGCTCTCCTTCTTGGACTGTTTGCATAGTGTATCTTATTGAACATTTTATATGGTTTCTTAACTGTCTCACAAATACACCCAGGTGCACCAAAATCAAAGTTACAGGATAAAGCTATCATTGAACGTTCTCATTGGAGAAAATATCACTTAACACAAAATAGGAATAACTAGTATAATGAACCCCAAATCTTCGCCATCCAGTTTCAACAGGCATCAGCCTAGCCCAGTTTCCTTTAAATCTTTCTGCTCCCCTTGTGTACTGTGAAGTATACTCCAGTCATCTTGTGATTCTGCCTATAAACGCTACTGAAAAGCTACTGACCTTAATACCATTGTCACACCTTAGAAATTAATAGCTTTAATCTTTAACATACAACCATCTCCCTCCAGGGTACCTGACTGTGCCCTGTGGCTCTGTTGTAAGCTTGAGAACTACGTCTGCCTGGTGCAGGGCTGTGGCTGCACATGCACAGAGTAGCAGATTGTCAGGGTTATGAGAATGCTGAAAGGCTTGAACATAAATATTAGGAGCCTCTTTTATATCAAATAATGTTATAAAGTCAGTACGCAGGCATGAGGAAGACCGATGTATGTATGTTACAGCATATGACAGAGCTGTGGGCCGTTCTCATACATAATGCCAGACACCCTTAGGCAAACATACAGGCCAAATAAGGAGACACATGTTGCTGAAGTATCCTTCCTTAGACTCCAACAGCCTCTATTCAGTCCCACCACTTCACCACACACCTGGCCTAACATACTTGCTGTTGACCTCCCTTGCTTCTCCTCCAACTGTTCATCCCCTCCCCACATATGACTTTCTAGGCCTTTCCGCCTCTACCAGGACCATCAACTTCCATTTGTCAGCCGTTGCTGCAGAACAAAACCTCGAGATTTACAAGAGAGTAAATATGTGCAAGCCTCATCCCTACCAGTTTGGTGTGCATCTTAAGAGTACAGACAAGTTTGTGTACCTGTGGCAGCATGTGAAAACCCACATTCATACTTTGGCAGCCCACCCTCTTTCACACTTCAGAGGCTCTGCTCTGTCTCGAACAACCCTGCAGAGATGGCTAAATCAGTTGACTTCTCTGTTTGGTGATCTGATTTCCAGAGAGTGGGTACCAAATTTCTCTTTGCATCCTTCGGCAGTGAACTATGGGTCTCATCCTTCATATTCAGGGTAACCACTGCCCACAGATTTAGTATTTTCTAGATAAAGAAAATACTAGGACTATTTCTTAGGTCTTTGTGGCCCTTCTCAGTGCCCCTACTGATCATCTCCAGTGATACTCTCCTGCCTATCTCAAGTCCCTCTGGGACAAACCTTCAGTCTTTCCCAGAAAGATACTCACTAAATCTGACAACCTGGAATTAACCCCAAGAAGAATGACTGTCATACCCAGATACAGAGCTTACTTGGTCCTTAAGGTAACATGAATGGGAATAGAGGTAGGTGGATAGTGACAACAGTCTCTACAGAATGCCAGTCAGGCAGACATGCAAGGTTACCCTCCACCCCCCATCTCTTAAAAGGGATGACACAATCCCTTCTCTACCCTAGTGGATGAGACAGCTTTGAGAGAATCCCAGGCAGGACCAGGCAGTGGCAACCACAGTAGCCACTGGAGAAGAGTCTGTATTCCTGCTGTTTGCTTCTCTGATTTTCTCAGGCTTAGTGCCTTCTCTCTCACATTAGTCAGCAGTCTTTCCCATCCCGCTTTCTTGGTATTTGCCCACCAGGGCAGCTGTTGGTGGTAGGAGGCCCCATGCCACATGTTCATTCTTTGCCTGCCTTTAATTTACTTTTGACCCCAAAAGCCTTGAGCCCCTAGCCTCCAGAGGCCTTGCAGTCTCAGCTCCAGGGCAACCTAGACAGTCCCTCAAACTAATGAGGATGCTGGAGAGGGTTGGGAGCAGTGCTGCCGTGGAGACAGCCTCAGACCAGTTGCCACGGTGCTATAAAGTCCTGGGCAGCTGCCGGAGGATTTACCCATCCTCTAGATATCCTCTGGCTACCCTGTGGCTGCAGGGCACTGAAGAGATTAAAGGAACGCTGCAGACTCTGAAGCCATAGCTACCAAAGCTGCAGGACAGGCCCTTCCAGCTGCTGCTGGGTCACAGACCTTTGCTGTCTCCCAAGCATGTAAACATGTCTCATAAAAACTACAGGGAGATGAAGACTGGTCACATCCTGGACCCTGGGTTCCTAGGGCAGCAACTAAAAGACCTGCGTAGATAGGCTAGAGGACAAATCAGCCATTGTGGAGGCTCCACATTACTCTCCCCGACTCTAACTTATCTCTTCTCAGACCCATCGCTCAGACCCCTCAGCTACTTCTGTCCCTCCTGCCTTAAGCCTCAGAGCCTAAGTCGGGTTCCCATGAAAACATTCAAATGGACCCTAGCACAAAGAACAGGAAGTAGAAGAAGTTATACAGTGAAGGGGGACATACAATGGGTGCCTACTTCCTGGCTTCTATAACAGAGGACCGGAGAAACCATACAACTTGTCCAAAGGGGAACAGCTTGAGGGTGGTGCCTAGTATAATCAGAGTCCTGTATGATTACCAAAGCCTCACTGATTATCTCCCCCAGAAGACAGTTCAGAGGGTGGTGTTCACTGGGAGAAAGGAAAATCTAAAGTTAGTCAACAAAGTAGGATATGAACCTTTGAACCCTGATAAATGTCACACTGTCTACCCTTGATGTTTTTAGTCTGCAGAGACAGGTCTGATTCCCCAAGGAAAATGTATCCAACCCCGATACCTTAGGCACAAAGACCCTCAAGGTCAAGGTATAGTAAGTGCTGCCATGGGTTGTAACTGTCCAGGTCAGAGAAGCCACAGTCCAGAAGGAACGCCCCTATAACATGGCACGGGTGAGACAAAGATGCTGGGGCCCTTTTGTGCCTGTCAAAGCTCTGTCCACTGACCCTCTATGGTGACAGAGGTGGAAAACATGTCAGGCCACCTCCTCCTTTGAACTGCTGGCCAGGATATAACATGGCTCCCAGCCCTCCAGCTTTCCTCACTGCTGGGAAGAAGACATGTTTCAAACCTGAGAAGTTTCCTCTCCAACTTTAATACATTTCATGCTTTTTAGCAAAACAGACTGGATGGAGAAATCCAGCCTATCCTCAGGTGAGCCTTGCCTCAGTTCCCTGGGCCTCAGTGTCCTTCTCTGGGTTCATGAGGCCTCAGGCATGAGAATACTGACCCAGCTCTCCACATAGAGAAAGCACTGACTCTGATCCCAGGTGGAGGGGCATGGAAGGGAGGCTCTTCCCTGCTTCTTGGTATCTTGGATATAGTACTACCACTATCACCACCTCATTTCTGAAGAGAATTCTGAGTGGGAATCCTTGAGGTGATTATTTGGGGGCATTAAATTTGAAGAACTCTTCTGTTATCTTCCCCTCATGTCATGAATGTGCTATTCCAGAAACATAGATAAACATATTTATGTCTTTTCCACAATGTCATAATTTATTAAATAACAATAAATTCACAAAGTTCAGCAATTTCAATGATAGCCATTTATCATAAAATTCTACCGCCTTGGTAGCTTTGTTAAGGAAAAGGCAGGTAGTTTATTCCAGTCTTAATTCTCATATCACACAATACACAGAACATAGTAAGATACATGTACACATCTTCTTACACACACACACACACATACACACACGCACACACACACGTACACACTCACGCATGCACACGCACATGCACACACATGGGCTACAAAATGAATACAAGATAAAGAGGCTACATCAGAGTTCAAGAAGCTTCAGAAGTGGGCTGAAATCTATATAAATAAGATAACAAACCAGACCAGTGTGAGAGAGGGAGCTGTTTCAGGAACTGCTGAAGTAAGGTTTGAAAGCAAAGCTGCAGAATTCAGCTAACATGTGAAAAGGGCAAACCAGAGATCAAGATCAGGAAGCAGTAGGTCAGATCCGTGTCCATATGGGCAAACAGGTAGGCAGGTAGGTAGTCCAGAAGGGTGTGTGTCAATAACAGGGACCAGACCAAGTGAGGTAGCCCTCAGTCCTTGACACTCAGGACAGATATGTCATAGGTTGGTGTTGGAGCTTGCCATGGCAGTGTAAGTGCCTATTGCTTCATAGGTCTGGGTGAGAGAATTATACTCTTTCACCGAGCTGTTATATACAATAACTTTTGGGGTTTGATTTCCACGATATGATTTAAATGCATCCATGTGCTTAAATTCTTCCCAATAAGCTTATAAGATGGCTCTTTTTCTATTTGCAGGAATAAGTCATGCTTAGCCAGTGCAGGATGGATGGTGCCTGAGAGAGTATTCAGTTCCTAGTACCCCCCCACCAGGTGCTGCATTCATCTTTCTTCCTTAAAATAGAGTCAAAGTCTGCTTGTGAAGTGGGTTCCTCTATGGCACAGCCTGATAAACCATTGTTTTATACCATATGAAGTAACTCACAGAAGAGCATACCCTGATCTTGACTCTTCCCTAAGCCCTATAGTAAGTCAGAATAAGAAAAGAAGAAGCAATAGAAGGACAGAAATCACAGATGCTTTGTGTCCTCTCCCAGGCTATTTCCAAGATTCCTACTGGAAGTGACTATAGGCCAATGAGTCAACTTCAGAGGCTACTCCATCAATACTGATGGGTAGCTATGGACCGTCATCCCACCCATCATCCACATTCAAATCTAGACACAGTGATGCCAAGTTCTCATCCCTGTCTGGCTCATTTACAAGCTGAAGGAATTCTCTTTCCTTCAGAGACCCAGAAGTCCCAGAACCTCCCTTTAACAACATTGGGGAAGAAATAAAAAGAAAGTCTTATGTTTGCAAGTCCAGTCACCCCAGGGAAGTGCAATACCATATCACAAGCAGAACTACTTCTACCCTTAAAGCACAAGAACTGTATTCTTTCTCTATTCTGTGCATAATACCACAAACTATGGTGGGCTATTAACCGCCTGAGGGGTGGTACTGATCTCAGGCCCACTCTTCTGAAGCTCTCAGCTCACCAAGTTGCCTGTGCCTGACTCATTCCAGCTCGAAGCAGACACCCTGGTCACAGTGGAGTGGGCAGAAGCTTCAGTGAGACTTTCCAGCTGGTTAAGCCTGAACCTGAAATTCCAAAGGGCCTGCTTACAGCCTGAGAACTCAGACGAAGACAAGAGATCATCTCAAGAGGGCAGAGCTGCCTGTTCTTTTACCCACTATCATGGGAGTGGCCAGTAATTCATCAACTGAGGTAGAGAATAATGGGCAAAAACTGTAGGTTTAGTTTTTACAGAAAACTGAGACCAAAATCTTGCCAAAATTAGAAGCAGATGCTCTCACTTGAAGGAGAAAATTCCCTACAACCTCCTCCAGGACTTGGCCTCTAACAGTCTAAGATATGGCCTTTACCATAGTGGGCAGAAGGAGATAGAGAAGGCTTGCCCAAAGAAAGTGCAGGGATACATGTCTTTGTCAGCCTCAGACATATGTGTATGATGTCATCCTAGGCTCTGGAGTCATCAGTAACTGGCCTTCATGGACAGACAGTGGCTCATATGCTAGTTCCCCCGAGGGAACAGGCAGCTGGTTTTGTCTCCTCCTCCAGGGATCCCAACAGTTTCACTCAAGTCAGCCTCACATTATGTGCCGTTGCCTCCTCCCTTCCTAACTTGCCAGAGGGATTGTGCAACTACCATGGGGGTGGCCACATGAATAAGCTTTTCATGACCCCACACAGGGACAACAGAATGTCAAATGCTAATTAGCAGCAAGCCAGCTTCTGTCCCTGACTCATTATCATGAGACATTCTAAGTTTCAAAGGGAGAATCTGACATAAAGCATGGCAGATTGGCCTCCTGAATCTTCTAATACCTGTGTCTGAGGTGGTCTGGAGGGTTCAGTAAGAAGCCTTACGGTGTTGGACAGGTGAGGTCAGAAAGTCAACACAAGGGACTTGGATCTGTTTGGGAAAGAGTGGCCACAGGGAAATCTTAGAACCTCAGCCTACTCGTGGCTATACACACATGCATGTGCATATACTTCACTCCACCCTATTCCACTAAACTCATGACATGACTGCCCTAAGCCCTCAAACCTGAGGTCACAACAATCAAGCATGCAGAACATCTTCTGCACCCAATAGTGAGGATGGTAGGGTTGCAGGATATGGAATAAATAGAGTGAGAACAAGCAAGTACAAGGAGCTCATGCACCTGACCTTGATGTGACGTGCAGGGGAGGGATCAGCAGGTTCAACAAGTCTAGTCTCTCTAATACCAGAAAGGAGATGTCATATGACATGACAGAATTTGGGTACAATTTGAGAGGGAGAGGAACTTGTGGTAGGTGGAGCCTGCATGGAGGAAGTAGTACTCTGGGGGAAGGGGGATGTTCCTAGGGGATCTGTGTTTCCCTGCCCACTTTCTGTTGCTGCTCCCTCTGCTTCCTGGCCACTATGAGGTGAGCTGATCTATTCTAGCACAACCTCCCCACCCTAATGGACTGAAACCTCTGAAACTGTAAGCAAAACAAATTGTCCCTTTGTTGTTTTCTCAGATATTTTTCACAGTGATAAGAAAGAGCTTAACATATACTTTAACACAGATAAGTCCTGAAGACATTACAGAAGGATAAGTCCAGTGTGATTCTGTATATGGAGAAGGAAAATACAGCACTGGCTACTTAGGGAGAACCAGGATGCCTGTTCAGCAGTTCAGCTTTAGAAGACTGAAAGTTCTAAAAACAGACAATGACAATGACTTTACAATGTGCCCATATTTAATGACACCAAATTGAGAGCTATGGTAAAATGATACGTTTTGCTACATATATTTTATATAATTAAAATCATTTGAACATATACAACATTACCTACGGAGTATACACAGACAAATGTTTTCAAATAGACATACACACATAGACATGTGACTTACGACAGTTCTGTTGGCCTGCAGATGGTGAGGCCATTTTACTATTTTCTGGGACTTGGACGAATCCTAAGTCTTCTGAGTGGGCAGTGGGCTTCCCCCTAAGTGGGGCAGAAAATTAGATGTTCATCTCTCCAGCTGAGCCACTGTTTGGCCTTTCAGTCTCAAATAACACAACAGGGCTATTCAGTCTGCCTGGCCCACTTTGCCACCTTCTGCCACATTGGTTGCTTGGTCCTAAGCCAGGTACTATTGTTGAGTTTGGCCAGGACAATAGTAATCCTGGAATGGCCTTTCCTCCTTGAGCAACCATTGGTACCAAAATCATGCCCATCCCCACTGAAGGCATCCTCCAAACCCCTAAGGAGATGATAATGTGGTATTCTGCATCTCTTGAAGGCCTGGGATATTTTTCTGACATGGGAATTTCACTATTACCTTAACTTTAAGAGAAACAAAATTGGGGCTTGACAAGGCTTATTAACTCACATGCTCCTCAAATACATAGTTATCAATAGACAACATACAGTCTTAAGTGTCATCATGCCCCATGCCAAGTCCCCAGACTTTTTCCAACATTCCTGGTCCATGACACAAGCCCTTAGCCAGGAGTACTGAATCAGATTTGAGGGTGGGGATAACCAGCTTCACTGATCTGGCACAGGTCAATGAGGGCAGTGCAGACCCAAAGGAGGATGGAACTCAAAGGGCTCAAAAGACCTTGTTACATCTGTCCCATCCTGATGCCATGGTAGTCCTTGGCTGATGGCTATGGGTGACTGTGATATTTGCTATTCTACAGATGGTATGGGGTCTTCATCATGTCCTATGATCCCCAGCTGTCCCTGGCAAAATCAACCAGTGGATAGAGGTGGTTCTCCCCCTACTATGCTGGCAGTGATGATGTGTCTTGGCTCTACAAGCTGAACTAGGAAGGTCAGCTCCAGTTGGGGCAAATAAGTAAAGAGAGATGAACTCAACACTCATGCAGTGTGTTCTCAGTCTAGTTCCTCAGATGGAAAACACCCCATGATCAGTTTCCTGGACCATAGCTGCCTGATCATCTTTGAACCCTCTGAACTGCTAAGATGTTGGGAAATGGGGAAGCTCTCTCTTGATGTCTGTTATCTGAGGGAATGAGAAAGCTGGTTACTTAAATTTCTATCACTCTCTATTCACAGGTAATAGCTCTAGTGATGGATAACCATTCTGAGTATCTCACTAAAACATGGCTGTCTTAGTCTGTGTTCTACTGCTGTGAAGAAACACCATGACAAAGGCAACTCTTATAAAGAAAGCCTTTAATTGTGGGCTTGCTTACAGTTTCAGAGGCTTAATCCATTGTTATCATGGAAGGAAGCATGGCAACACACGGGGAGAAATGGTGAGAAAGGAGCTGAGAGCTACATCTTGATCAGCTGCCTGAGAAACTGAGCTTAACATGGGCTTTTGAAACTTCAAAACTCACCCACATTGATATAGTTCTTCCAACAAGGCCACATCTCCTAATTCTTTAAAATAGTGATATTCTCTAGTGACCAACCATTCAAATCTGAGCCCATGGGGACCATTCTTATTCAAACAACCACAGTGGCCTTGCATGGAAGGCTTAACTTTGTGGGCCATGATTTCTTCCCTTGTTAAATAAGAGTAATGGTGCAGGTCTTGCTAGAGGAGAATTCTTATACAAACAACAAGAGAGGTGCCCCTGATACTCAGTGTTGATTGGTGGTTCTGAAGGTAAAGGGTCTTTGTTCTCTCAGCTTGCAGAATGCAGGACCTTCCTGCATTGGTGCCAGCCTCTTGTTCATTTCTTCACCCTACACTCTGTGACCATATTATCTCCCCTAGCTCTTTCAGTGACCTGTCTTCTCCTTCCAAAACACCAGCTTCATCACAAAATTTCTGCCCAGAAAATTACTGGATTGCTTAGAGCTGTTATCCAGCTGGGGGAGTGAGATCTTAGAACACCACCAGTGTTTGTCTTGGATGGGAATGGATTATTACTATTCAACTTCTCTAAAGTTTCCTTTCTTAGCATGCTTTAAATGTGTTTGAATATTACAAAGCCCAATGTAAAAAAAAAAATCCCCAGCATCCATCTGGCCTTTCTTCTTGTAGATGTTTCTCTGCACTGGCCCCCTCCTGACCATCACTCCACAGTACTGGTACAACCTTTCATCCTAGTATATCAGAAATCCCTTTCTTGGGGAGAATGGGCATATCTAACTCCATCTGGACCTTTCTGCCCTCTTCACTATGCCTCCTGAGGCAACACACAGATAAGAAACTATGGTTCCAAGTTCCCTTCCTAAGATGTCTCCATTCACATGTGATGTCAAGACTTTGGACCTGCTTTTGCAAGGGATCATATTTGGGTACTTGGGTACAGGGGATCAAAACAGCTGTGTGATACAAAAAGCCTTTTACCCTAGGTCACATGCCAAGAGAGGCTCACTTCAGGGGAAAAGAGACTGAGAAGACCTCTCCCAGAAGGAGCATTTCCTACTTCCCTTGATGACACCTTCTGTAGTCTTTACAACTTAGTTCTGGAAGTCCCTAGCCCAATCCTCTGAGAAGTCTCCAAACCTTCAGCAGTTGACCCTATGAGGAACTGAGGGTCACTGTTCCAAGTAGCTACAAATGGGGTAGCCCAAGGCAGAAGAAGCACAAGGTCTCAGCATACTGGAGACAATGTCTGAGTCAAGGAGCTAACAGGGATCTATCATTGACACTCTGGGGAAGAACCCTGCCTCCCTAACAGCTGCAGCTGCAGCTTCCATAGCTATCTATTCTAGCATCTGTCTTCATCCTCATAGGTTCTTCCTGTGTCTGCATTTTCCTCTCAGATATCAGTCAAAGGGTCCTAGAGGTCCACTTTGTAATTTTATTATTCTTCGAAGACCCAATGTGCAAATAGAGTCACCTTCTCCATACTATATGGAATATATATGCATATCACTGTATGCATTGCCATCCCATAGCAATGGTAGAGAGAGCCAGCCCCTGCTTAGGGAACATTGGTGAAGCAAAAGACTTATTGCAAGGGAGATATACCTTGTATGTTGCAAATCCTGTCACTGGGCAAGGTTATATTTTCTTCATCTCTTCTTAGTTTAAGAACAATTAACACTTTAAAAAAATACTATGGGTTTAAAAGATTTGTAATTTGACAAATTACACTTATCTAAAGTAAAGTGCATGAGTTGTCACTGTTAGGGTTTGGATGAGTGTCCCCAGCAACCTATGTACTGAAGTTTCAGCTGCCAGGGTAGCACTGTTAGTAGAAAGATGGGCCTAAGCTGAGTGGAGCTGTCACTGGGCTGGGAGCCAGTGCTATGGAAACCCTGCTATTATGAGAAGAAGCAGGAACTTGGGGAAGTACCTCACCCTTATTTCTTACCCATTGAGACTCTTTAGCCAGAACTTTCCTTGAGGGATATTGAGCCTTCGAGGTGTCTATCGGAAAGTCTTAGGTAGATTTTTGTTGCCTGATTGATAAGATAAAGGGTGTTGCTCTTGCACATACCCCTGCAATGATGTGCTGCCTTACCAAAGGTCCAAATCTGCTGCTGAGGATCATGAATTAAACCTCCGAAAACTGTGAGCCAAGTAAATCTTTTCTTACAATGAATATCTCATGTGTTTGACATACTCACAGAAAGCAGACACAGAGAAAAATCAACATAACGAGTATTTCTTCATATTTTTATCATATTGCTATCATTGTTTATTTCTGACCTACAATTCTAACACAGATAAAGTACCACAATACTGAAGAAATCATCTGAGCAGAAAGCAAGTACTCTTAACTGTTCTTTATAGTGAATATATATCACAGAGCCTGGACTGGACAGGCAGAAGCTATGTCAGGAGTTTTGACCAATAAACACCCTCACAGGTCTGAGAATGAGACCTCACTTAGAAATAGAATAATTGCAAATTCAGTCAAATTAAAGTTAAGTCACTGAAGTGGGCCTTAATCAATCAAGTGGGCCAAAATAACCAATATCCCTATTAAAAGGATTAGAGGGTGTTGTGAAACTAGAGGTACAGGGGAAGATGACATGAAAACACTGGAAGATCCTTCTAAGGGATGCCAGTAAGTCACCTACCTGTGACCAAGTGCATCCAGGATGCCATCAGGAAAGAAAGGAGAAGCAAAAGGGTTCCCCAGAGCCATCAGCAACTCCTTCAAGCCAACATATCACAGCCCTGAGACACCTGGAACCCCACTCTGGCTTCCAGGTCTAATGACCACTGAAATTCTCAGGTTTGCTAATTTGTTGGGAAGTCCCAGAAACAATTTCAAAAAAGTATTTATAATAGGCTGACCTGAAGCTTACTAAGAGATTGAAGTCCATTAGAAGAATGGAGATGTTAGCCAACAAGTGCCCTTTTCTAGAGAGTTTTATTGCTGTTTAGTATCAAAGATATCATCCTTGTTACTATGATTTAACTAAAGAAAATGCACCCTTCCGACTGGCCACAGAAGAATTATGTTCTCTACCTGTTCTGGAAGGCATGGCTTATGACCCCTAGAACCAGAGGACCTGGAAGGCACCTGTATCTCATGACCTAAGCATTGCCTGCAGTGTAGAAATGCTCCAGACAAGTAAAGAACCAAGTTCCAGGATAAGGAGTCTCAGGTGAGAAAGAAGTTATGCCATTTCCTCAAGTTCCTCATCCTCCCCCCAACAGTAGAGGCCTCCATAGTGCTGCCTCCCAGCCCAATGACAGCCCCACTTATCCTGGGCCCACATAACAGATAGAAGCTACATTCAACCCTCAGGTCCAGAACTTGAGAACAGAGTGACCAAAAAGACTGTCATTATTATTTAAAGATCTTGGACAAGTAATAGACTATTTGAGGTAAATATACCTTCTCTATATAGCAGGTACACATTCTATATAAAATGCATAAGTAAAATGTGCAACAATAGCATATGCCCCACCAGAGATCAAAGTACACTGACATGCTTCTTTTACCATAGTGAATTGTATATCGATTGACTTTAAGACAGACTGTGCTAAGCTCAGTGTGTGCACTAGAAACATGGAGAAGATACTAAATAAAACAGCAGTCACAGGCATGTGTCCTTCCCCACTATGTAGATTCATATCTGATTGCATTGTGATCCAGTCCTATAGTTTTAATAATTTTAAAGCTTCAAGTCAAACCAAGTATAGTTTCTGGTCACCAAGGAATTGAACTAAAAATCAATACCATAAAACAATAAGAAACATCTAAATATTTGAGAATTCTAGCTTGAGATAATCCTAAGCCACCCACAGATTTTTAAATGGAAGTATTTTAACCAAAAAAAAAAAAAGAAAGAAAGAAAGAAAGAAAGAAAGAAAAGAATGAAAGAAAGAAAAAGAAAAATGAAAATATAAGAAATATAGCAAAGAATCAAAAAAAAAAGAATATCAGTGTTTGTAGCTACAGCAGTATTAGAGGAAAAGTCATAGCATAAAAATGTTCATATTCAGAAAGAGTATCTAAAATAACTGTAGCTCCTACCTCAGGAAGTTCATTTTACTTCATGAAGCTCAAAGAATAAAAACAAATGAAGCCAAAAGTAAGCAGAATGTCTTATTTTGTTTTTCTATCACCCTGATAATCACCACAGCCCAAAGCAACTGTAGGAAAAAAGGGTTTATTTCAGTTTACACTTTATAAACTTTATATAGTTTACTTTTTCATGGAGAGAAGCCAAGGAAGGAACTCGAGGCAGAAACCTAGACACAAGGAACTGAAGCAGAGACCACAGAGGAATGCTGCTTACTGCCTTGCTCTCCAGGGCTCCTTCAGCTTGCTTTTTTGCCATAGGACCTAGGAACACTTGCTGAGTAGTGCCGCCCACAGTGGGCTGGGCCCCCACATGTCAATCATCGTTCCTGAAAATGTCCCCACAGTCTTGCCTACAGGCCAATCTGACAGAGACAATTCCTTAATTGAGATTCCCTCTTCTCAGATATGTCCAGGTTTGTGTCAAGTGGACAAAAGGTAGCCAGCATGGAAATAAGCAAAGATGACAGAGGGATGAAAGGCACTGACACTGAGGGCTGATTTTTAAAAGTTTTTGTTGTTGGTTCTTTGTTGTTTTTTTGTTTTGTTTTGTGTTTTGTTTTCTAAGTCAGTAAACATCTATCCAGACCAGGAAGGTAGAGGAGCTATAAATGCCAGTATCAGAAAGGAGAGAAGTGACATTGTGGATTCTTTCAGACATCCAACAGACACAAAGGTGTCCTAAATTTTTTTTTTATCCATAAAACTAAAAGATGCCAACTCTCGAATCACATCTTAGAAGGAGCAGGTGACCCTGGCATGTTGACATCTAGCAGGGAAACTGAACTCTAAGTCTGGGGCCCGTCAAGAGGACAACTCTAGGCCCAAAGGCTTTGCTGACAAATTCTATCAGCTACCCACAAAGAAAGTGATGCCAATCCCCAATTCACACTGCAAAACAGGAGCAGATAGGAGACAGAAAGGAAGCATATGTGGGTAACAGATCTGTTAATGATCTTCACAGCAGTGATGTCACCACTGACAGTTCAGATCTGTCAAACTATACTCTCTGAGTACATGCAGCCTGCCATCTCTCATGACACCTAACAAAGTTAATTTTGAAACCGTGGACTGATTAATTTCTTTGTTCCAGTCACTGCTCTGTGCTCAGGACTCAGAGGTCCAGACAGGAAGGTGGTGGCATGTGCTAATATGTTTCTCAAACACAGCCAGGCATCAAGCCAGCACTGACTGCTTGAAGAGGCCCCTGGCATACACCAAAGGTGCTTACACCTACTGCTGCAAGCTTAAGAGAAGGGAACAGGGGAGCCCTGGGGTGGTGAGACGGAGTGCATCTGAACAGAGATCACAAGAGTGGGCACAATGACAGTTCTCACAACACTCTGCTCTCTTTGACCTCAATTCAATTTGTTCCATGAGGTTACTTTCCTCCATCAGGAAAGGGACATCAGGAAAGAGGATACAGGGTGTGTGAGAGCCAAGAGAGAGAAAAGAATGAACCTCCCTGTGTGGCTCACCTGTGGCTCTCTGTGCCACAGAGAGCTGGACCTGAGACTCATCTTTCAGTCACCTGACTCTAGCTTCTCTTCAGGAATTCAGATTCTGGGATTGAGAAGGAAATAAGCAGAGCAGGGTTCTGCAACCAGTTGAGATGGCTCGTGAGAGGAGAACCAGGAAACCGCCAATGCTCCAGCCTCAGACCACTGATGCATGCATGCTGAGTTCATAACACAGTGAAGCAGAGAGAACATCATCACCAGGATGAAGATTTCTTCCCTCCTCAATCATCATCTTTCTCAGGACTGTGTGGCCCAGTTCTTTCATGCAGAAGGTCCTAGTGGTCTTGTCCTAGGCCTGCACTCACCAGATTAGAGCATGAGTATTGGGGCTCCTTGCTTTCCCACTGACCACTGGGCCTGAGAATCCTAAGGAGTGGCCCCTACTCTCATACACCCTTGTAGATTTACCTGGACCTTCCTAGTCTGCCTATCCCAGGTCTTTAGAGCCTGCATTTGGGGGAACTTTTGGGGTCTGCCCTTCTTGTATCAGTACATATACTACTTCTTTGGGTTGTAACAAGCACATAAAGAGCACCTCCATCACAGAGGGCAGAGATGTGTTTGGACAGTGTTTCGCTACCAGTCTAAATGAGGAGGGAGCTCACATCCTAGCTTTCTACCTTGTAGCTCCATCAGGACTAGCATGTTCATAGAACAGGAAGTGTACCATCTGACGGCTCACTGCTTGACATCCAGAATGCCTGTCCTAGGAGACCTTAAGGGACTCTGGCTCTTGACCCTAACTAGGTGAGAAGATCTATAGCTTCTTGCTGGGATCAAAAGAGAAAAGCTTGTTCCTGAGGCCTGCTGAACCTGCCTTAAATGCTCACCTTTCCCATGGCCCACCTCCCCCTACCCAACTCTATTGCCTGTCAGACTCCCAACCTTACCTCAACCACAAACTCCTTACTCCTTCCTTCTCCTCCTCCCAATTGCTTCTTACTTCTCCTCTCTACCTCTCCCTTCTCTCTACCTTCTATGCCTCAGTCCCCCAGCCCTGCTCCCCGATGTAAGCATAATGGTAAGGCAAGACACTCCCACATCAGATTGGCCTCTACATGCTCAATCACAAGATGGTATGGTCAGCTGAATCCTGACTGTCTGGTTTGGTTGGGAGGAGTCAGTGGCAGTGGCCAGGAATCAATGGAAAATAGTTGTCCCCTCCTCTCATCTGTAGTCAAGGATCATAAGGAACAGGATTTCATAGGTTCACCAACTACGGGGTTCTTTGGTGGACACAGAGGGGCACCACTTCTTTGAGCAACTGGAAAGAGGAAGAGGGAAGCCTTTTTCTGGTCTTTCTCAGCAAACGCTGTCCCCTATCCATAGCCCTTATCCCAAGTCAAAGGTGAGGTGGTAGGATTTATAGCAGAGTTAGGTTTCATTCAGTACCACCACAGCTATGGGAGAAGTGAGGCCTTGATCACACTCTGGATCACTGGCCACTCAGGATACTCTTGCCTCAGCAAGCATCCAATGGTTCATTGGTCTTCTTCTAGTACAGAGTTTTGTACCTCAGTAATAACAATCATCCTGGCCTCCCATCCCTCTGACCAAGCTGCCACAATGTTCCTCTGCCTGCAGCCTGAGACTCTCAGAAGCATGCTTGAGTAAGTCTCCTCTACCTCCTGGACCACTGTCTAACACAGAGCTTTGAGAGCAAGACTGAGAGCTCAGAGGTCTTGGTACAATCCTTGGAACAGCAGTCTCAAGTGTTGTAGCTGAGGTCACATGATGACTGAGACCCAGACACTGCCTGGACTCCATGCAAGGTCAGACAATAGATTCTGGAGACAGAGGCTGAGGCCTACATAGAGCCCTGTCAGTGCAAACTTTGAGCAGAACCCAAGATCTCTCTGAACAATCTGTGCCTGAACCTTGTTGGAGAAGGAGCCAGGCTGGGAAATGGGCCTCTGAGAGATTTCCTAGGGAGCCATTGCTTACCTTATTGCCTAAGGCTTGGTATAGCCAGGAAGGGAAGCATCTGTCTATAGCCTAGACCACATCTTATCACGCTAAGTTTGAACCAGATGAGGGGCCACTACCTAGCCTGACACTTCAAAACTGCTTTTTCTTCCTACTGAAAATTTACTGTGCTCTCTGAGCACTTACTGTGAACATCCTGTTAGTGGGCCCACCACTCTTAACTCTCCACAGACTGTCAGCCAACACAGTGCCTAGCTAGGTGGGCGGCAGGGCCAGAGAACCATAGTTGTGTGTGGCCCTGATATTAGGGTCGGGCAGCACCATTTAGCAGGGTACCAGTGGCCTGGCACTAGCTGCCTACAACAAGGGGTGTGCCCTTGGCTATTTTCATGTCATCTATAGTTTCTTTGTTTCCTTTGGATTATAGTAAAGTTGCTTTTGGTGCTTTTTAATTCAGTTGGGAAGGTCCATAAGAAAGAAGCCTCTGTCTGTCTAGCTCTCAGAGGGGAGGGTCCCAATGAGGGAGTAGCATTCTACCCTAAACTCCTCAGGACCCCTCTCTCATGTGAGTGCCCCTTCCTTCTCACTCACCCAACACCAACTTAGCTCTTGGTATCTGGAGAAATAATGTTCAAAGAACAGGGAGATAGAAATAAAAGCCATAGGGAAAACACATGTCTAACACTTACCACATTAAGAATAATCACCTGGGTTGACTGTCCAAAAGTCACACAGCATGCCTAATAGTGTTGAACGTCCATTCTTATCTAGACATTGCTTACAAGTGATCACAGACTCCTAATAGCCAGTCCCTCACATTTTGTCTTTAGGACCCCTGGAGTGGGCAGAGCTAGTGTACTTCAGAGATCCTCCCAACACACCTGTATCTCTTTCCCAAGAACATCCTGAGGACTACTCTTCCCAAATCTCTAATACCACCTCAGCACACCAAAAATCTTTCCCGTTACCTTTTTCTCTCCAAGGTCTAGTTCAGGAAGAGAGGGTTCTTGTTCCTGAATCCTGGCCTATTACTATCTAGTCTCCACCCTCCACCACAGTTTCACTTGCCAGAATCCTCTTGGGGACTTGAATTTGCTCTTGGGCCTCCTCTAAGCTATAGCCCTAATAGGAGGCTCAATTCTCTTCACTCTTCACACTTCTCTAACCACTCCACACCTCCACACAAGGGTGGGCATGGGGAAGAAATGACTCCTTCATTTAAACAGGGGGCAGAACCTAGAGAAGCATTTAAGAAGATTAACTGATTAGCCACGCTGGGCCAGTAGGAAATGGAACCTCGATAACAAGAAGTACATAAAGAATTATGTCAGAATGAGCTCTGTCACACAGGAAGGCCCCAGAGGGGAGGGAAAGTGAAGCCAACTGGAGAGGAAGAAACTGCTGAGTATTGTGGCTACAAGGGCCACGCTATCTCGGACTCTATGCATTCAATGAGGGGATAGTGAGCTGAGACAGAGCTCCTGCAGCCTCAGTAAATGTCACTATATGGTCTCCACATAGACACACACAGAGATATGCGTATAGAAACCACACACAAAAATACACATATGTACACACACTCAGTCACACCCAGATGCTGACATGCTCAGGGTCTCTTGGTATCCCACTGTTTGGCACAGACATTCCATTTCTTTGTCTGCCTCTCCCATTCTACAGCCCCAAACACTCCCCCACCCCCATAGAGCCTCAGGATGCTTTCTTGTTAATTTTGGATTTTAGCCATTTTTTTTCCATTTTGTCTCTGATCAAACTGACGACTGCAAAGTATGTGACTTGTAAGCAGAATTCTGAAATTGAGATTCCAAAGCCCTGGCCAGGGTGACCTTACCACCCAATACCTACCCTTGGCTGTTTTTATAAATCATTGCCTTCCCGGGTGGTAGTGCACAAAGGCTTACTGTTGATGCTGGATTCCTCACGTTCCCCAGCATCCTTCACTCTGCTCCCACACAGGAGTACACAGCAACCCCTACCCCCAACCCCTCACCTCCAGCTGCCTTGCTGGTCTGGGCCATGTGTTCCCTGGAGAGCCCAATCTTAGAATCATGTCTTCTCATGGAGCATCTACCCAAAGCAATGTGGTCCTCAGAGCCATATCTTCCCTAAGACTTCTCCACAGGGTCACAGTCTCTGAAGACTTCTTCCTTCCCACAGATCTGCATCCCCAAATCCCTGCCATGGTTACTTGACAACCTTCCATTAGCACTTGTTTGGCTCCTCCTATTTTGCCAAACACTCACCTGTAAAGCCTCAATAGCGCTGACAGCTGGCAGCTCCTCAGAAGGGATGGGACCTACACATCCACTGTGTACCAGGTCCACACCTTATCATGGAAACAAAGGCTCTGTATTCCTCTCAGAACTAAAAACCTCTTTGGGAGACCTCTATTCCAGATGCTATGGCAGAAAGGCTGGAAAGAGGGCCCTTGGGATTTTCCCAGAAAAGTGAGAAAGTTCTGGGGACCAAAAGACTGGAAAAGCCCAAGAATGGCTGCCTGATCCTTTATTAAACAGGTCCCAGAGATATGTCAAGTCTCTCTGGAAAGCTCCCAGACTGTCTTTATATTCTCATCCTACAAACACAGAATGGCGGTCCCATAGACCCTGGTATCTGTATCTGAAGTAACCCATCTTCCTCCTATGATAATGATAGGTTTATTGTGGTCAGAGGTGGACAAAGGGGTAGGCACACCCAGGCTGGATCTAGATACCACTAACTCCTACTAATAACACTCTAGGAGATGCTGTACCCAAATTTACTCTGGAGAAAGACAGGCACAGTCTGTCTGGGATCAGTTCCCACCACACCTCAGTGGCAGCCTGAGTTGCAGCTATAGCACTAATGAGGGCTTCCCACCTCTGTGAGACCAGAGCATCTCTAAGCCCTGAACAGGTCCTTCTAGGTAATGTGGTTCAGAAGCTGTGGCAGCCTGGGCCTTCAGGCCTTGCTGGACACTTGGCCTCAGTGCCAGACTCTCCCGGCAGCCCGTCTCCCTTCTGTCACAGCCACAGTAATTCCACAGAAGTCCTCCCAGCTGAGGAAGTACTTGAGAGCCTCATTTCATGGGCAAACACTCAGATCATGACTAATTTATCACCACCAACTCAGAGACCTACAACACAGACAGGAAGTCATGGGCCTCTAGAAGTCAAAAGTTTGAACAAAGTCACAGTAGCCTGAGCTCAGGGTATTATAGGCCTGGTTCTTTACCTGTTCTGGCTTCTGGAAACACCTATACCCCTAGGCTTACACTTTACAGGGCCCTGTGCCTGCAGTAGGATCACTGGAGGATCAAGAATTATCCACTTCCTCGTGGTCAATTATAACTGCCCTTTGCATGCCAGGCCCCAGGATCAGGACAGGACTTCAGGGCCTTGTAAATGAAGGACAGGATCCAGAATGCAGTAGAAACACAACTTTATGAATCAAAGAAACAGAAATTGCTATTTAGAAACTTTTGCTGTTCTGAGGTTCAAGTACCGGTTGGTCCCAGAGCAGGAACCAGAGGAGTCATCGAAAACTAAAAGCAGCCTGTGTGCTCTCCCTGATCATCTCATGTCTATGCTCCTGAGGAAACCCATCAGCGCAGGATTAGGGGATGTCAAAGCCAGTGACCACAGGTTAGGCAGAGACTAGCTGTAGGGAATTGAATGTCGTGATTAGAAAGACACTGACACAATCTTGACAAAAATGCTACATGGAAGTGTTTGTCTCTCCTTTTCTACACTTTTCAATGTTTTTTTTTTTTTAAGTGGTCTCAATAGCATTAATTTTATAGTCATGGGGAAATTCCTTTAAAAACTGGTATTGGGAAAGGTTTTAACTGCTTTAAGAAACCATGGCCCCTCTAAAAGACTCAGGGTGGGACATGCTCACCAAACCGTCCAGAGACCCATGCAGAGTCTCTGCTCTGACCTAGAATACTCAGAACCTTTCAGAAGTAGGATACATGGGCTGTAGGTCAAAAACTACTCAAGCTATTGGATGCTCACAGTACAACATAACTACAGGAGTCAAAGTTTAAACCATGGAAACTTCTGGAAGGTAGAGTACTGGTGACCAGGGGGACAGGGGAGGAGCACCAATGGCAGAGGCCAGGTCAGCCTGGCTCATGAAGGCAGCAAGGGTAATGCCACAGCAGGTGTCCTGCAGGCAGATCTGTTAGTCTGTGGCTCTAAGTTCTTGGGGCAAGCAAGGCATTCCTTATCTCTACCACAGAGGCACCACATTAGGCCACTTTTCCTAAGAAAAATGTAACGACCAAATGTGATGATCAATTTTAAGAGACCAAAATGATGTATATTTTCTTGGGTAAACTATGGATCTGTTCCCAGGAAGGCAGGCAGAAGAGAGATACTAGGATTGACTAGGGCCTATATGTTTGTTCACCTACCTGGACTTTTGGCTACCCAGGGACCAGATCAATATGGAACCACCAGAGCATGATAGGGATATCCATATAATCAGCTTGATATCCCCCTCATCCTAGTGTCCCACAGCGTGGGTGGGGCCTGCTGTACTCCTGTGTCATGTCACATTTAGTCTCCTAAGCAGGTACCACAAGGCAGGAAGGAAATGAGGTCCAGGACATATCAGAGACTGGCTGAGAGTGGGGGATGGGGTTGGAGGGGACAGTACAGAAGGTAGGGACAGCGCAGGGGGAGGGTTTGCTTGTTTGCCAAGGAGAAGTAGCCAGCCACCATTGAACTCCTTGGGGCATACAGCCATTAGGAGGGGACCTGACAAGCACTCACAGATATTTCCACTTCCTATCTGTAACATGAAGCCCCAGTTGGTAGGATTGGGGATGGAAGGGGTTGCCCATGCACAGGAGATCATCCTCATATCCTGAACTTGGCAAGTCAAGCCTCCCAAAGAAGCTGGGCTCTCCCAGTATGCTCCAGGAACTGGAAAGGGCCACACAGTTCTCAGAACTTGACCAGAATGTAGTAACTCTAAGAACAGGACCTTTGAGCTGGGATGAAGACAGGAGATTCAATCAGCAGTGAGGTCTGGTCCACAGGTTTAAAAGAAAAAATGAAGTAGAAGAATCACGTTGTCTGAGTGTGGTACCTACAGCCCAGGACATAGTACAGGGCAACAGGAAAGGGAGAAAGAGCAGGCAGTAAAGGGACAGGGGACAGTGCAAAGAGAGTAGACAGTATGGGGGGGACAGTACAGTAGAGGGGACAGGGCTAGCAAGAGACAGTAGGAGGGGACAAGGAATCGGGTCAGTGGGATGAAGGAAAAGGCAGCAGAGAGGCTAATACAGGAGGAGGGGCTACGGGAGGAGAGGACTGTGCAGAGATAGAAGAGTAAGACAGTAAAATGGACAGTGTAGAGAAATGGGACTGTGAGGGAGATGGGGACAGTGCAGGAGCAGGACACAGTGCAGATGGAAGAAACAAGAGAAAGGGACAAAGGAGGGAGAAGCCAGTTCAGGGAGAGGAAACAGTTGGGGGCTGTGTATGGGGCTGGAACAAGGGACGGGGGAAGAGCAATAAAGGGGAGAGAGAGACGGAAGGAGGGGAGAGTGCAGAGTGGGCAGTATTGAGGCAGAAAAGTAGAGAGGTGAAATTTGGGGCACAGGTGGGCAAGGTCTTGAGCTTCTACATTGCTCCCCTGGATGGAGTCAAAGAGTAGCTCCCACTACTTCATGGTGTACGCTCTCTCAGGAGGGCAGCTTTCACCCAGTACGATGGCTCTTCCCCAACTCTATGGTTCTGTTCCAGTACCAGTCAGCCTCAGCCTTGGAAAAAGAAACTCCTACAAGGAACCAGGTGTCCTCCTACACACACCTGTTAAATTTAAGTTGTCTGCAAGTGACGTCAGTACCTCTCAACCCCTTGGGCCCTGCCAGCTTTAGTAAAGGTTCTATCAAAGAGACTACTTTCACACCTGGGAAGCCCTGATCTCTCATCTTGTGTAAGCAGTCTCACTCCCAGGTGTGTCCAAAGCCGAGGTTCAGGTGCCAGTCACCTGAATCAAACAAGCCTGACCCCAATCTCCTGTAGAGACAGGTGGTGGACACACACCAATCCTGTTCTGCAGCTTGCCTGTAGGCTGAGAGGAGGAGCTGGGAGGGGCTCAACTGGGCATGGCATCTGTGTGACCTAGTCCTGCTAGCATAAGGTATCATAATCACCAGCCACAGTGGGGCCCAGCCCTTCACAAAATACTGCTTCGCATCCTCAGCCATGGGCACCTGTTTCTTGTTGTGACCTGCAGACCCGTACCAGCACACACTGAGCTGGCACATACTAGAGTGTGCACACCTAAACTAGCACATCAGCTTGGTGCTCACTGGCTATATCCATCTCTCCTAAGTCTTGCCTCAGAAGCTGCATGGAAAGAAGCACTTGATGACTAAATAAACACAATAATTGGGTCTGTTTACCCCTGAGGCCCATAGCTGGAGGGGGCGAGGATTCCCCCCAACATGACATAGGAAGGGCCACAGAGTTGTCAGAATTTGAACAGGAGGAAGCAACTCAAGAACTGATGAGGTCCTAGCCAGGACTCTAGCAGGACAGGGCCCATGAGCTAGGACACACAGATGAAACACAGCCTTCCCCCAGCTCCCTATATAGGAATGAATATTATTTGTGTGTGTGTGGAGGGGGTGGGGTAGATGCCTATGGAAGTAGAAGAGGTTGCTAGATTCCCTGGAATTGTAGTTATAGGCAATTGTAAGCCACCTAACATGAGTTCCTAACATGGGAACCGAACACAGGTCCTTTGTAAGAGTAGCAAGGGCCTAGCCATTGAATCTCTCTCTGGATTTGATATTTATTGTAGCCTTTGCCTCTGACCTAAATGAAATGGAGCACACTTCAGGTGAAGATGAAGTCACCAGGGTGGGCCCTAAATCAACAGTCTGTATCCTCCCAAGACAGAAATTCAATACAGACCCACACATACAAGGCATAAGTCACATGGCAGGGAAAGCAATACCAGAGTAAAACTGTCACAAGCTAAGGATTCCTGGAGTCACCAGAAGCTATAAAGTCCCTCCTGGAGTCTCCAGAGGAAATGTGATTCTGCTCACACCCATCTGGCTTCCAGGACTGTATGAATGAAAGCCTGCTGTTTAAGCTTCAATTTGTGGAGATTTTCCTACCGTAGAGAAAACCCACACCCTATGAAGAAATGGGGCCATTAAGCAGGTTAGTCCCTTGGTATTCAGAGATTTGCTGTGTGCATTTGGAAAAACCCGGGATCAAAGGACAGGACTGGTTCAGTGGAAACGGTGTGGACAGAGGTGGAAGGCAACAGTGGCCTGGTAGGGGCCTAAAGCTAGGCAGCACCATCTAGAACTGTCCAGTGAGCAAAAGGTCTTGGGACATCAGGCCACAGCTGAGCAGAGAAGGTTCAATTTGGGCATCCATCTGATGGGTTAAGATGACTGTAATATTGGGCTCAGATCCTGGTCTTTATTTTCTGGAGTGGAAGCAGCCTCCACACAGTCTGGAAAGGTTCTCAACTGCAAAGATAGGCTTTTAAAATAGAAAATAAAATGAAGGGGAAATAAAAAGAAAGTATTTGTTCCATACATTTCCATCATAAGAATAACAGGGCTGAGCCCTAGCCATGGAAACCCCATAGCCATTCCTGTGCACCATAACCTAGTGCCCACCAATCTATCAGGTCAAATCCAATGGCTGAAAATAATTTTGTAAAAACACTATTAAATGGCACACCAAGGCATCTTTTACAAAAAAAAATATAATAACTTAGTTTGTATTTTACAGCATTTCCAATGGGTCAGGGCCTCCTTGGCTGAGACCTAAGGGGTCAGAGCAGCATATACCTTCCCAGTTCAAGCACCGGGCTGGGCCCATGCCACCAGTCTGCAATCGCTATCAGGATTTGAGAGAGCAATTGAGACCACAACACCACGGCTCATTTGAAGGACAACAGTACTGTGTCACCCTGCAAGTCACTCCATATTGATCTCACAGGGGTTTATGCCCCTTTCTTCTGCTTTCCTGTACATCCTTTGAAAGTCACTAAAGCGTGGGGCGCATCCAAGTTGTGCCTCCCCAAAGTGCACATGTCCAGTGAAGAGGAATTCCCCATGCCCTGGTCGTACTCCACACTGCAGCAGTGTTGTGACATGGCCCAGCCAGTGGCCACTGTCCTCAGGAGCTGGCTGGAAGACTCTGCTCTTCTGCCTGTGGAGCCTGCTCACTCGCAGGTAGATGATTGACACTTGCTGTTCTGGTACATGGGTGACATCCTCGATGAAGCCCCGGACAACTGTAGATGAAGAAGAAGACAGAGATCAGTAAATCTAATGGGCTCTGCCTCTGTCAGCAATAGCAGGCACATAGCACATGTCACCCTGGGCATGTCCCTGGTTGTCAAAGGCATTAGAACTAGACATGAACCTGCTCTAGTCACATAGTAGCCTTTTGAAAGCTCAATGATGAACAGAAGTCTGTGGTATTGATCCTGTCAAACAAAGATACTCCACTGGGCGTCAGCTACACAGCACATGCTCTCCCCCAGGTAAGAACAAGAAAAGGAGCAAAATGCTCTGCAGTTCTGGGTCCCATCAGGTGTCACAGTGCAGCTCAAAGGACAAGAATGATTAGAAGGGAGGCGGCAGGGAGCAACTTGTATTGGGTAGTTGGGTAAGGCCTGGAGAGTGGAGCAGTAAGGTGTCAAGATTCCACCAAGTTATAGCTCTTGGCTTTCGGATGAGGGTTTGAGCACAGCCAGCTGGACCCCAGCTTAATGTAGCCACTATTGTGGCAGCTGTTCAGCAAGGACTACCCCTGGTCTAAGAAGAACACTGTGCAAATATTCTGGCAAGGAGCCTCCAACCCTCAGAAAACATCCCTGACTCCAAAGGAGCTTTCAAAACCCCAACCTCCTGCATGAAGAATGAGCAGTGCTCTGAGCTGGGGCTAGTACAGGAACACACCAGGCTGTCCTGTGAACTATGTTCCCAGAGCACTTGTGAAAATTTACTGGGAACTGAAAGACTTGCAGAGTCCCCAGGAGGTTGTGAGCTGCTGTGCACAGTGAGAATACACTGACCCGCCTAGAATTCAAGCCCCAACTCTGCCTGCAAGCATGCATGGTGTGCAGACTCACCTTAGTGTACACACAATGCCTTATTCCCTGTGACTGCAGGGTGAAGTCAGGTTCGGTAGCTTCAGTAACCCACCCTCCCTTACACACACAGAAAAGAAATCAATGCTGGCTTAGGAAAGCCCTCAGACCCTGGAAAAACAACCACAGGAACAGACTTACCGAAGTCACTAGTGCAGATGGCAAGGAGGACCTCGGTGTCACTGCAAGGTCGGCAGGGGGCTGAGGAGGAAAGAACAGGGTAATAATACAGCCCAGACAACACTGCTTAGTCACAGACCCTCCCCAGTCCTGGCACTGCAGAATACAAAAGGCCTGCCTCCCTGGCCTACATGTGAGGGTGTGTGTTTGAATGAGATAAAATCATGGTAATACCTCTGGCCAACACCAACTCTACCATGGGAGTGATCAGCAAAGCAGGAGGCCAACTTCTATCAAGCCAGCCATTAATTCCAAGGGCTCACTTGGCCCTTCTAGCTCATAGCTGCAATAACAGGAGTCCAGACAAAGAGAAGGAACACCATGCCACTCATTTTGTTAGTGTAGTCCTAAATAAACAACCCTACTCATTTAAAACCAAAACAACAATAAAAACAAAATTCTTCTTACAAGCCTGTCAAGATGTAAAACCAACCCCAAGGTGAACTGAAACCACATGTGGATACTACCCAACTGAGGTACCCTCCTGCAGCGGATACTACCCAACGGAGGTACCCTCCTGCAGCTTCCACACACACAGCCTAAAATGGTGTGGGTGTCTCAATGCAAAGCAGACCCCCTACTGCAGCCCAAGGTCTACTCTCCAGATCACCATGGCCCCAAAGGAGAAGTTCACTCAGCCCATCTGCCCTGAGCTTTTCTTACAAGAAACAATAGGAGAGTGGGGATGACTGAGGGAATCTATCCGTCTGCTATGGATATGGGCTCTTGGGAAGGGGTCATCAGTTTAGCACATACTCTAGGCCTCCTTCAGCCCTGGGACAAGTTATATACTATAAGAGCCCATCAAATTGAGTCTTATTCATAGGACTCAGGCTTGAGACACCCAGAACCTGGGGCCTGGCATCCTACAGAGGACTCAGAGGTGTATACTCTTAGAATGAGCTCCCTCATTGGTCAACCACTTACACAACTCATTTCTCCAGTAACAGATACCTCCTGCCCTTCGCCCCACTTCCCCTGGTATGAAACAGAAACTGTGGCCCAGAAGCTTCTCCACAAACCAGAGTAGATTCAAGAAGATGGAAGCTTGTTATCTGCTGTGAATTATGTCTCAAGGCTTTGTCCTGCTTTGGACCCAAGTTCTCCAGTAAACAGAAACCCTATAGTATGACATCTCAGACAAATTTCCCTGTAGCTATTCCCCTGCAAAGGCTATGGGGAAGCCCTTGTCTTAGGGCTCCTTGGTCCTGGAAGAAGTCAATGCTATCTACATACCTGGAGGCCACATACCCTGACCCTAAGTGCTGGTGACTTGGCCCCAGGGGAACCAAGACTGCACTCATGTGGGTGGAAGGCAAGCAAGCCAAGTGTTTCCAGGCCAACAGAAGTTCAGAGAAGCCTTGTCAGGTCCTGAAGGAGCAAACCTGAGACAAAGTCTTGGGGTTTACAGTGTCAAGCACAGCTCTCTGTGGACCCTTGAGCTGGGTGTGTCTGGGGCCCTATCCTTTGGACCTACCCCAGAGAGGGGGGGTGGGGTGTCTCCCAGCCTAAGCACTCTATGACTCACCCACCCACTCACCTGCAAGCACTCTTGCTTCTATTTAGTTATCAGAAAAGGGAGAAGCCGCCAAACAAGTACAACCTGTTGGCATCAGCACAACCCATCAAAAAATTAAACACTCCCACCCCCATGCCAGTTTCATGGTCCAGAAACTTCTGCTGAGGAGACCGAGATGTAGAACAACTCCCGGAAGCTGGTTTGCTGGTCCCTCGGATGTCCACCCTCAACTCTGGTTGCCCTGCAGCCCCTTTCCTTCCTGTGATATTTGCTTGGGTCACCACAGTCCCCATCACTGATGTCACCTGAACCTCAACATTGAAGCTGCTGAGGTGTGCGGCTTCTGTAGCATGCTGTTCATTCTCACACTGACTAGGAACCAACGCTTATACTGGATGTGGGCAGACATGGGTTGGTTGGTCTGGTCTGGAGCACAGACAGGGCCTGGCAATACAGGAGACCTCAGGGACTAACATTTTGGTTAACATTAGTGTCAGAGTACAGTACTCTGGGGAGTCAACCCTAGTCGGTACCTGACCTATGCCCACAGGCAGGTTTACTGACCCTGGTGACCACAGTCTACCTGAGGGCCCCCTTCAGGAGGAAGGGCAGCAGATGCTAGGGAAAAGGTTGTGTTCAGGCCACACAGTGTTGAGAGCTGGAGGCAAGGGTCCTCAGAAGCTATCCTAATGCACCTCAGAGTGAAGAGTTAGCTAAGTTGAACCAGGGCTGCTCCTTCCAGTAGAGAGGAGGTGGAGGGAAGTGAGCCCAGGCCTGGGCATGTAGCCTGAAACAAGTACCTAAATTTTGCCCTCTCTGTGAGTTATATGTGCCGGGACCTCAGCTGATAGCTGCAGAGAACAAGTAGAGACCACCCCCTTCAGTTGTGCGTGGCCTAGCTGAGAACTACCTGCAGGAGATGCCCCTTTGTTAGGCTAGGCATCCTGCAAACCTGTGCAAACCTCAACGAGTCAGTGCTATGAGTGACAACTGAGCTAGTGGCTCACCTGAAGTCATCCTTGTCTTAATTCCGAGCTTCATTTTTGCAGAAACATAATGTGGATACTAAGGACCTCCATCTAAAAATTATTAATCAAATTCAAGTTCATAGCAGCTGTAGAATGTGCTGGTTACAGATGCTGACATCACATTTCCTGGGAGCCATGTTGGAAATCAGGCAGGAAAGTACATAAAAGAAACTAAATGAAGATAAAGAAAACAGGATCTAAGCCTCCTGGAGACAGATTCAGGTGAGGGCCCATCCTGGGCACAATCTCCAGAAAGCAGGGAGAGCAAACACAGGCAAGAATAGCTGGATGCTAGGAAGGTCTGCAGACCTTGTAAGCCAGACCAACTGGTTCGTGGACAGCACTGTCTAACGAGAACAGCCAGAGTGACACATATATTCCAAAACAAAACTCTTACACACCAAAGCCCTTTAAGGTCCCTAGTATATCTTGTGACAGATGGAGGTACAGCGGCTTAACAGGAGCAGAGAAGCAAGACACACCTGGGCAGAGTGGCCTAGGAGCTAAGGCCTAGGCTTCTTCAATGATCACCACTACAAAGGACCATGTGACCCAAGGGTTCCCTGAACCATTCATCCTCGAAAGGAAGTCAGTGAAGTCCACACTGTTCTTTACTCAAGGTTGAGAGAGGATTAAGATGAAAAAATAAAAACAAGAAAATCACTGTGGCCTGAGAAACCACCAAGGCAAGAACTGACCAGAGGATGCAGAACTCCAAAGAACACACCTTTTGTTCAGCTTCCAGGGCACAATGCTTCCTTCCACTTCATGACATGACCACCAATGGGCACAGTGGTTCATATCAGTCATCCCAGTACTCTAGAGGCAGAGGTGGGTGGATCTCTGTGAGTTTGAGGTCAGCCTGATCTATATATCAAGTTCTAGGATGGCCAAAGCTACATAATACAGAGACCCTGTTCTCAACAGAACAAACAAATGAGCAAACAAACAAGACATGGCCTTCAATCCTCACACCATCAGGGGCATGTCCAAACTCTGAATCTACCAAATGGACCTGAGCAGTGGGGCTCCGTGCGGTGTCTCAAGCCTATTAGCAACAAGCAGAGCAGGATTTAGAGAAAAAAAGTAGACACGCTCAGAAGCAGCAGGCTCCACCCTGTGAGTCCAATGAGCTGGTGACAGCAAAGGCAATGAAAAGTATCCTGCTGCCCTCCTCTTCAGAGTGTATTAGAAATGGCACTGTTGCCACCAACCCCCTCACTTGACACCCCCACCCCCAGAGTTCCACAGCAATGGCCAAGGTCATGAGCCCACCAAGATGGAATGGAGCAAGGACATACCCTAGCTGTACCTGTCCCCTGAACCAGACAGAATCTCACCCTAGCTGGTGACCCACAGTCATTTCTCCTACATTGCTGGGCAAAGAGACATCAGCTTCCAGATGAAGTTTTATCTGTAGTCAGAGGTAATGCCTTCACTACTCTGCCAGATTCCCCTAGGCATCAGAGGTAGTGCCACTGCCCAGATATCCTGAGCAAGGACTGAGGAGCACCAGATGCAGGGCAAGCAGCCAAATCCAGCATCCTAGATGCTGGGGTCACATCTCATTTGACCTATATATACCCCTGGGACAGCACTATACCCCACCACTCTGGTCTTTTCCATTTCGATGCAGGTCACAAGGCAACTATACAATCCAAGTAAACATGAAGCTAACACTGTAGGCACTCTTGTGGACCTATCTTGGAGCAGTGGCAGGTTCTCTCCTTTCTGGGTGGGGATCAAGGCTCACCTGCACATGGTTCCAACCCATGGCACCACAGTTCTCTTGAGTCAGCACAAATGAGAACTGATTCATCTAAGAGCTTGTCTGCCTCTGGCATAACCATCCAGGTCAGGTACGCTCTTCCTTCTCTGACGATGCTGCCTGAGTTCTGGCTTATATCTCATTTCTGAAGCTGCACCAAGGCCAAAGCAAGAAAAAAGGGGAAGCCTGCCACTGGCCATAGAAACCTTGGAAGCTGTCCCAATCTGAGTCCGACAATGGCCAGCACTAACATCTCACATTATACACCCACCTTTTCCTTAGGCGCTAACAGCTCAGGAGCCCCCATTCTCCAAGAAAGCCAATTGTCCTGGTTGAGACCATCTCAACCCTTGAATTCAGGCGGTGTTCCCTAGGATGGGTGGCACCCAGCTCTAGGTAATACCAGTTTCTATGCCTGTTTTCAGGCAGTGCTAGAGTTGGGCCAGAGCTCATAACTACCTCAGTCTGAGTCCCTGTCCTGAATTCTGATAGTCACTATGTAGTGTCTGACATTGACAAAGTGTGCAAAATGGTTGCAAATTTGATTTCACAGACATCCAGGGACAAGCAGCTGTTTGTTTTAGGATAACGAGGGAACCCTGAGGCTTAAACACAGCAAAGTCCTAGGCACAGGGATAGCATGACATTTTACCTAGGGCACTGCCTTGTCTGAGACCCTGTGGCCTGAAAGGTGCACATAATCCTGAATTTTGGTACTACAGCTAGATATCTATGCCATGGCTACTGTCTTCCTGGAGCCCCAGGAAACCCTGAGACCACTAAGTTGACCCCTGCAGGTCCTCTGTGTTAGCCTGGAGGTGTGGACATAGAGGCAACAGACAGTAAAGGAGAGGAGAGAAGGCAGTTTGGGGAACTACCAGTCATTCTCGTTTATGAGCAAAGAACTAAGACCCTGACAAATCAGACAAGAGGTGAGATTTGACTTTCCCTACTGTAGGCTGACATCTCTCTACTACCCACCACAAAGACACATCAGTGATACAGTCTGTCTGTTGTAGCTGGTCTTTGCTACTTTGTGGGCCTTTCTTTTTCCCATCCTATATCCTCCAGGTTTCAGTCCCTATCACTAGATAAGAGAAAAAGGATAGAGGGGAGACAGATCTCTGAATCTAATTTTTTTTCTTCTTGTTTCTTCTTTGAGCACAACTACTAACAAACCACAACCAACCCCCTTGAATGACCAACAACCACCCACCCCACATCTCAGGGTCTTTGCATTTATATATTCTCTGAGAACTTCTCAGAATTTCAGATGTCAAACAATCACAGAAACTATCTGCAGCTGGCAAAACCATGCTTCTGCTAGAGCACGAGGCAAATCAGTCACCTGCTGCAAAGCAGCCCCATATTCCCAAACCTGGGATTAATATGAAAACACTTTTTTATCACTACAGTCTGTCACACAGAAAATATCTGCTGTGTCAAAACAAAAGAAAAAAAACCAGAAACAAAGCCAAGTCCACAGCTCCAGTTATTAGGCACACACGCCGCTTCATTTGGCCCTCCCCTGGTGTTGGAGAAATGTGTGCTAGAATCTTATCATCAGGCGATAGGAGCTCCTGACTACTCTGTCCCAGCGGGGAACTCCTCCCAGGTTTACCTACCCCAATTCCCAGCAGGCACCTGGCTACACACCTCCTTTTCTCAATCTCAGACCCCAAGGGGGACTTGCTGACATCTCCATCAGGCTTCTGGTTCCATCTTGTAGAGATGGAACTGGGCAGGCTGTGCTCTTCCTAGAGACCTTATGTGTCTTCCTCAATCCTAACATCCATCCTCAAAAGCCTCTGGGCTACCGCAGCTTTATGCTGTTCTGCTCCCACCCAAAACTATTTCAAGTCTACAGCAGACACCAAAAACCCAAACCAGTTTGTGGGACAGCTGGAAGGGTAGATGCTTCACCTCAACTGAGGTATAACAGTCCTGTGGGGACCAGAACTATAAGCCATTCTCAGGCAACACAGCCTCCTATCACCTAACTTCCCTCAAGTCAGAAGCTCCAGGGGCCTAAAGGTACACAACAAACAGAAGTTAGCCCATGCTAGCCCTGTACAGGGTACTTACCAGACAGCACATGCAGGTCCAGTCCCCTCTGCCCACTCATCAGCTCATACTGGAAGCCTGTGGTCCTTCTGCTGATGTCCTGTTGGGGTGTCGCCTCCACAAACAAGCCTCCCTGCTCCAGGCTGAAGCACTGCACTTGGCCAGGTTGACCTCTGATATCCCGTACCAACAGTCTTAGTTCTCCAGTTTTTTCCAAATAAATATTGGCCCCAGAGGAGTCCCTGAAAGGCTTGATGCATACAGTCAAGTTCTGGGCAGGTGAGAAGGTGTTGGGCCGTAGGTTAACAATGAGTGCCCCAGTTGGGTACATCCATTCCACAGAGCCTGCTGAGCAGCGCAGGTACACCTGCTCCACCTCCTTGCTGTGTGCCTCTCGGGTGAGCCCACTGTGGGAAGAGGGAACAGAGTCAGCCAGGATCTCAGAGCAGAGGTCCCACATGCATCATGCCACACTCAGCCTCACTCGGGATCCACTTACACTCACCTGACACATGTAAAGGGAACCCATCTCTCCCCGATTCCAGTGGACTTACTCCAAGAGTAACGCTGAGCAAGACCAAAGCTCTGATGGTACAGGCCATTCTGGCTCCCCAGACCCTAGATACATCCCATGATGCACCCCAGGACACCAGAGCCTAGGAAACGGCACCAAGAAGTTACAGCCAAGAATGAGCTGGGTATTCCAAGACACCTAGCAAAGCAGACCAGCAGGACCACTGCACCAGCCAAGGTTTCCAACCACTCAAGGAAGTGAAAAATGAGGATAAAGCTTGTGTGTAGAGATGCCGTGGGTGCACTACACATGTAATAATGTATGCCAGAGAGCAGCTTCCAAATCAGCTGGAGGAGTCAGCCACAGGAAATAAAGAGATTTCGATTTTCCTTAAGCCAAATGATCTCAACATTTGTCGTTCATTTTCAGACCCAAAGTTTATTTCACCAATCATATTTTTAAAAATAAATCCAAGTACCATTAAAGCAGAATTCATTATCAGAGTAAAGGAGACATCCCTGGGGGAGGGGATGGAGAGAAGTCTAAAGAACAAGAGGAACTTTACATGGGATTCCTAAAGTAATAATTTGGTCTCACGTATGCCAAATGAAAGGATGCATGCAGAATGCTACACCCTTGTGAGGCAGTAATGTTCTCAAAAAACTGAAGCTCCTGAAAATGCAGAAGTTTCTCCTGCTCAAACTATAAAGCAAAAGTCAGCTTGTTGCTAAGGTTACGTCATAACCACAGTGGTCTTGGAAAGAAACCAGTGGCTTCAGCTAAGAGTTCTATTACATGAGTTTGGTTCTGATCAGATCTCAGACAGGTTCACCCACATTCTTAGGATTTTTATGCAAAATTAAAAAGGCTATATAACCAGAACCTAGCCTGAGTGAGTTACCAGAAAGCTTTTCTGCAAGAGAGAAAATGTATAACATATGGCATACCTTTACTATTAGTGACTCATGCTTCCGGCCCCCAAAACCTCATTTTGTATACAAGGACTAGAGTAGTCTAAGACTGTAAGTCACCCCACAGACCACATCAGAGAGAAGCATTGTGGGTGAACCCCTCCTGACCTGCTTCCCACCCCCACAAGGCTCTGGGCCAGGAACAGCAGGCACTACCCAAGTCACACATGTAGAATAAACTTACAAATTACAGTCAATAAAACTCACACAAGTTCATCTGACACCTATGCAGAAATGGACATAATTATAGTATTATATGAAAATTAGACTAAATGGGCACATGTCTAAAACCTAATTATTGCGTTTCTCTTTCTCCTGTCTACAACATCAAGGGACAACTGATACTTGCACCAGAACAGTCTCAAACCTCAACTTACAAATATAAATTATATTTAATATAAAGCATCCAGCATGAGGTTTTGCTTCCTGAGAATCAAGAGCATGGAGGCCTCACTACAGAGAATCTGGGGACTTCAGAGCACCGAGCCTCAGCGCAGCAGGGATGGACAAAAAGAAACACTATCCTTCACAGGATACTCAAGGGGACATGAGACCAGCCCACAATGCCCAGACTTGGGGCTTCTATCTCAGTGGCCACATGCATTATGCGGTGTCCACTACATTCCACTTAATTGGAAAGAACATGAGGGCAGAGGACCCACAGAAATGAGGTACCTGTTAGCTCACCTCGACTTGGGCTTCTCTAGCTAAGGGAAGGATTAACTGTGCATCCCGGGACACTCTTCTAAAATATTATGATCAACAAGAATACAACTAGTAGCTTGATACAGAAGCTTTCACATCAGAACTAGTGCAGGTGCACAGCCCATGTTTCGACAAGCAGGAACTAAAGTAAAGGGTCCCTCAGCCTAGGGCCAGACAGATCTTTAATGAAGTCAGGACAGGTTCCCACTGGAATACCTAATACCTCAAGTCTCCATTTCAAACACCCAGCATCATATCATCTTAAATGACCGCTGATCAACAGGACTTTACCATCTTCATGACATGTCAATGATACATCAGCTACACAAAGTAAAATAACTATATTCCATTGCTATGACAAAGCTACAATACTGACAAAACTGGTCTTAGTCTATCTACACCATAAAACTGACAGGAATGATCTGATCATAGGTTAAACTGAATAAATGGTGTGTATGGGTGTGTTGTGTCCCAAGGAGCAGCACAATGCCTTGCACATGACAGACAAGCACTATACTACTAAGTATATACTTCTGTATAATGCCATTTCACCAGCACAATACTTTTTTTTTCTTTTTCCAATCAGCAAGGCTCACCACCCACATGAACACATATTTTAATAGCCTTGTAAGACAAAGCATCAATTCCAGATTAGTGTGAGGTCTTGAGGATGTGAGCAGGGCTTGTTCAAATACACTGCTAACATCCACAGTCCAGCTACTGGGACAAGACAGGGAGGGATCTCTAGAGGGGTTTTACATCCAAGCAAAACCAAAAGGCCCTACTGCTAAGTTTTGCCTTTCATTTCCTACTTTACAAGACAGTCCAGGTGTGACTACACCTGCCATATTCCCGTTGCTCATAGTGAGAAGGTTCATGGTCCACCTTTATGGCACTGGTTAATCAACACAGACAGAAAAGGGAATTTCAAAATTTCCAACTTGATTTCTTGGAAACACCTAGATCCTATATGAGTTAAATGGAGTGGCCAGGGCTATGGAGAGCAACTTCCTTCCTACCAGAGGCCAGAATCCAACATTTTGTGGCTTGCTCCACCCAATGATTTGTTCTAGACTGCTTGAAAAAAAAAAGTAATAAACACTGTGGAGTAGCAAGCATGCAAGCATGCTGGGCAGTAGTCAACTGATCTGTGAAATGCATTTACAAGTAGGGGCCATGTCTATAACAAAACAGACATGTTCTCCCAATCCTATCTACCTATCCACAACTACCAGATGCCTTCAGCTGTCCTCTGCGGAGCTATGCCCTGGGAAAGAGGCCCTCAAAGGAATCCCAGAATGAGAATGAGTTGAGGGAGAAGGGCCAGGTAGGCATAAGGATGGACAGTTACTGGATACTTCCCAGTCCTTACACTCCTTTGGAGGACCTTGGCCTGGCTCTGAAAGTAGGCAGAGGAGAGGGGGAGTCCAAGGGGACAGACAGGTAGCTAGCTCACAATGAGACTTGAGATTGGGGGCTGCCACCCCAGCAGTTGCATGCATCATGTGGTAGTCATCAGATTCCACTTAATTGGAAGGAACAACATGAGAATGGACCCACAGAAATAAGCCGTCTTTTAGTTTGTCTCTACTCAATCTCTCAGTACCTGGGGGAAAGTCACCCCTCACCAGGGACCCCTGGGCTCAGGGAAAGGTGGTCTTTCAGGCACACAGTCTTCTAAGAACCTGGAAGAAAAGCAAGTATCTGGAAACCTCATTCAGAGGCAGGCATTCGGTTTCTGATTTTGGTCTGCTGGAACAGGACACCCCAAGACCTTAGGTTAGAGTACACTAATTCAGCAGTGCAGGTTGTGAGCAGAGAGTTAATTACCGAGGAAAGGGCAGCCCGGTAAGAGCTTAGTATCACAGGCTCATGGCCAGCTCTGCGATGGCGCCAGCATTCCCAAGGCCAGTCTTCCCCCAGATCCAATCTGCTCTTGTCTGCCCCAAGCTCTACTGACTCCCTGCTCTTGCCGGGCAAAGGGATTTCTGCTGGAGAAAAAACTCCAACTCTCTGAAGGACCGGTGCAGGAGCACTCAGGAGGCAGCTTTCAATCTTTCAGTCCAAGCACTCCAGCAGGAGTCTTGATGAGGGTTGATTTTGGTCTCTGTGGTTTCGTCAGAAAGTCAGGCTCTGTAAGTGCACAAGATAACCATTGATGCCCTGCTTAAGCAGATCCGAGGCACCGCTCAACATCCACCTTTCTCAGAAAACCCTCTTGACCAAAGACACCCATCACACGCATTGCCCCACGAGCCCTCTCTACACTGGAGTCTGTGCTTCAGACCAGATCGTGTACCTCCCCGGGCCTGCGCAAGCGCCCTGCCCATGGGATGAGCTACACCAGACCCCCACCGCTGTCCCAGCCCACGTTTTCAGAGAAGACCCGCATCAGCGCAGCGCACTATGCAAACCGCTGAATTGGCAACTTGCAGCGTATAAAACTGACTCTGCAAAGAGAGAAGGCTGGCCGCTGTGCCTGGCGCGTTCTCAGTGTCCAAAGTAGCTACGACTGCTCAGGCACCCCGCCCGCGCACACTTGTGACTTGTGCTTCTTTCCATACGTCACACTTCAGTTAAACAACAGCAAAAAGTCCTCCGCTGATGGGGACTAGAGAAAGGTGTCACAGGAACCCTGCGCCCTACTGCCAAGGGCGGCTTGACCTTCACCGAGCGGGCGCAGGGCTCTACCCGACTGCATTTGGCCCCGGACAGGTGTCTACCCCGTCTCGTTGCCCCAAAGACAGGGCTGGTGCTGCAGCCGATACGGGTCTCGTTTGGACACCGCGGTCTCCACGCCACAGCTGCCCCTCTAGATGAGCACAATCCCAACCCTTTCCCAAGGATCAGAAATCCCAACCATTGGAAAGAACCGAAGCTGCAACCCATAGAGCTCAGGAAACCCACTAGTGCAGTGATACGCGCGCGGAGAATGGGCGTTCTCCAAGCTGGGACCCAGATGCCACCAACTCTTTTGTTCTGAAATCAGAGCTGGGGCGAGGGTCACCGAACTTGGCCAGCATAGCTCTCCCTACCCCGCAGGCACCATCAGCTCTGCCGCTCGTTGCCGAGGGCTCCGATCCAGGTTCAGGCGGTCCACGCTGGACTTGCCGGCAAGACTCACCTTCCCTTCCAGCTGCACAGGTCGCTGGAGTACTGCGCGCTCGCACCGCCCAGCAGCAGGAGTAGTAGCAACAGCAGCGGTGGCGGCGGGGGCGGACCCGGCCCAGGGCCCGGGGACCGAGGCCACTGCTGCCCCGCGCGCCTCCGGGCCGCCCACACCACACCCCGCATGCTCCGGCCGGGTCTGCGTCCGGTGCGTGCCTGCACCCACAGAATAGATTCTTGAGGCAGTGCGGCGGGAGGCGTGGGTCCGCGTGCGAGCTGATCACCTCGCGCGTCTACAGCCCATCTCGGCTCGCCCCTGGCCGCCCACCACAGGAGCCGCCCGTGCGGCCCAAGCTGCAACCAGAGAAGCGCGCCGGCTGCCCCTAGAACCTCTGAGCTGGCAAGTTCCCGGACCGTGGTCTGGCTCAGCTGGGGGGCGGAACCGCGAAGCCACCCCGCCCTCGTCCGAGCTCCGCCCCCGCCTGGCCTTCGGCCCGGGCCAGCAGTTCCGCCCCGCGCGCCAGCTCACAGATCTGCGTCCTGCCAGCTCTGGCCTGGAACGCCCTGGTGTCACGCAGATACTCAGTGGGCAGCATCTCGCAGCACAGGACGAGGGAAAGTGCAGCTCGGAGTAGGACAAACGACTTTGCAAAGGACGGGAACAAGGTCATGGAGGAGGGCTGGGGCTGGAACGCAGAAGCTGCGGGAATTGGGATGGGAAAGTTTGGGCCTGGGGGAACTGCACCATTACTAGAAGTGAAGAAATCTGAGCTTCTTCCAGCAGCTAGACTCCATCTTTTAGACAGCCTGAGTGGCCTCGAGTGCACAGCGGCTTATTGTGATGCTCACAACTCAAGAGCGGTGGCTTCTTGGAGTTCCTGGCGCCCTCCCTTTGCTTTACCCGAACTCAAAATTGGGGGAGGGGGAGGCGGAGAGAAGGGGAGGGGGAGGGGGAGAGGAGAGGAGAGAGGGGAGAGAGACACTCTGCCATTAGTAAGAGTTGGCAACTTCTTCGAGGCTCTGGAGTGTCCATTCCATAGAAAGGCCTCAAGTGCGCAATCAATCCCAGGCCACATTTCCAAGGGTCCTGTGGTCTGTGTGTCTAATATGCACTTTATCATCTTGAAGCTGAGGTTTTAGGCTGGATGCTTATTTACAGTGGAACCTATCTTGGGTGGTGTGGGTCTTTAGCATCACTTGGGACCCACTCTATACTTCAATAGTATCTCCCCTCCCCAGTTTGACAAGTCAAATTGTCTCCAAACATCCTTCCACAGAAACAAAAATAACCATCTGAGAGCCCAGTCTGGCAATGAAGGAGGGTTGTTCTTCCTTTTATGGATGGTCATATGGAGAGTATAGTGATCCTAACATTTAGTGGAGGAGTTACACAGGAGCAGGACAGACATAGGGAGGTGGAGGGACACTTTCTCTGGGCTGGAGCTTGATTCAGAAAAAGCAGGGAGAAGGTGATGAGGCAGTCTTCCTTCACTCTAAAGCCCCAAACAGTATCAAATGATGGATGAAACTGACCTGGATACATTTTAGGAGGAAACAAGGAATTGCAGGGTTCCCTCTATCCATGAGGAGGGGCCTAGAAATCTAGTTTATTTATTAGATGGGGACCATACTGAGAGAAGGAGAGGGACAAAGTTATAAGTCTTCAAGACAAAGGAAGAGCCAGCACCACCTGTAGATTCAAGGCCACTAAACACCTGAGGAAAAGCGAAGTCCTGAGGAGCTGGAAGAGGCATCTGCAGTTTAAGAATCAGTATGAAGCAGGCCTACAACTGAACAGGTCTTTGTACTCAACTAAAACCCAGAACTGAAACCCTGCCTCGAATATAAAGTGATGTCACCCTGAAATTCAAGGCCTTGTTTGATGCTCCAGGGATATACCTGTGCATTCAGAGCTTAAAGGTCTACTCCACCAACTCCAAGGGCCTTAGAGTATAGGTCTTGCCACTGTCACTGCAGGATTCCAGTGTACAGAAATGATACAAGCCAGGTGATAACTCCAAGCAAGTGAGGAAGGAACCTGCCAGTTGTACACTGTAAACTCCTGCTAGTTTGTATTTAGTAATCCCTTTTACTAGGGGCTCTGTAGAGATGAATACACGATTTGCATGTAGCCAATCAGGACTCATCCATCTTGGAAGGGCTATATGGCCCATCACGGTTCAGATCATAGCATGAAAATAAATAGGAGTGATACCCAGTGCAGGCATTAAGAGCTAATGACCTGCAGTCACTAGGGTCTCAGGTTGACTGGAGCTTGTTCTATCCCAGGGAATGGTACAAGCTCACGTGCATTTGTCAAAAAAACAGTGGAACACAAGACTGAACTGGAGTCTATACTTTGCCCTTTAGTTTATGACTTACAAATACTAGCTCACTATTATTGCCACATATATTAAGACAAGATGTTAAGGACAGTGGGAGGAAGGGGCAGTTATTGGAGATGTCTCTATTTTCTACTCAGTTTTTGTAAACCTTTAAAAATTCAATAAAAAATTAGAAACAAGGTAATGATGAATATTTGTCTATCAGGGTTCTTGCAAGAATCCCATATAACATCGAGGAGGTTGTCACTGCCTTCCAGGACCCAGATCCCCCTGTAGGATCACTGAGACAGTAATCTCCTCATTCTCATCCCCCTGAGCCATTACCTAGCCTAGGGTGCGTATGGGGCAACAGAACTGGTTTTCAGAGCTGTCACTGGGATAGCTAAATTCTGCTGGCTTGTGAAGAAGCTTTGTGTGCTACAGAGGTCCTCACAGACTCCTGACACCTGTCCTGACCAGTGTCCTGTAATATCTGTAGAAAAGATATTCCCCAACAGACAGGGCTCCTGGGGGCAGGAGAATGAGGTAGGCCAAGACTGTTAAGTTGCCTAACAACCACTGTCCTGCCTACCAACCTAGGTCCTAGTGGGTTGAACCATGGGCCTACAGGGGCCTGCACAGTCTCTCTGAGGTTTCCCAGAGGCCCTTTGGGAAGTTCTGTAAGTATAGAGCTTGGTGTGTGTTATTCCATGATAAGTGGGAGGGGACTACTTTTCAGGTAATATTTTATGGGCTAAACCCAAGAAGGGCTCCAGTGTCTCCCTCCTGACCTACAGAGGGGAGGATTGGCCCTACTGTGGTCCTTGTACCATTGGTACAGAGTTTGATACAGATATCATGAAAAATTCCAAGTATAGCCCGGGGATGGAGCATCTCTATCTAGTCAGATGTGAGGCTGAGAAGGCATATGGTGTGTGGTTTGAATACGCTTGGCCCATGGAGTGGCACTATTAGGAGGTGTGGCCTTGTTGGAGTAGGTGTGTCACTGTGGATGTGGGCTTAAGACCCTCAGCTTCCTGGAAGCCAGTCTTCCATTAGCAGCCTACAGATGAATATGTAGAACTCTCAGCTCCCCCTGAACCATGCCTGCCTGGATGCTGCCATGCTCCTGCCTTGATGATAATGGACTGAACCTCTGAACCTGTAAGCCAGCCCCAATTAAATGTTGTCCTTGTAAGAGTTGCATTGGTCATGGTGTCTGTTCACAGCAGTAAAACCCTAACTAAGACAGAAGTAACCCTAAGACATATGGCCTCACAAATCTGAGGACCAGGATAACAAGTACAAGATCAGCTATGTATGTCTGGCCCCAGAAAGTTTCTGCCATATAGTGTGAGCTAGCACATTTCATGGGACCCAGAAATAGAAAAGGGGACTAGACACCTCTCAACCCTTTTAAACTTTAACATTTACACAGGTCCTTGTAAGTGAGAGACTATGTGGCTTACTAATACCATATTCTGGTTTCCACAATCTATGGTATTCAGGCCCATTTTTGAACCTCAGTTACTTCCAAAGTAGGATAGCTCTAAATCCCAAAATGAGACAGGGTTCCCAGTGTCAGCACATAGTACCTCATCCTTTGATGGGAGCTGGTAATCGGAGGCTTTCAGAGACAAGATTCAGGCATCTCTTCTTTAATGGAAGGCACATTAGTGGGAATTCTGTTTCCCCATAGTAGTGAGACTTTGTGCCATAGACACAACTTAACAGACCAAGAGTGATAGCTTTTGCCAAATCTTGAGATTTCCATTGTTTATCAATGATGATTCTGTTACACAAAATGACTATCACTAAAGAATCACCTAGAAAAAAAAATCTGTTTTCTTTCTGCATTTGAAACTTTTGAAGTTAGCCAGCCATGCCCAACTTTGGCCTTTGGTGTTAATATGAGAATACTGCCCTGCTTAGCCCCAACCCCCAAGTCATCTGTCACCCTAGTATCCCCCTCTGAGTTACTCTGCTGACCTTCAGGCAAGGACATAATTATCATAATTGTGGTCAAATGATGCACAGAGAGCCAACGCTTGTAATTTTACATTTAGCAACTGCACTGAGTAACCTGTAATTACAACATGAAACAGCCTAGAGGCCTCAACTCAGCAACCTTCACCTAGCTCCCCCTAACCTAATTTGCTAGCAGGTTTGCTGTCTATGAGTCAGAGAAAAGTGGGAGAAAGGGAGTCTTAGCTGTCTTGTCCTTCCTCAGGTCTCAAGAGAGCTCAAGGTCTACAGCCACAGTTCAAGTCCAAGCAGACTAGCCAATGTATAACCTAAAGCATATAAATATGGGGTACCTGAGTGCGGGCAGTTGTGTGTGGTGCCAGGAAGATCACAACCTAAGGGGCAGCAAGATGTAGTTACCCCACCAGTGGGCACTTGACCCTTTAGGAAGCTCTCAAGGGAGAAGGGGTGGCCACAGGAGAGGTTCAGCTATGTCAAAATTCATACCTGGAAATGACAGTTTGACATGTAAGTGGATCTTAGTTGTTAGTCAAGTGACCACAGAGGCCCAGGCAAAGAAAGCTATGATAGAAGACCAAGCTACCAGTGTACACCTTTAATCCCAGTACTTAGAAGGCAGAGGCAGGTGGACCTCTGAGTTCAGGGCTAGCCTGGACCACAGAATGAGTTCTAGGACAGCCAGGGCTACACAGAAAACCTCTGTCTCAATCAAAACAAAACAAAAAAATCAATCCACACATCTAGCCTATCATGGTTTCTGACCTATATCAGAAGCTGCCTGTGAATGGGGGACAGATAGTTCTGCCTGGGTCAGGAGAAGAAGTAGAGGAACTGAGCACCAGGGTGAGAACTGAGGGCTGAGAGATATTTATGTGCCCCTGGTACTGTAGCAACTGAGAGCATTGGGAAGACGAGAAAATGTATGTATGAAAAATAAGCTCAGAGAACTTATTTGTGGAATGTGGTGAGGTTACCATATGACAGTGGCCATAATCTAGGGTGTGGCTGAGTGTCCTACCAGTCAGAAGGTCTAGCCTTCTGATTCCCATGACAAAAATGACTAGCAGGAGTGCTTCCTGCTTAAGAAAGAGCAGTGTCTCCACCCAGCCACTGCCCAAGGTTCTCGGTGTGCCTGAAACATCAGAAAATTATAGTGAAGTCTGCCCACTTTCCCCAGGAAGAAAGCTGTGTATATGTCTTGTGTATACATACACATCCCCCAAATTATGTAGTGGTCACAGAGGTTATGATCTTTCAGCCCTAAACACTACAACAGGAGCTCTGACTACAAGAATGATGGACCATAGACATACAGTACTGTGGCATAACCAAGAAACTCTACACAGACACCAGCACTCGGGATGTTGGGGTTTACACTGGTGTATCTTTGATGTCTCTGGACACTGAACTACTGAAGACCATCTTTCTGTTTCTCACCAAGCCTAGTTCCACTAAACAGCTGAGGAAGCCACGGGCATGGGAGCCTGATACCTGGCACCTTGTTGAGAGCTGTCCTGGACAGGTATTATCATACAAGGAACCTGGTAGTCACTCAGTCTACATCTGACTCTCAGAGGAACTTAAGCCTGACTCACAGAGGAACCTATCTGTGATCACCCTTTCAGAATAGCAAAAGAATTCCAGATACACAGCAGAAAGTTAGCACCTAGTAGAAGCCCTTATTTTCCTGAAACTTCATAACTGAGAGAAAGACTCACTCTGTTATGTTTGTGTTGCCTTCTTTCCTAGATAGGCAAGCACCTCCAGAACCTAAGAGGGCCTGTAACTAGTTAAAAGATGGGAGATTGTGCACCTGTACCTGGTTCTATCTGCATAAGGCATAATCAACCTATGCTAAACTAGAACTCTAGTCCCACCAAGGCATAACATACTTCAGGGCCCATACACTGGGAGGTAGACCCTATTGGTTTGGTCCTGTTGGGAAGGCTGGCTGAACATATGTGGATACAGCCCTAACAATCAAAGGTGAGAAACTGTCTCTATGTAGGCAAGGGGGACAGTAGACAATGTAATCACCACTCAATACTTTCCCAGTTGACCTGGTTTTGGTGTCTTTCCTCATGTCCATAGCTGAGGTTCTCATTGAGAGACCGAAGGCTGGCCCTCCCCAGTGGCTACTTGCACCTCAGTGACTCAGCCCAGCTATCAGAGGTGGATGTATATGCCCATCAATAAGGATTTGTTGGGACATGTATCTACCCATATCATCAACCCATTTAGTCCTGTATTTAGAAAAGAGATAGGCTCTTGAATGTGCAGCTGGAGGCTGCCCAATAGGGTGAGCAGGGGGGTGCTAAAAGTCAGACCTTCAGCCCTGGAGCCATGAGAGCCATGAAAGTGCTATTCCAAAGTAGAACCCCATGCTGAGCACATCTGAGACAAAAAATAAATAAATAAAAAGCAAGAACCAGGAATCCTCCTGTCCTGAGGGTTCCACAGGACAGAAGGTTCCACCCTGAGTCAGGAGACGAAGCTAAGAGGACGTTAGTTGGATCAGGTCTTTTGTCTTTGGTATGTTACCTGTGTGTACTACCTTGTTCTGAGGCCACTGGAGTGGCTTCCTGGGAAAGGAGCAGCCAAAGGCCCAAATAGCTTAGCAGGGTCAGTACCTTCACCCCAGCCCACTTTACAGTGTCCAACAGGGCTGGGGATAACTGGATGGAGACCTCAGAAGTGAGGACTGGGAGATGTAGATGCTATGAGAAAGTGGGGATGATGGGACACAGGTGGCAGGGTGATGCTGGCCCTTACATACCTTCTGTGCCATCTGTATCCTACCAGTAGTAGAAAGCACATACCTAAGGAACCGCCATGGGTTTCTGACTGCAAAAGTGGTTGATGGAGTCCTTCCAAGATTGCAAAATTGTGTGAGCAGCCTGCTCCTTCCTCAGCATTGATCCACTAAGAGATATGGGAACTTTGGGCCAACACAGCAGGTAATAGCGCCCTTGCTGCAGCATGGGTCTCAGGCTACAAACAAGATATCAAAGCTTCAGCTCAATCTCTACCTTACTCTCCCTGTCTTTGGGACAGGAATACTGGGCCTATATAGATTTTTAGAAGTGAGAAAGCTCAGAGGAACTCTCTTTTAGGCTATGTTGGTGGACTGAACATCTGGATGTCAATTCAGCCTTGAGAAAGGCAACTGGGCCCTACATGCTATGGACCCTGGACACTCCCTCCTCCCATGCTCCTACCCTACAGTCCTTTCATCCTTTACCCAGTTGGCTTCTCCATAGGTGTTTCACCTTTTCCACCCTGTTGGAGGAGCTAGACAATATTCACAGAGGCCCTTAGGTCCATAGGAATTCTCTACCCCAGCTCTGCTCGCAACTAGTCTTGGAACCACTTGGAACAGCCAGTGTTAGTGGGTATACTATAAGTATTACAGCTCAACTGGGAAAGGTATCCTGGCAGTCAGGAGCCATGGAATACCACAGAGTCACACTGTACAACAAACCTCACACAAGGGATTTATTGGGAGGGAAAAACTCAGGAGGGTGGCTGCCTTTGCTCTGGCAAGAAGCAACAGAGAATTGAACAGAAGGCATGGTTGGTTTATATAGTGTGTTTTAGGGTGGAGGTGGGGAGGGGGAAACTTTCCAGGGTAGTCCGGGATTGGAGAGATTATGTGACCTGATCTCAGGGCAAGCTCAGGGATTGGTGGGAATTTTTTCTGTAGGGTGGGGCCTGGCCACTCTGCCACTTTGGGGGTGGAGATGGGGGAGTTAGAGAAGTCTCAGGTAGGGGCAAGACCTAGCAGCCAGAGATGTCTAGGGGTGGAGCCTAGCGGCCTGAGGAGTCCAGGGGTGGGGCTTACAGCAGGGGTCTCTGCATGGCAAGGAAAGCTGTCTTGTTGGTGTGAATACTCCTGTAGGGGTGTCAGGAGAAGGTGGTACACATACACACCTATTACCAAGAGTGTCAGTGCTGTGAGGGTGGGCATCGTGAAGAGGCCTAGCTTAGTTGAGGGGAAATTCCAGGCAGCCTGTCTCTGGGAGGGAAGCACAAGTTGTGTAGAGGGGAAACACAATGAAACCACATTAGTAGGAAGAATAAAACCACACATCTTTATATATAGTATGTAACTGTTACAGCTCTGAGCAGAAGGTATTCTGGCAGTCAGGAGCCAGGAATGGCCATTAGAGTGCCCTGTGGTTGAAGGTCCTGGTGTAGAGCCTGCTCACTTGCATGCTTTGAGGGGTGAGACCTAGCTGTTAGAGTACTCTAGAGGAGAGGGATGGCCTGAGGGATTGTTGTTAGAGGTTCTTGGGGTCGGGGACTGGCCACTTGCTGTGTCTTACATCCCCCCTTTTTTGTTCATTATTGATTATTCACTGATTATTTAATCAGGGGTCAGGAAAGAGGGGCAATTGACATCATTAGACTACTACCTGATGAATGGAGGTGTTGAAGTTCTTGGAGCAAGCTTCATCTTCACTCTCAGGGTATAATTGGGAGTTACAGGCCTCTGGCCAGTAATCCAGTCATAGCAACTGATTAAAAGTCTGGTTAGAAGTCTTTTCGATCTGCTGTTGAAAAAATCTAAACAAGAAGTTTATAAGGCATAGTGTGACTAGCAAAATTAAGAAAAGGAGAAGAAGAGGGTTAAGAAGGGTAGTTCCAATTCCATGTTGGACTGTCAATGATTCACTGGCCAGAAGCAATAAGTAGTTCCTTATGATCTGTCTGGAGTTGTCAGATCTTGATTTTTACTATACCTGATTGGTTGACATTAAAGCAACATTCCTCCCTGAGGAAGAAGCAAACCATTCTCTGCTGTTAGTAAATCTAATCCTCACTGATTTTGTAGTACCTCAGAGGCCAGCTAGTCTTATGTCCCTGGAGTGGTAAAGATGGTCTGAGCCACTTGTTGGAGATCTTGGATGAACTGAAAGGAAGACTGATAGTAGAAGTTAGTCCTGCTGCTCCAGTGGTAACATAGATATTATCTCTCATGCTTTCCAAGTGGTTTGTATAGAACAGGAATTTTTTTTCTTAAAGCCATATAATAACCTCCTTGTCCTCACAGAGCAGGTTGAATGCCCTATCACATTGAAGATCTACTTTAGCTAATGAATCTACCTGTTGATAGATTTAGGTCTGCTTGGTTCTAAAAGGTACCTTTCCTGGTATGCCAATAGGCACTGTAGGTAGCTATTTTGTCTCTAACATTCCAGCCTTTTGCAGAGGATAAGGGGCAACATACCCTCTTCTGTGACTGAAGATTAGAATCTAATGAAATTAGGATGCCATTGTCAGAACCTTGAAATGCTGGAATACTAGTCAAAGGTTGGGAGGGGAATTAAGCCAATGGACAAGGCCACAAATAGTGGTCATGAGTTTGACTCAGGAGGAACACACAACCAGCATTCTCCAAAGTGACCAGGAAGTGTGTTTAGTAACTGGTGTGTGGAGGTTGAAGTCTGAAAAAAGTGATGGAGTGACCATGGGGACAGAGAGGTGGGATCAGTCTAGTCCATGTTTCCCCCAGGTCATTGCATATGAGAGGAGAATATGCAAGGTACATTTGGAATCTGTATAGAGGTTTAGGGATTGTCCCTTTGCTAATTGAAATGCATGGGTAAGAGGCCATTAGTTCAGCTTGTTGGTTTGTGGTTTGGGATGGAAGAACCTGTGACTCAACCACCTTGATGTCCAAACAATGGCATACTCTGCCTTTCAGACTCTCTTGTATATGAAGGAGCTGCCATCTGTGTACCAAGTATAGGTATCCTGAAGTAGTGCTCCCCAGAGTATGTGTGTGGGATGAGATGGTATTTCTTCTAGGGTCTCAATGTAAGAGTGAGATTGGGAATATTCTGAATCGGGGAAGTAGATTTGAAATGTTGAGAGGTGGGCATGGCTGAAAGGTAAATAATGTCCTTTCCCAGTGCTACCTGAAGAGAGAGGACTCGGGAGTGGGGTAGTGTTTGGTGACCCTAGTATGTCAGGAGGTAGGACAGGTGATAGGAGAGAAGACATTAATAGGTGACCTAAAGGTTAACTTCTTTGATTCACATATAAGAAGTTTGTTATGGCCAGAGCACATAGGCAAGGTGTTGATCCTTGGGTAATATGGTCCAGGGTTTTTTTTTATTGTTTGTTTGTTTGTTTATTTGTTTTTGATAAATATGTTATGGGCATAAAGGAAGGTGACACAGGATCCTGAGGTCATATCCTTTCTTTTCTGTGACCTAGAGAGAGAAGAGGCGAGTTAAGTCGAGAAGGTGTATGTTTGGGGCCTGAAGGAGGGCCTGTTGAAGCTTACAAAAGAGTTTGGTAATGGATCCAAGGAGGGATTTGTGTGAGGGGTCATGAGCTGCTCAATATAGGGGTGAGTAAGAAAGAAGAAAGAGGAGATCCAAGAGCATAGGAAACCAAACATCTGTAGGAAGGACATAATTTCATCCTTGGTGGTGTGGACTGTGAGTGACTGAATTAAGTGTTTCTATCTAAGATGACTGGCTTTGTGAACTGGAGTAAAAGCTTGTCCCAGAAAAGTAACCTGAGGGGTAGACAGCTGGACCTTAGTAGGCGAGACCCTATATCCCTGGCCAGACAGAAAGTTTAGTAGAGTAGAGGTGTCAGCCTGGCTAATTTGCAGAGACAGACTACGGAGAAGATCATCTGTGTATTGTGTAAACTTGGATTTAGGAAGGAGCATGGAGTAAGACAGAGGCCAAAGCCTGACCAAATAAATGTGAGCTGTCCTGGGATCCCTGGGGTAGGAATGTCAAGTAAGTTGGGTAGAAAGGTAGGTGTCCAGGTAAGTCCAAGACAAAGATGTTTTGAGACTGGGAATCAAGAGGAATGGGAAAGAAAGTATCCTTGAGATCTAAGACGGAAAAATGAGAATGTCCCTGAGAAGATAGTGGAGAGGGGAGCACAGGGGTTGGGTACTAGGGGGTGAAAGAGAAACACTGTTGAATTGATAAGTTGGAGATCCTGAACCAAGTGGTATGTTCCATTGTTTGTTTTAACTGTGAGTATGGGAGTCTTAAAGGGAGAAGGCACGGGGCACAAAAGGCCTTTTCTTAAGAGAGCTGAACTAGGAGGCTTAAGTTCCCTAAGACTTTGGAGAGAGTGGGTATTGAGCCTGGGTGATGTAATTGGTAGGGTTTGGCAATGGATGTCAAATGGAAGAGACTGATATTTGGCTGTAGAGAAGCTATGGGTCTTCCATACACAAGGACCTACCTGGGAGGCCAGTGAAGGGAAAAATGTGTTGGATTGTGTGGTTTGGAGAAGAAGGAGGAAAGGAAACGGCTGGCCAGCCTAGAGTCAAGTAGACATGGGGACCAAAAAGAATAGAGGCTCCCACTTTGGCTAGAAGTTCCCTTCCCAGCAAGGTGTTTGAACAGATTGGTACCAGTAGGAAGGAGTGTGTAAAGGGAACACCCCTAAAGATACAGCTAAGTGGTGGAGGTTGGTGAGGTTGGCAGGGCCTTCTTCCTACCCCAACCATAGGGAAACAGAAAGGAGAGGTGGGTCACTAAAACTGAGTAGGTAGCCCTGGTATTCCGAAGGAAGGAGATGGATTGCCCTGGTACTGTGACGACTTCCCAAGGCTCCCTGTTGGAGATAATGATGATTGGGCATTGGGATCACAGGCCCTCTCAGTTATGCATGACCAGACCATAGGAGGTCTGCTAGAGGCAGTATGGGCTTGATGTCTCCATGCTGCGAGGGACATAGGGTTCAGTTAGCAGCCTAATGTCCCTCTTGATGGCACCTTGGACATGGTTGGTAGGTTTGCAAGGTTCTGGATAGACTGAGGCCCAGTGACCTTCCTGACCACATTTGACCAGGGACAGGGGGATTCACAGGCTTTTGGAAGCAAGGAGACGGTTGCTATGGCTGGCTGAAAGGCCTTAGCTAGCTAGCTAGCATCAGGTATTTTTGGTTTGGGGCTTTCTCATCTCCCCCATGGTATACCTTAAAGGCCACCATTAAGACTTCTGCATGTGGAGTCAGGAGTCCCCTCTCTAGGTGTTTACATTTGGCCCCAATATCAGGGAAACTCTGGGTCATAAGGAGTTGTTACCCATCTGGAGTCTTGGGATCCAGATTGTTATATTGTAGGAGGGCCTTTATAAAGTGGTCTACGAATTGAGATGGGTTTTCATGTTTGTCCTGGATGACCTCTTGCATTTTTTTAAAATTTACTACTTTTAGGGAAACTTTACAAATACTAGCCAGGAGGAAAGTTATAAGTTGGTCTCTAGCTAAAATGCCCCCAGAGTATTGTAGCTCCACCTGGGATCCTGGTTAGGAACCAACTCAGCCCCGAATGGGTGAGCAGTGTTACTTTGGTGGATTCCATCTGCCTGTGTCCTAGCCTGGTCTCAGACTTACCTGAACTCCTCAGGGAGAAGGTTGTTGGTGAGAATCACATAAACGTCATAGAAGGTGAGGTTGTAAGATTAGGTAATAAATTGGGACTCCTTAATGAAGGTAGAGGAACTAGTGGTATAAGATGCCAAAGTTTTTCTGAGAGAGTTCACTTAGTGAGAAGGGGAGATGTACTCTGACTAACCATTCACTCTGGTAACTTCCCACAGGGGAGAACTTTGGCAGAGAGGGAGTTAGAGAGAGTCTGTGGTAGAGCAGGAGCAAGTTACAGGAGGACTAAGGGTTGTCAGTGGGCTGAAAGTGGGCACCCAAGAGGTTTGATTTGGGTGGCCTATCGCTGAGGAGAGAGAAGAGGAGACTGAAGAGGCTGGAAAGGGAGAGAAAGGACTGTGGGTTGAAGCCAATAGTGAGAGGAAAGCTCATAAGCATGATTGAAAATAGTGGAGGGATCATCTGGTTTGGGCTTCATAGATAGAAGAAGTTGTTCTTTCCTTGGTTGGCTTATACCATGTGGTCACTTTTAATCAAGATGGGAGTGAAGTCACATGGAAAAATCCATCCTTAACAACCATAGCAACGATGGCTGTCAGCCATGTGGCTGCTTCCATCCTGATTTGGGGGGGGAATGTAAGGGGTGGTGGGGGGAGACAGTGGTTACAATGATAACAAGTCATATGTTTCCTTTAAGATTGCCTAGGTATAGACTTTTAACTATCAACCCTAGAGTTTTAAGTTAACCTCTTTGTTACAGACTTTATAGATTTTTAATCATATCCAATATGCTCTCAGATCTTGAGGTATGGAAAGTTTACACAATAGTCATAAACTAAAACCAAAAGAATAGGTGCTGAGTAGCAATAGTCACAGTTGGGAATGGTCTGTCTATATTGTTTTGCTCTCCTTTCCCAGTACATAGCTGGCCTGGTATGTGACAGAGGTTTTGGAGGAAACCTTTAAATAATCATGCTTGGATCTAGAGGAGTGGGAAGCAATATCCCAACTCCAGAGCCAGCTTTTAATTGTCATGGGACAGCATAAAACAACTGTCTAATGCCACTCATCCCTAAAAGACAACTGAATCCAGAAAGCTGAGAACAAAGGCTTGGAGATAAGAAAATCTTGAGCCCCAGCTATAGATGAGGATGCTGCAGGAGGGAGCCAAGAGATGCACCAGCCAGGAAGGAGTCGGGGTGGAGGAGTGCACCCTGCAGCTGGCCCACTCCTTTGATTTCTCCCCCTCCTGCTAGGACTGGCTCTCTCTTTACAACAAACTTAGAGACCAATCAACATCTTGAAAGACAGGACATTTACACAGTGTGTGTGTGTGTGTGTGTGTGTGTGTGTGTGTGTGTGTGTTTGAGGTGGGGGTGGAGACAACTGGATGACCGGGCAAAAACAAACACAGCTTGGAGCACAGAAAAGGGAAAACTTGATTGCAGGGAATGGGGAATCTTCCATTTCCCCACTTGCCCACAGTATTTGTAAAAGTCCCAAATGTATTGGGATCTAGGGTGCCATTAGGTGGCCATTTGGATTGATTACCTAAAGGGTATTGAGGTCATGTTTGATTGCAAAAGCAAATAAATTTGGGACCCTACTGGTCAGGTGTCAGGTAGAGATGCTGGAGGTCAGAAGAAGCATTCCAAAAGGGGAGTGAGAAGGTATGGAAGACACAATAGCCTGTTGTGCCTAAAGAGACTGTTGGATTGCAGCTGTAAGGGTGGAGGGACGGGGTCAGGTAGAGACGGCCAATTGAGGCCTTTACCTCAGAGAGTACCAGAGCAGTGCTGGCTGCTCAGTTGTCACTTCCTTGGACGAAGGGAATTGTTTACACCAAGCAAAGAGAAAACTTAACTAATTGCCACTGGTGGATGGAATGCCCACTGATTGATGAGGTCCTCAGGAGCCAGGCCTGACCACTCGCCCACCTCAAGGAGTATACAAAGTATAACATTAATATTCAATAACAAGACCAGGTGTGGCCAGATCAGCTGGATGATTGGCTTGTGTGACATTCTTTAACATTTTCCCTAGGTTTCTACAATGATTGGGCTTTGCTTTTATAGCATGAAAAATTATTTTAAAAGGAAAAAGAAAGGATTCGGAGGGACATTAGTGACCAGGAAGACAATTGCAGCCTGAGGCTTTCCCTGGGCTCAGATCTGGGATGTTGATGAAAGAAGAGTAACCCAGGGGCTTTTGGATGTGGACAGTTGACAACTATTCATCACAGACATAAATAACTACCAGTATCCAGTGATTCTCAAGGAAACTCAAGTAAGCTAACGATATCACAGTGAAAGTATTGGATGAGAGGAAAGGGGGAGGAGGGCTCACCCTGCTCACTGAGGTCAGTTCTTTGGAGATTTAGAATATGGATGCTCTTCCTCAGTCTTTCCACTACCTATTCTTGAACTCAACCTCCCTGACTTGTCCTGCTACAACATCTGTGACCACTAGAAATGGCCACTCCTTTATTGCCTTCTGGAGTCTGTTTACTCTCTGGAGGGTCCAGTGCTCAGCATCTTGTTCCCCCACCCCCAACACCTCCTAAGGTTTGGTACCTGTCTCCCTACCCAGAACCTTGAATCAGTGCCTCTAGAAGCACTTCTGTATGACATAGAGGAATCAAGGTAGGAAAGAAGAGGGTTTGTGTTTGCATCTGTAGTGCTAACTGAAAGGCCTAAGGCATTCTTCTTACCTATAAATATGTGTGACTATTTTAAAAGATTGACTGTTCTAGAAGTGTGAAGATAAAAAAGATCCCTCCATTCACCTTGGAGCGGCCTTGTGTTAGTATGTGTTGCCCTGGACTCCTGGATCCTGAGTGTTTGTCTCTGTATGCGGGGTTATGTATGACTTTTAGTCTCTGTTAGTCTAGTTCACTTCAGACTCAGCACAAACTGTAGAGTGCTAGTGGGCAGCCTGGTGCTGGCTGGTGTATGGGGTAATATCTGGCTTTCAAACTGAACTTCAAAAAAAGCACAGAGTTGGGGGCTGGGTGGCATATCCGTGGTCTGCCAGTTACTCCAGCAGGATGGGTGGAGCCCAGAAAGGCTCTGGCCCCTGAGAAGAAAAGTGTTAACAGGAAGCCCTTTTGTGGGTAGTTTTGGATTTTGTCTGTCCTCACTTCTTTGAGGTCTAGCAAAGGTGGGCAGAATGGCTGCCATGTCCCTTGGTGACCACCATCACCAGAGCACTTTCCTGGCCATCTCCAAGCCCAGCTAGTTCAGTTCCACCTGCTTCTGACCCTTCCCAGGGTTTCATGAGCCCCACCGTCTCCACTGTGTAGTGGAACTCAGAATAAGCTGAGAGCCTGAAGGTCAAATGTCACCTTCAAGGAGCTGGTTAAGGTGACACTTACCAACTGGGCTGGGTGGCAGCTATTCCATCCCTGACTACCCTGGCACTCCCACAGTCTTTTCTCAAAAAGTTTCACAGCTGGCCAGGTAGCACCTTCTCTTTTCCCTAGATGGCACCTGCCAAAGCCAAATGACAGATCACGTCTTGGTTACTGAAGCCCCACAAGTGTTAATATACATGGTAGAGGCTCAAGGAGTCCGTACCAGTGAATGGCACCAGGTCCTGACAGCAAAGCACATCCTCCTAGAAGAGAGCATCCTGCACAATGTTCCTTTGGTGCTGAGTATCTGAATATGTGAACTTCACTTTCACCTAGACATTACCTTAAGGATACAGACACCAGCTGGACTGTCCTCAATGACTCTGGGTTCAAGGACCAGCTAGAAGGAACTCAGCCTTGAATGTCCTTTTCTGACTTGGAGGATGAGGAAGATATGATAGAAGACACTGAAAAAACTAGCATGGCCAGCATGTGCCAGCATGTGGAGTTGTTATGTGCCTGTATATACCAGATGTATGAGGACCAGGAAGTGGGAAGAGAATGGTCCAGGTTCCAAACCCAGTTCAAGGTCAGTCATGCAACAGGGCCTCAGGACTCATGTTAGTTTTGTGGGAAGAGACTTTCTGGTGTTTGCTCAGAATAGGTCTGACCAGAACAGCCTGCTCCAGAGATCCCAGCAAGATCCTGTGCCAGTATCTGCAAGGTGAACATAGAATTCCAGCAGTGTATGTAGTGCCCCATCCCCAGTATGGAACACTGTTTTTACATTACCCCTCTGTCTTGGCTTCACTTGGGTTTTGTTCCTGCATAGTTTCTGCTTGTGCACACGTGATTTCCATAGCCATAAACAGCTTTGACTTATTTTCTATCCTAAAATTATAATCTAAGTAATGTTTGAGGATATTTTTCTCTGGAAAAGGTGAACTTGGGAAGATAACCTACTCTGAGTCCCAAGGGGACTCTACTGGCCTTCTTGCCAGTTCTTGCTAGTTCTCCAACACTGCGATATAAAGAGCCTCCCCCATTCCACCCGCCCCCCACACACCCAAGGCTCGTGCTTTGGGAAGCACTTTCCCTCAGCTAAACCTCATGTGTTTCCTGTACTTCCAAAGCATCCAGACAGGAAGTACTAAACCTCAGAAGGCAAAAATAGCTGACTCTTCCCCAAGGGCTATGGCCTCCAGACACAGCTATTGCTCTGCCAAGCCTTGCAGCTCTGGGCCTACTAGGTTTTGTCATTTAAGTCTGATCTGACACAAGTCTGTTCATTTCCAAAAGGACTAACATGAGCCTTTAGTCTGTGACTGCTTTGTTCAGGTATGGTTCTTAGACACTAACAACCTCTGTCAAGAAGATATAATAAGAGCTAATTGTAGCCAGATAAGTGAAGAGGGGCTCAGGTCAGGTCCCACAACCCCTCTAACTCAGGTTCTAGCCTCTAGTTACCAGGGGGCCAACAAGGCATGATGCTATAGCTTTAACTGTCCACAGCAAGGAAACAGTCCTGAGGGGAGGGGAATGGGTCCTAGGAGATTCTCTGCCTGGGGTCTGACCTGGGATATCAGTATCAGTGTCTTCATCACTTATCATGAAGATTCTTTGCTGAAGGGTTCAACTCATAATCCAGAGAAGGAAGAGAAGGTTACTCTGCCTCAACATTGCAAATCTCATAGGCCAGCATTCAAAGCGCTACCTCTGTTTCAAGCCCAGGGTTTCATGTTCACTGTTACTCATACCCCACAGGAGAAGCAGCAGCCTGAGAGCTCAGTGCTTCTTGGAAGACACACTGGTTGTGAGACCAGCCCCACTCCAAGGTTTTTGCTGGGTCTCCAGGTGAGGAGTCCTTTAGTAACATGTCTTTCCTAACATATTCTCTGCGTGGTTACTCATGGTCTGGATAAGGACACACGTGTATTGTTGTAGAGACAGGATCCAAAAGATACATTGTCTAAAACAGAGGAAGGGTGGCTAGGAGTCAAGGCCTGAGACTGAAGCATGGCTTCCCTTGCAGAAGTAATGCACCTCTACTATACAAAATGCAGATGGAACAGCAACAAATAAGTATGGATTAGCACAGGGGTGGATGTGAGGATGTCCTAAAGTTCCACATACAGGAAGTAGCAGCTGGGTGGCAGATGTGTAGGGACTAAGCTTGGTGTTCCTGGTACTGGATGACCCTGGCTCATAGGCTGCTCAGGTAAAATCTAATTCTCAAGGGTGGGTCTAATAAAGCGAGACATCTACAACTTGAATATCCTCAGGGAAGGATGTCCTCATAGAGATGATGTGTTTGACAAGTGGCCCACAGTTCACATTTCACTGCCTGTTCAGAGCTGTCCAAAGAGGTGCTGAGTAGGAGACTCCTTGGGTGTCCCAAACTTCTGGACACCAGTACGACATAATAAGAAATATATATTTGGTCTCTGTCCCAGTTCCTGATTCATCTCTGAAATCTTTTGGAATTTCCTGGACAACAGAAGTAACTTTTGCTTTTTGAGAAGATTCCTTCCCTAACCCCCAACCAAACAATGAGCCTGGGTTGGTACATGTGTGATGTAGCCTAATTCTGTGGGGTCATAGGTCATGTTCTTAGGGTTCTTGGTACACAACATGCATCTGGCTGCTTGTCAATATGCTTTCCTGTGTCCCATAAAATAAGCTAGAAATGCATTTCGTGTTTCCCTGAGTTATATGAGCCCAGCAGCAGATTATATGGGAAGCTAAGTCAGACAGATACATGGGGAAACTAAGGGCCCAGTATCTGTAATGATGACTGAAGTAGGGTTTGTGATATCAACCTAGGGTGGCTGCCAGAACTTCTTGCGAATTTTGAAGTCTCTGACGCTCTCGTCCTCTGATATTTGTACTATTTAGGAGAGCAGACATTAAGCAAAAAGAGGATGTTAAGTCACCCAAAACTACAGGCTACTGAGCAGGATATGGGCTTTCCAGCCAGCATTGACTTTGGGGCCTCTCACCACAGGCCTCTTTTTGATGACTTCCAGCAGTCAAGGAGTCTAACCTTCCATAGGCCCCCAGGGAAATTAGAGAGGCTCTGGGAAGACAAAAGTTAACCTGCAGCAGGGCCAGCCCCTCTCAGTTCTAGGGGAGGAATAACCCAGCCAAGCTGCTGAGAAACCCTTCAGTTGTCAGTGGGATGTTCTATAGACCTTATACCCAGCTCTGCAAAGATTCCACCCAGCCTCCCCCAAGGCCCTATGTAAATGTCTCAGGCACAGCAGAAAGCCAAAAACCTGTTCTTGAACCAGGAAACCTAGGTGCCAGCCTAGAATTTATAGCCATGCCTCTGATTTGTTAATACATTCATGATTTATAGGCCTCTTCATGTTTACAAACCTCAGGAGAAAGTGCAAATTTGTACCCCAAGCAAACTGCCATGGTTAGTGTCACTCAAAATCCACGTGTCAAAAACTTTGTCCCCCAAATCACACATGTGTTAATGACATTTAGAGGTTGGAATAAGGCAAGATAGAAAGACAAAGAAAATGAAGGGATATGGGGAAAAAGAGTCTCTCACCTTTGCTGTCTGAGAACTGTGTGTTTGCGTGTGTGTGTGTGTGTGTTTGACCTACATATAAAAAGGATTCCTTTGACTTTTTTTTTTTTACCTCTTTCCATCTTATTAGTCTGTATACTTGTATAGTTCACTCAGAAACCATCTATGATCTCATTACGAAGTAACAAATCCTTAGAATTTTTGGTATAATAAGTATGCCAAAACATTTTAAACTCCTTGAACAATAAAATTTCAAGGGCCATAAAATCATGTATATATGTATGTATGTAATATATATAAATATAAATCATTATTAAAATACTTAAGTTTGACTCTGAAGATATTCTCAAACATTCTAAGCTACTTACAACTCCTCTTAACAACTCTTTCTCCCTCCTAATGCTAGTACTTAAAACTACAATAAAACCTTTTGTTTGTTTGTTTTTGTTTAGACAGGATCTCCCTATTTATCCCAGCCCGCTGGAACTCACTATGTAGCCCAAGCTGACTTTAAACTTGACAATCCACCTGCCTCACCTTCTCAACAATTAGCTTTTCTTAATAAATTTCAAGTTTGCTTCATAGTGTCTCATTTTGTAATTCTCTTCTGTGGTACAAGTCAAGAATCCCAGGTCCACTTAAGTACTGGTCTCTGAAAATAACTCCTCCAGCGGGCAGCATTGAGCAATTAATTGGGATTAGAATTATTTAGGTATGAAGCCACCTTCAGTAAGCACCAACAGATGGCCTCTCGAGCATGAGAAGCATCCATAACCCTCTTCTTGAGGAGTCAGTCCCCAAATACTTCAGGGTCTGTCTTAAGGAGCCAGCCTTTTTCCTTCCTGCTGCCTGTGATACTTCCTGGCCCCAGAATTCTGGACCTGCATCAGCAACCAGCTCACGTGATTGTTGGTCTCCGCCAGCAAAAGGGGACTTGGCAGCACACAAAAAAGACCCTGTCCCTGCCCCCACTGAGCCAGCAGTTTAGAGACAGTGCTGGAAGGCCCTTAATAGAAAGACTTCCTGTAGAAGGGATAAGCAGACAGTGTGGGTGGAGGGATGGCAGAGGTGGGGTGGCCTAATGCAGCCCTCAGTGGGGTAGGGTAGGGGGGTCACAGACTACTATCATCTGAGTAGGACTGAATTTGATATTGTCTTAGGGTTTCTATTGCTGCCATAAAGCACCTTGACCAAAGGCATCTTGGGAGGAGGGTATTTTAGTTTATAGTTCCACAGCAGTCCATCACTGAGAGAAGACAGGGCAGGAACTCAAACACGGCAGGAATATGATAGCAGGCACTGATGAATGACCAGAGGTATGTTGGCTACTGGCTTGTTCTTGTGGCTTGCTCAGCCTGTTTTTTTTATAGCACCCAGGACCATCTGCTCAGGGGTGACGCCACCCATAATAGGCTGGGGCCACCAATAACAATCACCAGTCAAGAAAATGTACCAGAAATTTACCTGCAAGCCAATGTTATAGAGGCATTGCCTCGATTAAGATTCCCTCTTCCTAAATACGTCTTTAGCTTGTGTCGAGTTGACATAAAACCAGCCAGCATGGATATACAGCTTGGAATGGTGTCCCTACACATTGTGGAAGTAAGGGAAAATAGGAAAAAAATACAGAGGCAACTGTGCCCAGCAGACTTGTAGCCAGGAATGGCTATGGAATAGCTGTTCTTTGGGTCCAGGAACTTGTGAGTGGGTCTGAGTTTTTTCTGAACCCACTCTAGTTGAATAAGCTGAGTTTAGTTTTTGAGGTCTAGTCTACTATGGACCCTATACCTATCTATTGGTGTAGCTCCTCTGTGCTTACACAACTCTCTATGGGACAGCACCTTCTAGTCAGTGTCCTCATTGCAGCCCGATCTCTCCTTCCTGTGCCAGTGACCATAGGGGTAAACTTCCTTTATATCATAGAACAGCCACAGATAGACTCAGATTTTATGTCTAGGCATTGCCAGTTGCAGCCTAGATCGTCAACTCTGTGACCCCAGTGTGTTGGAAAGTTCTCTAGGACTACTTATCCAGCATCCTAGGTACTTGGCTGGATCTTGCTCTAGAGTAAATGTCCAGGAATGTTTGAGGACTCAAGGTGATCATGGTGACATTTGCCTCCACCTCGTTAATGATTTGACCATTGAGGATAACCTGAAATTATATAACATACCACAGGCCATGGTAAAGCAAGGGGCTAAAAATGCTCACAGACAACCTGGAGAAGATCAAGGGACAGAGTGGTAGCTACACAGGCTAACCACTCACAGTTTGCCTCCTGGTAGTAAGACTTTTGGCATGCACTATGATAACCAAATATATCACCTGCCTTAGGTGATTTAGTTTTTGTTAAGGGGTAGGCTCTAGTTTCCAATAAGGTATACAAGTTTATGTGGCACAATGGCATGGCCAGGCTAGGGTCACTTGGCCAGGACAAGGCAGAGCTGAAAAGGAGGTCCCATGTGGCCTCAAGCCATTGGCTTCAGTCTCTACCCCAGGCTCCTGTCCAGTCGCAGCCTTTCCCACTAGCTGGTGCAGCTACGGATCAAAAGAGGTTTCAATAGGCATGCTTTGGCATTGTCCTGGCTGCAATGGAGCTACAAGTTGTTTGGTGCTGAAGCTTGTGCTTCTCAGCAAATGCCTTCTGTGAGGTCAGGGACTGTTAAGGAAGATCCTGAAGCAGTTTCCCTTGGAGGTCTCATCAGAAGTGGAGGCAGCTGTCAACTTCTTAAGATAGATAGCTTTGACAGCCACATTAGCAGCAATGTTTTCCTTCCCAAGGCCCCAGGGAAACACCAAGTTGCTCCCAGAATCTCTGGCCTGCCACCTCTCCTCCACATTCTCTGTTGGTGGTTGATCCCAGAACTCCCTCTTACATGCAAACTTTTATGGACATGCCATTTCATAGTACTGAGTTCCATAGATTACTGTAGCTCATGTGAGACATTTTCCTGCACACATTTTAGAGAACAATGTCTCATTGAATATAATAGGATGTTAATCCTAGGCCACTTCTTTCCCTTCTATCAAACAGACAGCTCAAGTTAGGTGGATAATGTATCTTACTATACCTCAATACAACTCTAAAGGGACCTGCTATCTACCCTTGAATTATCTTAAACCTAGAGGGGCCTCTGGGTTTATCCTCAAATTTTGTGTGCACAACAGGCTAGTTCCTTTTGGAAGTCAAGATACTTCTATCTTCTTCCCAACCTGGTTCATGCTCCCTCAGCAATCAGGGCCTACCTATCATGTGTCCTTATCTTGATTCCAGAAGTGGTGCTGGCTAGTTTTTGTAAACTTGACATGAATCTATACATATCTGGGAAGAAGGAATCTTAACTAAGAAAATGCATAGGCAAGTCTGTAGAACATTTCTTGATTAATGATTGATGTGGAAGAACCCTACTCACTGTGGGCAGTGCCATGCCTGGGTAAGTGGTCCTGGATGGTCTAAGAGAGCAGGTTGAGAGAGCCAGTAAGCAGTACTCGTCCATAACTTCTGCTTCAGTACTGTCTCCAGGTTCCTCTCTTGAGTTCCTGCTTTGACTTCCTTTAATGGTGAACTATGATGTGGAAATGTAAGTAAAATAACCCTTTGCTCACTGCCCTGCCCTAAGTTCCTTTTGGGCATGGTGTTTTATCACTGCAATAAAAAGCTAACTAAGACAGTGACTAGATGGGCCCCAGGGATCAGGACATCTGTAGTTCCTTCAATAGCCACAAGAGGGGCTTAGATCAGATCCAGCCATTCCAGCCATTGTCCAAAGTCTTATGGACAGTTCTCTAGTTATTGGACAAGGCCTGGAGTTCAACTCTGGAAAGGACTTTATTCTGGCTTGCACATGTTCTGACCTCCTCTCCTGCATCACCATAGCCTGTATGTTACCCAAGAACAAAAACACTCCATATGGAAACCTTTGACTCAGGCTGTTTTCTTGGCTGTGGGGTAGGGGGTTGAGATCCAGGTCAAGACAAATACTTTACATGGGCTCACTATACACATGGTTTATAGAGAATGCCTTATTGCTTGCTACCTGTTTTCTGCCAAAGCAGACTTATCCTTTCCTGCGATAGGGCTCTGAGTAGAGAGCTTTATCATTACAGGCGGCCACAGGGATACCCCATAGCTTTGTCACAGACACGTTCTGAGTACTTGCAGAGATCACTACTGGGATCTGTGTTCTGTTATCACAGGCTTTACTTTTCTTTCTCAGGATCTGCCTGTGGCCCCGAAAGTTCCAACTATATCCTCAAACCATTTCCCATGGATTCCAGGATCTCCATGTGAGAAGAAAGTCACCTCTTTAGAGGTCATGACCCAAAAGGATCAGTACTATCTAGTCTAGTAACTATGCCAGAGAATGGGAAAGGCTGATGGCTTCTAACCAAGGGTTTACCCTTTGGTGTTGAAAGTTGTGACCCCCAAAGATAATGGCTGTGGTCTGGTAGTGTTCAAGGCAGTAATGGAAACCATGAAAAGAAGGGATAGCTGGTCACCCATACCACCCTGGCTCTCCAGGGGTGCTGGTCTAAGCCTTCTTCTCATGGATAGTCTGACACTCTGATGTGGCTGTGAGACAATAACGGGTTTGTATCACACTATCTATTGTATGACATTATTCCTGGGGACACCTGAATAAATGTCTACTCATCCCAGATAGGGAATTGACAATAGACCAAAGCACAGATACCAGGTCCAACTCAATGAACTAATGAGTGTTATTAGTGTTACTTATAGAAGTATGGATGAGGGGATACTTATAGGAGTGGAAATGACTCAAAAACAGCTACATCACCGAAGCCTACCCCAGCATGACTGACAACTCAAAAAACTGGAAACCTGTATCACACTAGATGCAATTACACATGTTAGAGCGTATCCTTTCCATGTAGTTTAGTTGGTCTGAATCTCTGCCAGGAAGATCAGCTTGTTTCTGGGTCTTCTAGGCTGCTTGGCTGGTCTCTGTTTCTTCTATACTGCTGAGCACTAGTGCTGGCTAGTTTTATGACAACTTGACACAAGCTTGAGTCATTCCGGAAGAGGGACTCTTACTTGAGAAAATGGCCCCACCAGATTGGCCTGAAGACAATCTGTGGTGCGTTTCCTTAATTTGTGATTGATGTGGGAGGGTTCAACTCTCTGTAGGAGGTACCATCCATGGGCAGGTGTTCCTTGGGTGTATAATAGAAGCAGGCTAAACAAGCCTAGGGGAACAAGTAATTAGCACTTCTCTATGGCTACTGTATCAGTTCCTGCTGACTTCCTTCAATGACGTGAGAACTGTAAACTGAAAACCCCTTTCTCCTCAAATTTCTTTTGGTTATGGTGTTTTATCACAGCAATAAAAATCCTAAGACAGCTGGTTTCTGCTCCTTCCTGGGGGCTGGGTTTGTCTGCCGGTAACTCTCAACAATTTTTACTATTTATATACTTTTGGGGAAGGAGGAGCCTAGTGAATCTGGTCAGTTTTGAGGACTTCCCAGAAGCTATTTTGAGTCATTTACTTCCTGTGTTAAGGAGCTTCCCTGGAGGATGGAGTGTTTCTATTGCTGTGATGAAACACCATGATCAAAAAGCAAGTTTGAGAAGAAAGGGTTTATTTGGTTTATACTTTCATATTGCTGTTCATCACTGAAGGAAGTCAGGACAGGAACTCAAACAGGGCAGGATCCTGGAGACAGGAACTGATGCAGAGGTCATAGAGGTGGTGCTTACTGCCTTGCCTCATATGGCTTGCTCAGCCTGGTTTCTCATAAAACCCAAGACTACCTGCCCAGGGATAACACCACCCACCATGGACTGAGTCCTCCCCCATTGATTACTAGTTGAGGAGCCGCCTAACAGCTGGATCCTCAGCTGCAGCTCCTTTCTCTCTGATGACTCTAGCTTGTGTCAAGTTGATACACAAAACCAGCTGGTACACCTTAGAACACCCTGTCATAAAATATTCAGTTGTTTCAACCTCCCCTTTTATAGTCTATGTCTTAAGAGGTTTCCTTCCAAGATGGAAGGCTTTAATCTAGGAACAAACTGGTACATGACAAGTGCTTACCCTCATTCAAAAACACACCACACAGGAATTACTCTCTGACTACATCACATTGTTGTCTTATAGGAACTCTGATCCCCAGATTTGGATTCTAGGAGTATGTGCTGCTGAAAGACAGAATTCTTGGGATTGTGTCTTCAGCAAACCTATGTCCTGGGCATTATATGTCTAAAATCAATCATAAGCTATAGGTCTTGAATGAGACATTAAATTTTAAGTGTAAGGTACAACTAGCCTATAAAATAGTGAGGTAGCACAGACGTGGGAGCTTTGTATATCCATAACCTGTTTTCTTCTTGAGGATTGGAGTTTTTTGGAGATGTGATGGCCACCATGTACAGTTATCTATGGTCCAAGCATCCTGACCTTCAGCAGGGAGAGGTTCAGTTGAGGTAAACTGAGGTTTGTCTCATTTGTAAACTTGGAAAGAACACTGGAGGCTTGAGGCTTTGGCTGTCTTGAGGGCTATTGCTTTAAAGCTATCATCTTGATCTCTGCTGGTGGTATACCTGGAAGACTATCACTGAAGGCCCAGCAACACCCAAGTCTTGTCAGATCCATGTAGATCTTCGGTTGAGTCTTTGATTCTGGTACCAGTATCATGTAATTGGACAGTTTAAAAACTAGCTTCTAGTGTGTTTGGGTGCTATAACAAAATATAGTCTGGGTAAGTTAATTTTTATTTGTTTATTTTGGTTTTTCAAGATGGGATTTCTCTGTGTAACCCTGGTTGTACTGGAATCCACTCTATAGATCAAGCTGGTCTTTTAGTCAGAGATCTGCCTGCCTCTGCTTCCTGAGTGCTGGGATTAAAGGTGTGCACCACCACTACCAGACAGAGTCTGGGTGAGTTATAACAGTAGAACTTTATTTCTCATGGTTCTAGAATCTGGGAGTTCATGATCACTAGGAGATTGAATGTTTGGTGAGGGCAACTTCCTCACAGAGGGTACCTCGTGTGTGTCCTCACATGGCAGAAGATGCAGAGCTTCCTTAAGTGTCTTGTGTGAGGCAACTAATTTAACTAACTATCTCCTTAAAATCCCCATCTAACATCATCTTTTGGGGCCAGGTTCCCACACAGGAGCCTGGGAGACATGACATTTCAGACCACAATAGTTTGCCCTCCTTTTAAGTCCTGAGAAGTTAGGACTGAGGCCTCTAAATACGCATAGGTACCTTTCCTGAGCATTTTGTATAAGCAGCATTAAGCCCCAGCTTCAGGAGTTTTGTATCACTCTCCTTCAGATGCCCATAACTACTCATCTGCATCTTTCATGCCTCTTCCTCTATCCTGAATCGAGACCACATGCTTTCGATACAGTAAACACAATGCCCTGCCCATTTCCTATATTCTGCCTGTGCTGATGTTGGTCTCCATAGCCTGGCTCTTTGATGGTATCTTGGTGAGACTCCCTACTGTTAGGGGGAGACTTTGTGCACTGTGTATTTCAGATGCTGATTTCTATGCCCAGAGATGTCCTTGCAGTCTGGATGCTGGCATTGTCATGATTATTAGAGCATCTCATGTCTAGGTGATGTGTAAAAATTGTTTTCCCATCACCTCTGAATGGTTATAATGAAGAGATGAATGATCAGCCTATAGCTGGGCAGGAGGAGAGGGGAGGCTGGACTTCTGATCTGTGGGGGGGGCAAGGAGAGACAAGAGGGTTCAGGGGAGGGCCAGGAGGATTCTTCACCAAGGGAGCAGCCACGAGGACACACATGGAGCTGAGTGAGCCAGGGCAAGACTCAGATGGCAAGTGATGGAGCACGTGGCTGGGAAGTAGTCCAGGCCAGCACAATCAGCTTAGAATAGATGAGTACCTGTTCCTATAGTACTTGAAGCCTTTTAATAAATATCAGATCGCTGTGTCATTTATTTGGGAGCAAGAGGGTTGCAGAAAAGCCCAGAATTAACACTTACACCCTACTTCAAGGGTATCGTCAAGCTGAGGTTCCACAACCCTTGGATCTCAGAACAGCACCTGCTGCCACCATGAACTTTTGCAGTGCTTTGGCACTCTGAATGTTTGCAAAAAGGAGCTTCCAGGTGTTGTGTGACAAAACTCCTGGGGATATCAAACACACATTAACTATTCATCCTTTGTCATGACAGACAAGTACATATACCACCTGAGTCCAATTTGGTGGACCAGTGCATTTTATTGTCGTTGCTTTCAGGATTGGAAATGATTCAAAAGACAGCTCATCCCCAAGGCCCTCCTCAGCATGGATGACAGCTCACAGAAGCTGGGATCATAGAGCACACTGCCCGGCCTGCAGGCCACCCAACAGATTGGAGAGTGTCCTTTTTATATGCCTCAGTTGGTATAAACCTATTCCAGGCAGCTTAGCTGGTTTGTGATTCTTCAAGGCAGCTATTCTGGTCCGTCTTTTTTGCAGCACAACTTCCTATAGTCTGAGAGGGGCTTTCTCAGCTTTTATTGTTTACTTTGGTAGGGAGGAACTTAGTGAATCTGATTAGTTTCAGGAGCTTCCTGAAGGTAATTTGAGTTGTTTACCTTCCTGTTTAAGGACCTTCCCTGCAGGATGGAATGTTTCAATGTCAGAGAAAACTATTGTACAGTACTAGGTCTGTCAAGAAGGCTTAGTCATGAAGATCTCTGGTTGTTCTTGTGAGGATCTGACTTTGATTCCCAGCACCCACATGTTGGTTCATAACCATCTGTATCTCCAGTTCTAGGGGATCCAGTGCCCTCTCCTGGCCTCCACAGCTAATATACACATAAATATATGCATGCAGAACACCCGTATACATTGAAGAAGACATTTTTAAGAATGTCGACACATATTGTGTTGGAGGATGTCTAAAAAGCAACTTTCTTGCTGCAAAAGATTACAGGAGGTGAGATAGAAGCAGCTGCAGCCCACTCCAAATGCCATGGGCTGCAAAGGTGTAGAAACGACCTGTGCTTCCTTATCTTCAGCCCATTCTGGGAGCTAGAGAGCTGCTTACTACTAAGTCATTTAAAATGAAACTATTCTCCACACGTTAACTCGGAGAGACCATTAGGTCTTTGAAAACAAATCCTCAGATTGCTTTGGTCAGACTTAAAGATAAGGTTGTATTTCTACTCAACTCATTTAATGCTTTCTATTTGCTACTGGCTTTTCAGATAAGATGCAGTTTCAGTAAAAGTATCATACATGGCACAGTGCTTTGCTTTGTAAGAAGCTACGGAATATTCTGCATTTGATCTAATTTTTAAAAGAAAACTTTTATTTTTCTGTGAAAGAGGTGCTCATAGACACATCCATATGCCTTAGTTTAGAGCACTTAAGAGAAGTAACCCGAGCGGGTTAGTCCAGATGAGAGAGGTAGCATAGTGCTAGACAACACACACCTACTTTCCAGAGCTCTTGCGGTTTTTATCACCTGCTCACCTTCCTGTGTGAGGTGAGTTAGAGAAGCCTCACAGTGACCTGCAGAGGTTCTATCATAGCTCTGTTCCAGCTTCAATGGAAGAAGGCAAACACCCTATTTATACAGGCAGGGAAAAGATTGGCATTGTCTAGAACAGGCTGTAGAAACAGGTTGGGCACTACTGCACCTCCAGAAGTTAAGCTGTTAAGATTGCTAAGGGTACTCGGTTCCTTTGCTGAACTGCCAGGGACAATGTAGATTCTTTCCTTTTGGGTGGAAAAAAAAAAATCAGGCCACTGTTTTCTACTGAGGGAAGTATTTTAATGCATAAGCGCTAGCCCTGAGCTGGAAAGTTGGCTCGGCAGTTAAGAGCACTCATTGCTCTTGCAGAGACATGGTTTTGAGTCCCAGCACCTGCGTGGTGGCTCACAACTGTCTGTAATTCGTTTCAGAGGATCTGGCACTCTCTTCTGACCTTCATGGGCACCAGGGAGGCATGTGATACACACACATACATGCAGGTAAAATACTCATATACATAAAATTAGCCAACATTTTGACAAGCACTGCAGTCTAAAGCTTTGTTGAGAGCTCTTGCTATTTTTAAATTATATTTTATTTTGCCCATGTGTTGGGGGTGTGTATGTGGAATAGCCTATATATTTGGAAGTCAGAGGATAACTTGTGGGAGTAGGTTCTCTCCTTGACACCATGTGGGTCCCAGGGCTCAAGGTCGGGGTCTAAGGCTTGGCAGCAACTGCCTTTATCCGTTGAGCCATCTCTTCCACCCATCTCCTGCTATTTTTAAGTGTGGAAACTCTTGAGGGCTACTTGGTGCCAAGGCTAGTGGCTGACCTCAGTGTCACCCCTCACAAATGGAGGGTGTGGAAGACCAAAATATGCCATCTTAAAATATACTTCTAGTTGTAGGATGACCATTCAGAGAAACTGCAGACACAAGCATAAGTCAGAAAAGCACTGTTTGGAAACTGTTTGTACATGGGTTATTTACATTAACTAATCAGGTGTTTTGTCTCTATCTGGGTACCCATGCAGCCCAGAGATTGTCGCCTGTCCTTTGGAAGTAATTTATTGAAACCTTTTGGTTCTATGGGACTCCTAACTTTGGGACTCGCACGGTTCACAGAACACTTCCTTCCCTTGTCACCTCCCAGGACCTACCTGGCCGGTGAATCTCAGTGTAGCATAGGAACTCAGTCTTCTGGCTTTGAGTGAGCATCATGCCTCAGAATGCAAGCCACATACTTGAGTGCCTTGGGTCCATATGAACTATCTTATCTACCTTTGGCTCACTCCAGACAGACTCAGCCCAGACCAGTGAACCTTCCTCCGGGAGGGGTCCTTCCTGCTCGTCTGGAGCAGTCAGACCAAACACGATTCTGATGAAATGTTGCCTGTTTGTTTTAAACTTACTGGCATTTTCCCTTTATAGGCCCAACCTGTGGTCCTGTTTGGATTTTTAAGTAACCACCTACTTGCACAGGGTGGCGTCCCTCACAAGTTCCCCTGTTCTGAAGTATTTTTGTAACATTAGTTTGGCTGTGGACTTCAGCTTGCGATTATTTCCGTCAGGTGGGGCAGGACGACTTCCGCAGGCCAAGAAGCCGCAAAGGCGAGTGAGCACTACAAGGGCAGAAAGGCAGGGGCGGCCGCGGCCTCCGGAAGCCCAACCCTTTGCTCGGCCAGGCCCCGCCCACACTCAGCACTGTCCTTCCCCGAAGCCTCGCATCAGCAGCTCAGCCCAGGAACCGCGGCTTTCCGCTCCAGCTCCACGAGTCCCATCTTCTATAGAACACCGACAGACCGCCTCACTGGGCACTCCGCTTGAAATACCGCCTTCCCTCACTGACTGACGTGTCTCTATACCAATAGAACGTGGCTATTTCTCCTAGGCCCTCCCCCTCCTCACACACTAGTAAGGCTCGAAACCTACCCCCAGTCCAACAGGGGCAGGCCACCAGTCCCTAGCGAGCCACGTGGCTCTGCACCAATCAGAAGTGGTCCAATCTGTGCACCGCCTCCTGGAGCTTGCTGTGCAGGATTTGGCCTCCTAGGCAGATCTGCGATTGCAGGAGAAGGGTAGTGCAGCTGCGCTATGCAGCTACCCGAGGACGCCACAATGCGCGCCCCGCTGGCCCTAGTGGTAGGTATGGCCGGGTGGGGACACGGCCCTGTACTCTTGTCCCTTCTTCTGTTGCTGTTTTTCCCTTCCTCTGCGGTAGCCATCCTGTCTCGGGCTCCCAGCCGCTAGGTTTAATGTAGGCTGCCACGGATTCAGGAACCTCAGCTTGGAGGGTCCCCACCATTCCGTTTAGAGGTGGACATCTGTATTGATGGAGCTTCTGTCTGAGCTCCTACACTACACTAACCTGCACATCTACCCGCCCATCACTCTAGCGCCCCTCCCCCCTCAGCCCTGCTCTCCAGCATGCCACACCTGCCTTATTACCTAGCTGGTGGGTTAGATGTCAGAGGCCAGGACACATTAAGTATGGTTCCCAGGCTCAGCGCCAAGTGATTATATTTTTCATGCCAGTCTTGCTGAAATTGGAAACCGGTAAATCAAGGCCTTTGTCAGAAATTTATATCGCTTTTATGTTGTGAGGTCTGTAGCTCTGGCTGGCCTGCAGCACATGCAGCTGAGGATGACCTTGAAACCCTCCCGCATCTGAGTCACACTGATAATACATGAGTCATAACACCCTTCTTCAGTTAAAATCTTACAGGTCTTGAGAAAATTTAAAGTGTTCTTTTCCTTTACAAAGTAAGTCCAGGGGACTGGCGTGTAACTCCGATGTGCATGTGAAAAGCCCTGGGTTCAATCCCCAGTAGCTCAAAAAAAAATAATAAAAAAGTCTTTAAGCAGAATGTTTTCAGAATAAACACAAACAGGATAGAATGCCACTTTTGGATCATAATATGCTCAAGCATTTTATTTGTAAAGAACTTGGTAGATTGTGTCACTTCTTTAAACATTCTTTATACGCTTTTTATAATCATGTTGAGATTCAGTAATTTAAAGTATATTATATGTAGATGTCTCTATAGTGATTTATGTAGATATTGTCTATATATATGTCGACCTTATCTGAGGAGCTTATGTAGCTATCGTCTGTGTTGTATATAGCTATGTAACATGTACGTATATGTATGTATATGTTCACACCTACCTAACCTATTGGTTTTCCTGCTCAGAAACGTGTCCAATTTTCTTTTTTTCACATTAATTCAAGGGTGATGCCAACCATTAATTTCTGTGGCTGTTCTTTACTGCTTGCTATATTATATAAAACTGAGGCAGTTCCTATGACACTGTTCTTTTGCTTATCAGGTTTCAGTGATTTTATTCCATACTACTTAGAAACTTGTGACTTTGTGAGACTCCTTGAGAAAAAGTTCTGGTGTCAGAATTCAAGTGTAGAATAAAGATTAAGAGCCTCTCCATGCCCTCTTGGTCCAGCTTGGCTCTTTAATGACCTGTGATGACCCCTATGAAGGGGTCACTCTGTTGGAGTCTGGTTCTCATGAGCATAGATATTTAACCAGAATGATGATGCTTTTGCCTAGTGATTAGAATCATGAATCTACCATTGAATGAGGGGTCATTTTGATGCTTTTAAGGTTTCTCTTCCCTTTCAAAAGCATCAGGGAATAGGGACAGAGAGACCAGTGGGTAAAGGCAGTTCCTAACAAGCTTGGTAACTGAATCTTTTCATCATGGTCATGTGCACATATATAATAACAGATGAATGAGAGGAACAATTTTTAAAAGCATCAAGAACCTAAGGGAGGTACCTAAGACCTATTGAATATTATGGACCAAATGAATTCCAAGATCTTAGAGAGAAGTAGATATCTTTATCCCCATCGTGAGGCCTGGTTCTAGACCTGAAGGCTGGGGCCTCATCTTGTGGGATAAACATTTCATGGATGCTGAAGAGAGTACAGTTCTCCATGGCTATCTATTAACCTATTTCTCTGAATTCCAGTCTATTATCCTCCCAGTCTACAATGCTGAACAGTGGTTGGATGAGTGCTTGATGTCTGTTTTACAGCAAGACTTTGAAGGCACCATGGAGCTCTCTGTTTTTAATGATGCCAGCAAGGTATTTATGGGCCAGCTGTTGGGTGATTTAATACTTTACAGAACACATTAGAAGGAAGTTTCTTGACCTGCTGTGTCATACTTGCAGGACAAGTCTAGGGCCATCATTGAAAAATGGAAGGTGAAACTGGAAGATTCTGGCATCTCTGTAGTCATCGGAGGCCATGACTCTCCTTCTCCCAGAGGAGGTAACATATTAAATTGTAATTATGGTTTCTTAGCAACCTACAAAGTTAAATGATTTCATACTGTTACAATCTGGAGAAAAGTATCCTGGTGATAAAAAGCATCCTGGTAATCTCCAGGTCTGGTGATTAGGTCTGCTGCCTACTGAGAACAAGTGGGCCTCAGTGTCTGTGTCTGTCTGTCTTTCTGTCTTTCTTTCTTTCTTTCTTTCTTTCTTTCTTTCTTTCTTTCTTTCTTTCTTTCTTTCTCTTTCTCTCTCTCTCTCTCACACACAGCAGGCTGACCTAGAACTCACAGAGATCTATCTGCCTCTACCTACCACTGCCTCCCATTCAGTTGCTTTCTCCTCCTTTGGTAAGGATTTATTGCTGTCTGTATTTGTATTACTTGTTATTTGTAGGTGGAGCCTAATCCATGTGTAAATTTTAGGAGGTGTGGCCTTTGATAGATGATAGGGTCATGGGGGTGGAGACTCATGAATGGAGATAGGATTAGTGCTTTATGGAAGAGGCTCCAGATAACCCTTTACCCTTCTCGTGTCAGGACAAAGGGGAATAACCTCAGTGAATCAGGAAGCCCTCACCAGTTACTGAGTCTGCTCATGCTTTGATCTTGGATATATGGCTTTCTCTTAAGTGCATGGGTTACTCTGGTTCAAAGCAATTGCCAGTGTGGTTCATGTCTATAATTCCTTAAGCACAGTTTTATTAATATTCATCTATCGTAACATACCAATACCTCATTCCTTATTAGAGAATAATTCAGTTGTACAGGTAAACTATGTTTTGTTTATCTACCTCATCAGTTGGTGGGCCTTTAGACTTTTCCACATTTTGGAAATTCTTGTCAGTGGTGTCAGTACAAATACTTATGTACAGGTTTTTGTTTGAATACTGAGTTTTCAACTGTAAATACATGAACATTGTTTTTCAAATTTATTGAGTATATGCCTTATAATTTTATGGTTTTCAACTTGAGGACTCACCAAACTGTTAATCCCATATAGTACTGTTTTACACTTTCCAGTGGGTCCTGTTTACTCATATCCTGACTATTACTTGTTATTTTCTTTTGTAATTACTACTATAGTCATTCTAGTAAGTGAGGCATTTGATTGTGAGTTTGTTTGCATTTCCAAATGGCTAATGATGTTGAGCCTTCTGTTTATATTCTGGCTATGTGTCTCTTTGGATCAACTCTTTGTCCGTTGTTTTTCCTTGAGTACTTTCTCATTTCTGACCTATAGAAGCAGTGTATCTATGTGGCATACCAGAACACTATTAGATGTATGATTTACATACACTTTCTTATATTTTTTAGATTCTCTTTTTAGCCTCTTGTGGTAGTTACCATTGGTGCACAAAAGTTTACAGTTGATAAAATCCAGTTTAGTTTTTCTTCATGGCATGTCTTTTGGTGTCAGTATTTCAAACAACCATTGCTACATCAGAGTAGTAAAGAAATTACTCCTTTTTTTACTTCAGGGATTTTTATTCTTTTATTGTTTATATTAAGTCTTTAGTCCATTGTGAGTTAATTCTTTTTTTTGGGGGGGGGGCGGGTGTTTCAAGACAGGGTTTCTCTGTATAGTCCTGGCTGTCCTGGAACTTACTCTGTAGACCATCAACTGTAAAGTCTTGGGTTCTATAAGAAAGCAAGCCCAGCAAGCCAGGGGAAGCAAGCCAGTAAGTAACATCCCTCCATGTCCTCTGCATCAGCTCCTGCCTCCAGGTTCCTACCCTGTATGAGTTCCAGACCTGACTTCCTTTGGTGATGAACAGCAATGTGGAAGTGTAAGCTGAATAAACCCTTTCTTCCCCAACTTCCTTCTTGGTCACGGTGTTTTGTGCAGGAATAGAAACCTTTACTAAGGTAGTCTCTTACTAAACCTGGTGTTCACTGATTGGGCAAGACTATTTAGCTAACACTCCTTCTGATTCCCCAGGGCTGAGATATATAGCACCATGGTCTGCTTTTTATGTGGTAGTAGAGATACTGTCTCTCATGGTTGTAGGGAAGCACTTTGCTAACTGAGCTATTTCCCCATCTCTTTTTAAAGACTGTTTTTTTTTAGACAAGCTTTCACAGTGTAGATCAGGCTGGCTGAGAACTTAACAAGCCTCAGCCTCCCAATTTCTGGGATTAAAAGTGTGAGCCACTGCACGTGGCTTTTATTAAGAATCTTTGCATGTGTGTTCCTAAGGGATGTTGTTTTTGGTCTCCAATTCTTACACTATTTTTTGGTGGGTTTGATGTCAGGAATTCTAGCCTCTAGGACAGCTTAGAGAGGGGGGATGTATTCTAATTTTTGGAAACATTTAAGAAGGACTAGTATTAATTCTCTTGTTTGGTAGAATTCACTGGTGAAGCCATTGGATCCTGGGCTTATTTCTTTGCTTTGTTTCTGAGTCCTCACTTTTAGTTTGTATGTCAGGAGTTTCTCTGCTTCACTAAGGTTCCTGACACACAGTGTCCAGAGTTTCCACCCCTAGCCCTTTGGGTGCTCAGCAAGGCTGGCACTGATGTATTTCAGTGATTTGAGTCTTCCTTCCCCTTTTCTCATCTGGCTATGTTGGGTTTTTTGTTACTTCATTTACTCCTAGGCTCTCTGGTCATAATTTTTGTCTTTTTGATTGATGGATCCTTTTATCAGGATAGTGATGTTGGGTTTTGTTTATTAGCTTACTTGTTTCTTAAAATAATTTAAGAATAAAATTGGTTTTATCTGGTATTTGCACAGTCACCCAGCTCTCTTTGTGATTAGTGCATGGGATATTTTTTACATGCTGTCTCTCACCTCACTGTGTGCCTTTGGATCTCGTAGAACATTTAGAGCAGTCATTTTTAAATTTACTATTATTTTGTTTTGAGACAGTGTCTTACTGTGTAACTCAGGCTGTCTTGACCTTGAGATTTTCTTGCCTCAGTTTCTCCAGATTCTGAGATTGTAGACGTAAGCCGTCTAGATGAGTAATTTTTAAAAATTATCCTGCCTTAGCCAGGCAGTGGTGGCACATGTCTTTAATTCTAGAACTTGGGAGGCAGAGGCCTCTGTGAGTTCGAGGCCAGCATGGTCTACAAAGCAAGTTCCAGGGCAGCCAGAGAGCTACACAGAGAAACCCTGCTCAAAAAACCTAAATAAAAGTAAATAAATAAATTGTTCTGCCATTATGTAGCTTTTAATTGGAGAGTTTAATCCATTTAAATAAAACTGTACTTCACTTATAAGGAAAACATTTGCTGTTACCTGTTCTGATTTCTCAATGACTTCTCTCTCTTGTGTCTACTCTTTCCTTGGTGTTCTATTTGATTCCCTTCTTATCTCCTTTTTATATGTCTGTAAGTAGTTAATATAGGGATTGTAATGGTCATCTTATCATTAATCTAGGTTGAATTAATAGCATTTTAGCTTCATTTCCTCACACCTGTCAACTCCTTACTTGATGTTACAAAAATTACATCGTTGTTGTATGTCCATGAGGTACATTTATAAACTGTGCCTACTGACATAGATTGTGTTGTCCTACGTATCATCTCATAAGTCATATTCCATTATATACAGATCAAAATAAGACAATGTAATCTTTTTTATATTTGCCTGTGCCCCAGCCTTAAATCAATACTATTCACAGTCTTTGGTTCAAGTTCTTGTTTAGCCCCAGGATTCCCTTCTGTCCCTGTGGGCAATCCACAAACATCCTCGGTTTTTGTTTGTTTGGAATTTTTTGATTCCTTCATTTTTGAAGGATAATTTTAGAATAATTTTCATCTCATTTTATTATTTTATGTGTATGGGCATTGAGCCTGCATGTATGTTTGGGCATCTTGTGCATGCCTGGTACCATCAAAGGCTACAAGAGGGCGTCAGAGTCCTCGGACTTGGAGTTACTGACAATTGTCAGCCACTTTACGGGTGCTGAGAATTGAACCTAGTACCTTTGGGAGAATAGCCAGTGCTCTTAATGGCTGAGCCATCTATTGCTTGAGCCCCAACAGATTTAATTTCTATAGGTTATAATATTAATAATATGTTGCTTATATATTGTCTTATGCCATTGCCAGTGTTGAGTGGGGGGAAGAGTTTTGAGAGTAGTGTGCATGCCATGGCAATGGTGTGAAGATCAGAGGACCACTTTTAGGAGTTGGTTTTCACCTTGTACTCCAACCTAGCTGGCTCACAAGCTTCTGTGTGATTCTCCTTTCTCTGGCTCCCATCTGGCCATAGGGGTGCTGGGATTATAGATACACACCATTGTATCTAGCTTTTCTATTTCATTTTTTTTTTTAAGAGGAGTAAACTTTTTTTTTTTTCCAGAAACTGGCTGAGTTGGTTGCCTTGGGGTTATTGTTCAGTGACCAAATCCTTCATCTTCATTGGACTCTTCCATCTCGTCATTGGCACTAGGCTTAGCTAGGACTCAGCAACAGCAAGAACAGCAGTGATAGCAGCAGCCACGGGGATAGCAGCCACAGATGCTGTTGGGTCAGTCAGGAATTGACCTTTTCAGAAAGTGGGAAGGTATACTCAGTCCCTATAGGCAAAGCCAGGACCTGCTTGTACTCATTGGATAACATTAGGGGAACAGTCACATAAACACCTTTCCAAAGAAGGAGGAGTGCAGTTTCTAATGTGATATCAATTACTCTGGGGTCGTACATGCTGCCACTGTTAAACACCTGCTGTTTGATCAACCCAAGGGGGAAAACGTTAGCAGTACGGCTTTGCTGACTTCCATTTTGTCTGTCTTTATCAGCTGCATATCACTTAAAGTTTCAGTTGTATCCCCCAGAGATTTTAGTGTTAAGGGGACTTTCTTGAGCCCAAGACCAGTGCTCTGGAACCATGATAAGTTTATAGGTGGTGGCTTGCATCTTCTTGACCAGCAGCATGTCTCCATCTCATTGAGGTCATTTTCCTTGTGTAACACAAAGCCCAGATTTCTCCAACAGTGAAGCAACTGTTTCTCAAAAGCTGACGTTTTTTCCAGATGCCCTTGGGATGGCTTTGGGCATCATTGCTGTTCTTGGCCATGAGCACCACAGAATTCCCTGTTCCCTGGGAACAACATGAATGGGAGCTCGTATTTTCTGCCCCACCATGAAGCAGTTTGGATGATTACCTAAATGTTAGGTGACCTTAAGGAAGGAGTTGGTTTTCCAGGTTCCCCAGCCTTTCCTGGGTATTATGGTAGTGCATCGGAGGTTGCTATGAAAAGTTAAAAGATTATGTCACTCTAATGAGTATGCCTAACCAGGTACTGCATTTGGCTTCTTACATGGGTTCTGGGGGCACAAACCTACATGTGAGTCACCTCCCTCCCCACTTGGCACCTTATACAATTGCTAAGTCAGTTATTAGAAGAAAGGAGAAAAGCTGTATATTCACATTGTCTTTTACAATTATGTGTTCAGCCCTCACTGGTGCTGTGGTTTTTGAGTGGATTGAGGGTTTTCCAATCTTTTCAGCCTTAAGAGCTTTAGGATTTTTCTAAGACTGATTTGCTATCAACAGAATTTTTTTCAACTTTAGTTTATCTGGGAATGTCTTCATTTCTCTTTCACATTTAGAATGAGACCTTTGGGTGACAGTCTTCTTTCTGTGAAGCATGCTCCTGGCCTTCTCATTTCTGACAGTAAGCCAGCTGTTGGCTACACTGAGGTTTCCTTCTGTCCTAGTTAGCTTTCACTGTCAACTTGACACTGCCTAGAGTCACCTCAGAAGGGATTCTCAGGTGAAGAATTGTCCAGATCAGTTTGATCTGAAGGATTTGTCTATGAGGGATCTCCTTAGTTGATTGCTGGAGGAGGGCTCAGCTCACTGTGAATGGTCCTGTTTCCTGGGCAAATGGTCCTGGGCTGTAGAAGGAACTTAGCTGAACATAATCCAGGGAGTGAGCCAGCAAGTGGTGCCCCTCTAAGGTTTAAGCTTTAAGCTCCTGGTTGATTTCTGCACTGACTCTCACAGTGATGGACCGTGACCTGGAAGTATAAATCAGATAAACCTTTTCTCTTCTAAAATGCTTTTGGTCAGAGTGTTTCATCAAAATAACAGAAAAGTAGAACAGTCCTGTGAGGGATTTTCTTACTCAGGGTATATGAAGTGCTATCCTATATGTAGGTAGCACCTTCAGGTGCCTGTATCCTTAGTGCTTCCTGGCAGGTTCACCTGCTATTGAAGCTGCTACTGCTGTCCTTGCCTAATATCAAAACCCAGCTTCTCTGAGATTCTAGTGTGGACTAAAGACTCACACTCTGTAGGAATCCTCCAGACCCTTAGCACCAGATTGGACTATGGAGGTACCCAGCTCCATGGACTGCAGGGTTCTCAATGTCTCCAGTGTGAGACAGTGTTGTACTGAAGTATTGACTGAGCCAACTATTGCCATTGGCAGTTTGTACAGAACCTGGTCACAAAAGATCATCACAGCTGAGCCTGTTGACTGTCTACTTTCCCTCACAGGAGGAGAGGTTGGAGAAAGGATCATGGAGCCCTCCTGAGTATCTAGCTACCCTTCGTAACAACTTGTATGCAGTTTTGTCCTGATTATGTGGTATCTTTGGGGAAGGTTAGAGGATATAGTGTGGAAAGTCCAGGGGAGGGGCCTCCATCTGTGCAGCCCCAGGGAAGCTGTCATCCCTGCAGACCTTCCAACATGGTCACTTTAAGGCCAAATCCTGCCCATAATCCCTCACCCATTTCTCTGTAAAAAAAATTTAATAAACTCATCAGTTCCCCAGGTGAGCTTTGGTGAAATCATACCTCGCTTTGTTGTTGAGACCTTAGGAGGAATGGTAGATGTTGTTTAGGTCTTTCTCAAGGAAGGAATCTTAGCAATGGTTAGTCATTGATAGACTACCCAGACATATTGTTTAAGTCAGCCCAGTAAATGATTTTTTAGTATGTATTCATTCTGTTCTGCTTTTCCCTGGAGCTCTGATTAATATGACCTGTAAGTGACAAGTCATTTCCTTCTTGTAACTATGGAGTGTTCGTATTCATATCTTTTGGCATTTTTTTTAAATGTTGTGATTCATTTGTTTTCCTAGTTGTAGTTTGTTTGGCTTTTTAAATGTTGATTATTGTTGGTTTGAACGTATCTGGGAAGTTTTCAGCCATTATGTCTTGTGTTAGTTTTTCTGCTTATTTTTTTCCTCCACTTGCAGCATACACCATGTGCACATGGTGTGCTCAGTAGTGTTTCATATTCTCTGGCTTTTTTTCCCCTTCCTTTTCTCTGTTCATCAAGTAGCAAAATCTTTATGCATCTATTTTCAAGTTTCCAAATTTTTCCAGTGTCAATGTAGTCTTGAGTCTGCTACTAAAAATCAATTTCTGTTATTGTACTTGGCAGCTGCTATGACATTGTTGCAGCTTTACCTGTGATCATGACTTTCCTTGCATCTAATGTATTTGTAATGAATGCTTTGACTCTCAGCTTTAAACCTGATATCCAGCTGTTCTTACCGGAAGTTTCTGCTATCTGTCCTTTGCCCTGAGTGTAGGGCATACTTTCCTGTTTCTTTTCATGTCTTCTGTTTTCTGCTGGAACATGACAGTATAGATAGCAGGTGTCTGGTTGCTACTGGCATTGCTTAGTGATGCTCCTCAGAGGCAAGTTACCTGAGATGGCAGCAGTCTTGGCTGGACTGTGGGTGTCTTCCTCTTTCCACACCCTCAGCTCCAGGAACCACTGATTGCGCTGTTTTTTGTTTAGTTGTTGTTGTTGTTGTTGTTGTTGTTGTTTTGTTTTCAATGACACCGTGGGGCAAAAATTGCTGCAGAGACTAATCCAGTAAAATTAAGTCCTCTTTGAAGAGACAGTTCCTGAGGTCAGTGTTTTCAGTGGTAAATCTGTCAGGCCCCTGTCCCCATCACCTCTGGCAGTTTTTTTTTTATATCTAGGCCTGGTATCACCACATTGTTACATGTGAGGTCTGTACTTTTGTGGACTGTACTCTGCTAATTCTAATTTTCCTTGGCCATTGTGGTAGTTTGAATAGGAATGGGCCCCATAAGCTCATTTATTGGGATGCTTGGTTTAGGGAGTGGCACTACTTGAGAGGGATCAGGAGGGTGTGGCCTTGTTGGAGGAAGTGTGTCACTAGCGGTGGGCTTTAGGGTTTCAAAAGCTTGAGGCAGGCCTAGTGTCCCTCTTTCCTGCTGTGTTTGGATCCTGATGGATCTCAGCTACCATGTCTACCTGCATGCTGCCATGTTTTTCCGCAATGTTGATGATGGATTAAACCTTTCTCTCCATTTTCCCCTCATTTCCTTCTTTTCTTCTCCTTCCGTGCAGTTCATTTCCCTTTTCCAGATACTCATGGAAAAATGAAGGAATGGTCCCTCCTGTTTTATATAGATGGGAAGCAAGTTCCCTGAAAGTGTTGTCAGGTTCCTGACTGTACTGCCCATCTAGTTACCCAGTTTATACAGTTCAGAGTCCTGGGGTGGGATTAACCATATTGGTTTATTGCCTCCTCTACCTTTTGTTAGATTTTCACACATTGTTTTGGACTTTCTATGTAAATGGTTTAACTCTGACTAGATATTATACTTTTATTTGTTTTTCTATTTTTTGCTTTTGTATTTTTGCTTGACATGAGGTGAGAAGTCTAGAAGGATAATGTGTAGAGAGAATCTTTTATATGCTGTATGGAAGCATCACTTGTTAATAAAAAAAAAGCTTATAGCCAGTGAGCTGAGGCAGGATGAGAAGGTGGAACATCTGATAGGGGGAGAGAGGGGAATTCTGGGAAAGAGTCAGGTTTAGGATTTGCCTTAAATTCTGGAGGAGACAGTCACATAAACCTGAGGAGAGGTGACCAACCATGTGGCACACTTAGAATAGAACAAATGGGATATTGAGATATGAGTTAGTCAGAGAACAGAGGCAAGGCTATTGGCCTAAGCATTTATTAATAAATGTTAAATCTCAGAGCCATTATTTCTGGGAATTAAGAGGATGGGTAGAAAAAGCGTGCAGCTACAATGATATGAAGTGATGATCCTCATGATGGCAGAGTCCTGAATGCCACTGACTTGGTAGAAGGAAGCAAGTGACCACTTAGTAGCCAGCTGGAGCCTGGGATGTGAGAAAGCCTGCTACACCTTCCTGTGTCCCATCGTTCTGCCCCTCCTCCCAGTGATGAAGGCCTACCAGACCCAAAACAAACAAAATCGAAAACCCCCCAAAAAACAAAAAGAACCTTTTTTACAAATACTGTCTGCTTTGATTAGTGAAAATCTGTTCTTTCTTCTGGAGCTTTCGTTTTTATAATGTAGTTGTTACATTGTTAAAGCTTGTTTAGAGTTATATTCTGGAGCTTTTGTTATTACAATGTAGTTACAATGTTGAAGCTTTTTGAGGGTCTGTTCTCCAAGGAGTTCTTTTGCTACTTGCTTTGCCAGTAGGTAGGTTTCAGCAGGTAGAACATAGAAGTAACATGATAGAATTGTATGCGTGTGCTCCACAGCATAGTGTATCAGGTGCTGGTACAGCAGAGCAACAGTATCCTGGGACTGGATTTTCTGAGTGTTATAACTTCATAGAGCCATGAATCATCCATGGTCTCCATGGCAACACTTTGGTGTCTATTCTCATCTTATTTTCTCTTTATTTCCCTTTGAAAATGTTTTCTTCTTAACATTATCTCTTCAGTTTTCTAGAGCTACTACTTAAAATGATCTTTGTGCCTGGGATATAGATGGTAAAGTATTTAAGATTCCTACTTGTCTGCAGTGCCTTTTAAAGTTCTACTTAGTTTGTCTGGGCAAAGAATTCTAGAGGCAAAATAATTTTTCTCATAATTGTAAAGGATCACCTCATTACCTTCTAGTGTATCATTATGATTCTTGCTGTTTTAAAGGTATCTTCTTTGAAAGATACCTTAAAAGATAGTTAATATTTCAGTTTTGACATTTTTGATGTTGGGTCAAGGTTTTTGTTTCTCTTTCCCTTTATTGTCAAGATTAAATGATTTGCCTCATAGTCTTTCTTCTCATTGTAATAAGTCAGGGACCTTAAGGTCTAGACTTGAAAAGAGTGCACCTCATACAGTGCTTAAGATTAGAATGTGTGTCAAAAAAGCTGGGTGTGGTAGCATATTTGGAGAAAGGCCAAACCCTGGGACAGCCAGCCAGGCCTGCTTAGTGAGATTCAGGCTCATGAGAGATCTGTCTCAGAAAAAAGATGGACAGGGTCTGAGGAATGAGACCCCGGAATAGCAACATTCTCCCAACTTTTCTTTGTCTTGTGCATCTGGAAAATGTTAATATTTTCTGGAAATTATTTCCTAGCTTTATTGTCTTTACATTGAAATAGAAAACTACATGGGTTACTACACAATGTATGTTTCAACCTGTGAAACATGAATTTGAAGCTAAGTGTTCTCTGATATTCTTTAGTTAAGAGGGATTTTGCAGCTTCTGTCATCGAATAGAAAGGGCATTTTGATAACCAATCTTTCTTGTCTCTGCTTTAAAGACAGATTTTATCTTTCATAAAACCTGAATTGCTTGCCACTGAGTCATATCATGTCTGAATGCATTCTATGACAAGGACAGTGTAAAACTAACGACCCCCAGGTGGAGTGCAGGGAGATGACGTCACCTCATTGTCCGTGGGAAGTGAATGAGAATCCATGGCAATCCTGTATGGCACAGTGGAGTTTAGCTGGTTCTTTGGAAAGACATGCTTTCCTGTAGTATATTAAGTAGGACATGTTTCCTTAGTCATTAGATAACATAAATGCAAACATTTTGTTTTCAGGAATGCTGGATTATTTGTAGTGGGTTAAGATTCACTTTTTAAAAAAATAACATAATCATGTCACGACAGAAATACATTTTGTCATGTGGCTTTATGCTAAAGGCAGAATGAGCCACAGCCTACTGCTCCTCTCCAGGAGTGAGGAATGTTAATATCTCCACGGTGCTAGGTTTTTCCTATTGGAACCATAGCAACCAACTATCCTCACAAAGGGACTGGCCTCCCCAAACATGGAGCCCCCACACAAACATTTGACTTTCTTCAAGGCAGTAATATTAGAGCAAATTCCTTGTCTTTGCCAAACACAAGATTCATTGTGAGAAACTTCCATCATCCTCAGTGGGCTGGGACGGGCTTCATTGCAGATTCAGGGATTCAGTCTCTCTCGTTAAATCTAACTTTCTAGAAGGAACTTTTGTGACAGAATTCTGTTAATTTTAGGGTGATTGTAAAGAAGGACTTGTATTTTGTTGTTGAGGTTCCGAGGAGGTGTTTATTCTACATGCTTGCTTTGCTTTGCAGGGATGGCCCTGGGGTTTCCTCATAGTTGCAAATCCTGTTTATGCCTATGGTTTTTCCAAAATCAGAGCCATTGCTAACTGGTTTGTACTGGCCAAGTTCTAGAGATTAGTGCTGGAAATTAAACTGCTGCTTCATATGAACCCCGCAGAAGGATGCAGGTTTGGGTTGGATCTTAGGGACATAAGCAAATAGGGCAGCTTTCCTATTGTCTTGTGTCTTGCTTTTCCATTTTCAGTCATAGCGTTGCTCCTCCTGCCCCCTGGTGTCTCTGTCTCTCTATCTCTCTGTTTCATTCTCCTTCCCCCCACCCCCAGCCCCCGGGTGTGTGTATGTGTGTGTGTGGTGTGTATGTGTGCACATTTGGCTGGTATTCTCTCAGGACTGACAACTTTCTTAAGCTTGTCTTAATTTCAAATACCAAAGAGATTTATTGTTTCAGCTCTGTACACATCTATTTTGCTTTGTGTAATTTTCTCAGTGGCATCAAGACTGTAACCATCTGGTTGATGTGATTCAGGTGTTGGTCGGCTCTTTTCCAGGAAGAGTTTACCCTCCTTAAAGCCGCATTAGCGCCCTCTTCTGGTCTGAATACCCTTGAATGGATCTGCCTTTGGCACCCTGGCTGAGCTTGTGTCAAGTCTGACCTTGCACAGTGCCCCAAATTTCCAAACCTCTGTAACTCTCCTGTCCATAGGGCGAAGTTGAGCCCTCTTAGCCCAACAGTCAGCTCCTGCAGAGTGGTTTGTTTTCCATCCTTAACTCTGCACCCAGGGTTCTGCCTGCACTGTTGTTGTTTACCCAGTTCTCTCTGATCCTCTTTGTAGTGATTTTTGTCTTTGAAGTTCTTGTGCTTCTTCAGCACCATTCATTGAGTTGCTGCTATGGGGAATTGTTTGTTTGGTTGGTTGGTTTTTTTACAACTCACTTGTAGTATCTTTGAAGGAAATGATTTTGTAAAATACTCTAATATGTATCCCCTGGGGATAAGGCATCACCAGTCCCTGAAGCCAAGGCCAGGCTGGATTCTCTATCCAGGACAACCACTTTTCCAGATCTTTAGCCCAGAAGGACTTCTTTGCTTGAGTTCTGTGTCCCCTGCAGTCTGCTTCTTTGGGTCTGATCCCTGTGCTCCATCCTACCTTAAGGGTCACCTTCATTGCTGTGTGAAAGCCTCGGTTGTCACTGTCAAGTAAGTCGTTTGTTTCTGTTTTGTTTTTCCTTCAATTTAGGCTGCCTCAGCTCTGGACTTTTAGGATGACTAATCATGGCTAAAAGTTCTCTTGGGTTTGTGCTGAGCACTGAATGCTTAGTACATACTTAGTATTTCACACACTCAGATGTGGCAGCCATTGTCAGTCACCTCGAGTTGGTCAGCTAGCCTTCCAGGAAGTACTTAGATTGAAACATTTCCCAACCAGTCACACATAAGTATGCTTTGTGCTCCTCTCATGTAAGCAGACTTTTACACTCTCCTCAAGAATATTTTATTTTTATTTCAGTATAGTTCCAGATGCCTTATCCATGGCATTCTCTAAGATCATCATGGTACATGGGTGTTGCTTTCTGTTTACATTCCTTTTATTCCTTCAAAATTGTACCTGAAGTTTGAGTGGTCGTGTGAAATGACCTTGGCTTTTTGGGGGTGTAAAGTACACTGAGCTTTATGCTGCCAAAACCTGAATTCTAAAAGAACTGTTTTTTCTTTCTCTAACAGTTGGATATTCTAAAAACCAAGCAATTGCTCAGAGCTCGGGTTCTTACCTTTGCTTTTTGGATTCAGTAAGTAGCTCTTTGTTCTGTTTATAGTGGCTTTGTATATATTTACCAAATAATGATTGTGAATTTAGTAGGGTTCTTAAAAACAAGTTTTTAGTTATGTTAGGATGAATCTTAAAAGTCAAGTTTAAATAGGTTGTTGCTATGTGCTGCCATAGCATCTAATTAACAATAAATAAGATCATAAAAATGTAAAAGAGGACCACAGGGAATATAAGAATAAGCAAAATGCTAGTAAATATGATACTTAAGGGATATAGAAATGGAAACAGTTCATGACAGCTAGAGCGAACTTTGAACCAGATTCATAGATTCAAAGGACAGGTAGGACAGGTATGAGAGGACAGGTAGGTGGCAGGACTTATACAGAAGTTCAAATCAATCAAAGTTGTATTAAAATTTAAATTTGTGACCAAATAAATTCAATTAGCAAAATACTTCCACAAAGCAAGTTAAGTATTTTCTTATTTTTTTTTTTTTTTCGAGACAGGGTTCTCTGTATAGCCCTGGCTGTTCTGATACTAACTTTGAAGACCAAAGGCTGGCTTCAAACTCAAAGAGATCCACCTGCTCCTGCCCTGAGTGCTGGGATTAAAGATGCACACCACCACACCCAGCTTCAATTAAGTGTTTTCAAAATATAGATAGTATTTCAGACAGTGTGAATCAGCACCATGTTGACAGCATGACTGTGTGTTTGGTTTAAGACTTTAAAATGTTGTGCCCTTGACTCCTAGTTTTCACCTCTTGGTATCTCAGGGAAAGATTTGTATGCAGCTACACCTCAGGTTGTGTATTATGACAGAAATCAGAAACCGGTTACTGTGTGCTGGCTGAGTACTGGCGAAGAACACTGACAGACCGTCAGAGAACAGTCACGTTTATGGGGAATGCTTAGGAGTAGGATACTTGGTTGTAATGGATGAACAGAAATTCTGTACAAATTGTGCTGTCCTTAAAGCTCTCATAGAATAAAGCAAAGCAAACAAAGTCTGTCTTAAAAAATATAACTCTTATGTACCTAAATTATTTCATAGGTTGGGCTCCTGGCTTCTTAGAAACATGCACACCAGGGCCCGTGAAAATGTTAGCCATTGGCTTATGCAGCTGTTACAAGTTTTGTTTGTTTCCAGTTGATGATTCCAGGTACACGGAGGTGGGAAAATGCATAGACCAGGAAATGAAACCTCCCTCCCATGCAAGGGAAGAGGGGAACTGACCCACAGGCCTGCCTTGGGAGGTCTGAAATTTTGAAGTCAGAGTTCTGTGTAATGTCATATTTACTGTATTTAGATAGCACATTTGTCAATAACTTACTGAAGACAGATGTTACCAGCTGGATGAGGAAGTGTGTCTGTCATATACCGCGTGTGATTTTTGTATTTGACCTCTCCGTTTTAGTGCAAGGTTGTTTACAAAACAGATTTTGTATTAGCCGTGTGAGAAGCACTTCAGGTTTAGGAAGCAGCTGAGGAATGTCAGGTTTTGGCCCAGTGCAGGTATCTGGCAGAATGGGCCCTAAGTGGGCTGCTGCTCTGCTGTGCTTTACCCTGAAGCTTTGGCTCCACCTTCAGGTGCTAGTTGTTCCCCTGAGCTGAAAACAGAACAAGCTGTTCGTGCTGAGCTTGTGTAAACTGGTTCTAAGAGACATGAGAGTAGGGGCAGAACTGGGACCTGAGGCTTGTATCTCATTTCTGTCTCTTTGGTTACTCTTGTCTCATAGCTAGCTCTCGGGAGGGAACTATGAAGTTTCTTGTGTGTCTGTCTATAATTTAGATGGGCTTACCTTGTTTTAAAATAGAGGTTATAAAAGTCATATTGTGGTCTTAAAGCACATCACAGTAAGCTAACCTCCCTCCATTAAGACAAGGTCCCATTACTTCAAGCTTCCACTACTTCCATGCAATACTAAACTGGGAACCTTTGACACAAAGACATTAGGGAGAGACTTCAATTTTAAGATAGAGCGCCCAGGAAATGTTAGAGGTGATTTGATGGGATTCTGCTAAGGATGAGGCTGATCATCAAACATCAGACCTAGAGTAGAAGTGTATAGCTTTCAGCTGCCAGGGCTGGAGATTGGACCAATAAATCACACCTGCCTGGTGAAGCCTCTGTAAATCTCTATAAACAGAGGCGCTCAGGAAGTTTCTGGTGTAGATATGTGAAAGTCCCAGGGTGTAGTATATCCCAATTTCCATGGGACTAGAAAGCCCTATACCTGGGAAATATTCATTGGGACAGTACATTCTGCTTGGCCCACAGAATAGCAATAGCTGGTCAGTGATTTTCGATGCCATCCAGGGACATGTGATAGTTATCTGTCTGGTACACTGACATTCTGTGGCTTCCGTTTGTCACAAGACTTTGAGATCCTCAAGGAAAGAACCGCAGGTGTTGGAGTTAAACCGACAGGACCTTTGCAGACCTCAGCCACATGAGGAGGGGAACCAGGTGTCAGGTAGACTTACTGTCTCAGGCTCCATGGTCAGGGCTTGACATTACTGATGAGAAGGGGAAACCACACATATCAGAGTTTTGTGTGTTAAGAAGCCTTTGGCGAATGAGAAGCACTGCGCACTGCTTTTCAGAGCAGGCTCAGGAAGTGACTGGGGTTTGTACTTGTCCTCCGCAGTTCAGTTCACAGGGGTTAGTCCTGAACAGGAAGTTTCTCCCTGAGTTTCCACATCTCATCCAAAAACCAAACACAGGAAGACTTAAAACAAGGTGACCGTGTCCTCTGTGGCAGGCACATTTTGCCATGGTCTTTAACATTCTTCATTTGTTTATGTTCCCCCAAGGCTTCTCTGTGCCTGTCATTTTCAAGGGTACCATCTTAGAGAGACTTCCCTGGATGCCTGTATCATTTATTCTCCTCAGTTCTCTTAACTAATTTTTAAAAAATCATGCATGTGTGTGTGTGTGTGTGTGTGTGTACATACACACTTATGTGTTGCCCATGCAGGCCAGAAGAGGATGTTGGGTCCTAAGGAGCTGGGGTAACGGTGATTGTGATCTGTTTGATGTGTTGATGCTGGGAACTGAACTCCAGTTTTTAGAAAGGCAGGAAGTCCCCTGACTCCAAGCCCTCAAAGCTCTTTCTGCGATGCTTCTGGTTTCTTTTCTCAGGCTGCCCCATCATTCCACAGTGATGAGTCCCTGTTCATAATCCTGAAGTTTCAGCCCCTCTGGGAATTTCATGCATTCCAGAAATGCCAGTGATAATGTTTCAAATCTACTTCTCACTATGAAAAGGCTTCAGGTAATATCCCTCAGCACGAGCCCTGAGATGAATCTACTCTGCTTTCATGGTCGAAGCACACAGCATCTTGCATTTAGTCTGTTGGCCCCTCTATTTTTGCATTTCAAATGTCAGCTGACTCTGGTTAACTCATCACAGTGAGCCTGCCCACAGAGGGAGTAGGAGCCAGCTGGATCAATTTGGCTTCCATGGAAGGGAAAGGGTTCACCTTCTCCATGGTACAGTAGCACTTCCTGGCTTGTTATCAAAGTTCTCCCTTGCTTTCATTTACAAAAAAAAAGACCTTTTCATTCTCCAGTCTCTGGGCCACTTTCTTCTCTTTCTGGTGGCCTCCAAAAACAAAGAGCTTTTATGTTATTAGTTATCCTGCTTGGTAAGGGTTAGTACTTGCTTCTCTGTTCACTCTGGATTGAATGTGTATTTGCCACATCTTCCTTAGTTTGATCCATGAGTGTATTAATTCTTTTTGTTCTCTCTTTGCTCTTTTTGTAGTTGCTGACTCTCAATAGCAGAAATGGTAGAAATCACACTCAGGGTTAAGAATACTCTTTAGGCTCGTGAGAGCAGCACTGATCATTTTTGCTTTTTGCATAGATTCCTGAACTGTAAAATTGGAGTCTTGTTTAATTCCATGTGGATTATTAGTCAGAGCCCAGAGAGTGTGAACATAAGGTTGGGGTGGTGGTGGTGGTGGAGTTGTTCTCAGTCTACTGATAAAAATACTAATCTCTCCCAGATCCACCTTCACAGATATAATCATCAGACCACTTTTCTGGGCAGCCTTTAGTCCAGTCAAGTTAACACATAAAATTAGTCATCACATATCCACCCTTTGCTAACATGGCATGCATACACACCTCCTTCAACAGTACTTGCTTGGGTCCAGTCAGAGTTAGGTATAGTTGTGATACACCATGCAACCGTGCTGCTTATATCTGAACATACGCAGTTTCTTCCCCAAAGAGCCATTCATAGTTCTCAAGTGGTGTTGAGTCTTCTGAAAGTCACAGTCCCAAAACTGTGATGAGGGGAATAAGAGAGGGAAGGAAACAAAGGAGTTTGCCTAATGTATTTGTAACAAATTAACATGGAAATGTATTATAACTTTGATACCCTCATTTCTGTAATTGGTCACATGGTCATAGCTATTATAACTGCTCCCAAAATCCACTCAGTGGTGATCACAGTCACAGCTGCTCAGATCAGCAAATCCAGGACAAAAGAAAACACACAGGGTCCCATCACATACTTAAACTCAAATCCTAAGAAAATTTAAATTATTTAATAAATGCACATATTATTTAATAAATGCATTTATTAATTACTTAATAAATGCATGAAAAGCAGCGTGGCCCTAAAAGCCCAAACTTGAGGTCCCTCTGAGCAGAAGGTGGTAGCATCATGGCAGATGCGTGAAGTGTTGGCAGTAAGCACTTCTGTACCTGTTTCTGCCTCCATTTCATAATTCTTTACCTCATAATTCTTCACCTCAGTGGAGTTGGTTCTTTATCTAGAAGGTGACTCATACCTTTATTCTAGAAAAGGTCTGGGCCATTCATCGTGTACCTGGATTGTGTTTTTGTAGTTTCTTACTTTAATCACAAAGCATGGTACTACTAAGAGACTCTTTAAGAAATCTCCCATGCTCTGCTCTTTCTGGTTCCCTTGTAGAGTAGCCATCTGGTTTCTCCAGTATTCTGGGTCAGCCACGTTGGCATACAACATAACTCCTTTACTTTATCTGCTTATTTTTGAGCACAAGGAGTCCAAAGTGGCAGGTGGCCCCTTCATTTAGAAGCATTTCCCCTGTCACCTGCTCCCACACCCCTTTAAGTACTTAAATCTTTGTCGATTATTCATCCACTGAAAATACCTCATTTTACTAGGAAGTGAAACATTGCTATAGAAAAATTCACAAAACCTTATATTGTGGAGCATATGTAGAGAGCTGGCTGTTGTCAACACCTCAAGTATCTGCCAGATACTGCTTCTAGAAATGTCCTGCTCACAGTGACTTCAGTTAGGGCCACACGGTCCTCAATTTTCTTTATTGTTTTCACTATGTATGCATTTAGTAAATAATGTGGTAAATTTTCCAAGGGTTTGACATTAAGTATATGACGGGATCCTGTGTGTTTTCTCTTGTCCTGGATTTGCTGATCTGAGCAGCTGTGCTGGCATTCACCACTGAGTAGACTTTGATAAGATCACCAAGTTTTAGGGAATTTGTACCTCCAGCCTTACTGGATGATGCCGAAACACCTCTGAGAACAGCTATAATTGCTTTTTCTTGATGACTAAAGAGGGTCCTGGTTTACAGATATCTGAATTGACTGCTCACACTGCCTGCTGTTGTATTCTTACACTATGTGCCTATTCTAACTGCGTTGGAGTCGCTTCACATGTATTTAAAATGTGCTGTTTCTGCAGGATGATGTCATGATGCCCCAGAGAGTGAGGATGCAATACGAAGCTGCTGTTCAGCACCCAACGAGCGTGAGTCCACCTTTCCTGTGTCGTCACCCCTTTAATGAAATGGCCAGTTTGGGTTGTTTTGTTGTTGTTATTTGGTTTTTTTTTTGTTTTTGTATTTTTTGAGACAGGGGTTCTCTGTGTAGCCTTAGCTGTCCTACAACTCAATCTGTAGATCAGGCTGGGTTCACACAGAGATCTGCCTGCCTCTGCCTCCTGGGTACTAGGATTAAAGGTGTGCACCACCACCACCTGGCACCAATAATTTTTACAAATAAAGATATCCCTTGGGATTAGAAAGAATCTGTTTACAGTCAACTAGTCAAATCAAGGGGAGATTTGTGACCACCATGTTTGTGAGCCCTTATCTCTTTGGAGATAAACATGCTTCTGGTTACTGGCAACAGGAGTAAAGAACTGGAAATGCAACTTCACCTCACTGCCTATAGCAGCCTTAGGTGTTCTTTTGAGAGAACTCCACTAAGTGAGATTAGAATTCTTAACTTCATCAAAGAAAACAATTTCTGGATAAGTTACTATGAGGTAGAATTGGAGTTTAATAAGATGCTTTTTAATATAGATTTAAGCAGAGCGTCAATAGACAAATATTTAGGAAAAGATACCATTCCTCCAAGTATGGGGACATAGATTTCTTAGAGAGGTACTTAAGGGTTTTATCAATCTCTCTCTATATATAACTTTGATGGCTTCTAAAGTTACATTGTTTAAAGGATTCTAAGAAATTCTTTTTTTTTCCCTTTTTTTGTTTCTTTTAGTAAATGAGATCGGAGAGTACTTTCTGAGGTGTATTGGACAGGAGTAGAGGCTGATAAGAAAAACCATAGGTCAGAAGAGGTGAAGGAAGCTTTACTATATTACATTTCAGAGCATTAAGACGTGTTTTTACTGTAAGCAAAGTTTACACTCTTGAGATTCTCAAAAAAACCTGATGTTTTGCAGCTGGAAAAGGAGCAGGCCAAACACAGCACAGTCGTAACAAGCTTAGGCTGTACACATGCTAACACTCTTATTTGAAAATCTCTGTTAAAAAGCAAATTGTCCCTATGTAGTTAACCTTTACAGCTGACTTTTATCAATTATACTGGAATTCTTGACTCTTGGTTATAGAAAGGCTTCAAGTAAACTCCTTCCTGGGTGAAGGACTCCTTTCTCTTTCTGTGTCCCCTTAGTGTCTCCTGCCTTCCTGCCCTGTTTCATTTATCATTTGGAAGGCATTTGTTACTTTGAGACAGATAGAAATGTTTCTGTCTCTCTCTTGCTTGCTTTATGATGCTGTGATTCCCTTTTCCTGTGTAACCGCTCATCCAGGACAGGCTGCTGCTTCTTCCCAGGGTGATTGACTCCATGTGAGGTCAAGTTGGACTACTCTGGTTCTGATAAGCAAATTATTCAAAGAAAAAAACTTATAAAGCAACCTCCTTGAAGGATGCTTTTAAGCATTCAGTTAAACCTATGATCAGCACAACTGGCTATCCTCCAACAGGTGTCGTTCTGTGAACTCCAAGTGTAGCTCACATATTATTTGCTTTTACAGAATTGGCACCTTTTATTTATTTCTCTCCTTCTCTTCCCATTGATTCTGAGGACTTGTCCCTGGCACTTGGGTATACAGACACAGCCTTCAGGTCTGCCTCTCCTGGAATGGGGAGTTCCCTACCCTGTTTCAAGTCGGAGGCTGAAGGTTTATGTACTCTGAGCTGGAATTGCTGAGGTATAAACATGCATGGCACAGATGCTGTGAAATATACCTGTAAGACAAGAGGAAATGCCTTGATTGCCCTTGAAAGGTTTTTAGGTGTGGGATAGTACCGTTCTATCCCTAAGGGCAGCTCTGTGACTCTTGGGGGCTGAGGATTGTTGCTGCAGTAGGGCATGTGCCAAGATCAGTCAGTACCTATCACTCAGACTGTCTGTCTCACCCTGTCTTTCCAAGCCCATCCTACACAACCTACCCTTGATGCTGCTTCCGGCCCTTTTAGCAACTTCTTTGTACATACAGTAGATGCTCAGCTTTAACACAGGAAATCTCAGAGTAGCGAGTTTTCTAGTATAGAGTTTTAGGGCAGGGACACAAAGCACTCTGACCACGAAGGCAGTTGTGTGAGAATAGATAGAAACACAGACAGAATATACACTGCCCTCCTAGGAGCAGAGGGGATCCACAGATACCTTCACTGTGCTTACAACAGGTTCTGGGGAACTCAGGATCCCAGGGTGTCTGCCAGACTTTTGTGAGGTATGTTTTGGAAAATGAAGATCTGTAAATAGAGCTAGGGAACCAAAAATTTGTGTAAATATATGTTTTTAGTGCCTACAGACTCTAGAAATTTCCTTTTTTAAAAAAAAGTTCAGAAGCATAGACTATTCCATTTCATCCCCCTTTCTAATTGGGAAAGATATCAGAAGGCCAGCAGCGTCTGACAACGTGTGCTGTCATGGAGCCTATGGGAACTCCGTCTGAACCATGTAACAGGGTCCCCAGGATTGGAATCACTGGATCTCACCCAGCAGTTCAAGGTTTTCTACCTCAGCCCCAGAAATGTTGGCAGGTCTCCTCATCATATGGGGAAACAGACTGTTTTCTGGTGTGGTCTCTTTGTCAGGAGTAAGTCCCCCAGGTAGATTTTTGTGCTGTGTATAAAGGGAATAAATGCTAGGATTTCTAGAGACTCCTCCCCAGTGGCTGACAGTGAGGTAATGTTGTTTCTAAAGTCAGAGAATAAAAGACAAGCACAGCATCAGAAGCGTACTGCTCTGAATTGAGACTGCTTGGTGCCTCCAACTCTGTGGGGCGTGGTCCTCTGTTGCTCTGCCTGTCCCAACAGTCATGCCCTTCTGAAATCAAGACACAAAGAGCCGGTCCCTGTCCCGGCTGAAAACAGGTATCTGAAGCTGGTGTCCATGTTTTCATGTAAGATGCTGTGTGTTTACTCAGAAATGAGAGTTTCCGGTGTATTTTAATATTATATACTGGAAACTTGTAAAGAATTTTGTAACTAGTATTGACATTTAAAAGAGCCATATTCATTTCATATGTTTTAATTTCCACCCCAGACTAAAACTATAAACAGATTGGCTACATTAACAAACTTAATTTTGCAGAGGTTTGTGTGTATGTGTGTGTGTGACATTCATTGAAATGATCTGTGATATTTAGAGATGTTCAGAAATTTAAAAAATAAAACCATCAAATTTTCGAATGGTGAAATCAACCTTGATTTTCATTTTTATACTGCTTACGGTTCTAGATTATGATTTATTTTGTGCAACTTCATTGAATTCTTAGGTGCTATGTCCAGTCTTCCGTAGAGAACCTTGTGCTGTATTTTCCTCCCAACCTTAGAGTCGGGTGGAGTACCCTTGTCCTTTCTTTTTCTCTTCCTGACTCAGCATGTCAGGGCCAATTGGCTCTGTAACACAAAATTAGCCTGAGAAGCAGTTACTTTGATTCTGGGGTTAAAATCATGGCTTACAAAGTCCCAATCTGTAGTTGCTGGTTGGTGGCTATGTTGATTATTATGTTTAGTTTGTTCAGAAGGAATGAAATGAATGTTGGCGGTATGTTCCTACCCTGTTGTTACAAAAAAAAAAAAAAACAACAACAACACTTGGGAAGGGAAGACCCCTGACTGCAAATGCTATAATGCATTCCATTGTTTGAATCACTGCAGAATTTTTGGATTTTATGCTTTGGGCATTATTAGCAACTCTAAATGTGATTTTTATTTTTTTATTTTTATTTTATTTTTTTAATTCCTGTCATCTGTCTGCTGAACCTTTGCAGCCTAAATCAGTTCTGGAGCTGATAAGTTACTGTAGGAAGTCTCACGTTGGTTTTACAGGATCCTTAAATGTCCACAAGGGGTCTTCCCACTAGATTTATGAGCAGAGTCATAGAGAAAAGAGTGGTAATATGCACAGCTTCAAGGATACCAAAGATAAGGGCAGGAAAATAATATTATCCCACTTGTGTAGCCTGTTACAAACTAACATGGTGTTGAGTGACTTCTGTACACATAAACACTAAATCGCTAATGGTTCTTTTCAGAATCCTTGTACACAGAATGTGTGGGTGTCTGCTGTCAGTGTCAGGAGTGTCCTGAGGGCTCAGTGGTAGAAACAGGCACAAGAACACGAGTCACAAGCTCTTAAGTGTAGAAGAGTTGAGGAGCCACCAACCTCTGCTCCTAGAGTTTCTCTGTACAGAGTACGATTTCTCATCGTGTCACAGTTCAGGAAAGGGTTTCAAAGACGGCAGAGCTTTCCTCTCACCTCCTGTCCTTTCAGGTCCACACCCTTGAACTCTTACCTACTGAATGAGACAGGAGCTTCCCTACAGCTATACTTTTATAAACCCTCATTTATTGTGTGAGGCGGAAGTGTCACCACTAGCTAAATGGTCTTACTGACTTACCGACTTTTATCTACTTGTAAGGTGAGAGGTCACCCTTAAGGAGAATCTCATTAATCCTTTTCTTCCCCCTTACGAAGTCTCACTGACCTTCATCCTTTTTGTAAGGCAGGAACCTCATCCCAAGGACAGTCTCACCAAACCCTGTCTACCCAGTAAACTGAAAGCTTTACTCCTAGGTGTAATAGTCTAACCATTTAGCCTGTCTAGCAAATCAGGAGCCTCACTTCTGGGTAAAGTCTCATCTACTCTTGCGCACACAGTATGGCGAGAGCCCCTAAGTAGGATTTCACTGACCTTTGTCCTCCTAGTGGTGCAAGAATTTCCACCCAACTGCCGCCTCACAGATTCTTGTTCCTTGTGTGAAGTCTACACTTCAACCCAAGCGTACCGTCACCAAGGGTGTTAGTCACTTCTATTGCCGTGACCATGGCCTAGGCTACCTAAGGCAGAAAGAGCTCGCTTTGGCTTTTGGTTCTAGAGGGAACGTGATAGGGAGGCATAGAAGCCAGTAACAGGCGTAGACCTCACGTGGGACTTCCATCCTGTTCTCTCTTGCCCTTGATGCCCGGGATTTTTGCTTAAATCAGCCCCCAATCCATGGATTTCATACAATACTTACAAAGCCTTAAAATGTATTTGTTGTTTTCCACAGATCATAGGATGCCAAGTGAGGAGAGATCCCCCAGACTCCACAGAGAGATACACACGTTGGATCAACCAGTTGACTTCTGATCAGCTGCTGACACAGGTAACAGTCACTGAGTGACCTTTTACAGACTCACCTGCTTTGGGTTACAGCTCCCTGGGACCGTGTCCAACTTCTTGGCACATTCTGTCAGGGTGTGGTCTTTGTATCTTCACTCATCTGTATGCTCTTGACTAGACAGTGTCTAGTTGGGGCATACCCATATTGTTTTGAGCTTTGATGGGTCAAGTCAATATTGGACATTATCTTCGGTATTATGCTCAGAATCTAGCCCTGGCTGCCTGGAACCTGCCACATAGACCAGGCAGTCCTCAAACTCACAGAGATCCACCCGTCTCTGCCTTCTGAGTTCTGAGCTTGAAGGTGTATACTACCACTCCCACCACAGGAGCTATAAAATAAAGGATTCTGTGTCTGTCAGTGTTGAGTGTGTGTGAATGTGTATTCGGACCTTTTCTCAGGATTCAAATATTCACAAAACATTTACCAGAAATTTATTGGAGGACACCTCATAAAATTGGAAAGCTAGTTAGGATGAAGGAGGATATAAGATTCCGGTTACAGGTCCATGTCCTGAAGAGCTATAAAGGAGACCCTAAGAGACAGAAGGAACTCAGTCCCCATACCAGAGTTTTGGGAAAGACAACAACACAGTTGTGTTTGTGAGGATAGAGTGAATGTTTAGGGTCATAAGGCCCATGCCTCCTTCTGTAAATTAAGGTTGTGTAGTGACTTTGGGGCTGATCTGTCCAGAAAGGTCTGTCCAGCTGCTTCTTGAGGCCTCAGTGGACCAGGCTCCTGAAAATGGGCTGCTCAGCTGATGTTAGTGCTAAAGTAAATTGAGGAGGTCTGGGTACTTCCCAGAAGCCTTCAGAGGCCAACACTTGTTGTCTTAGTGCTTCCTGCGGCCAACCATGAATGGAAAGATCCTTTTTGATACTTCTGTGGTAGTGGAAGAATAGTGGGGCCACCTGCTATTTTCTGAGAGTCCAAGCTGTTTATGAGAGACATCCCTGGTTCTTCCAAGAGTATGGGAAGGAGAACAGGCCTTGGACCTGGTTTGCAAGAGTATAGTGTGGGTGCCTATCTACCTTGTAGGATCCCAGATGGGCAAGGCCTTGGGATGGCGTATGTAGCAAGAGTCTCAAGGTATGGCAACAGCATGTCTGGGCTCTTTCTCTTTGGTCACATGCAACTCCCAAACTGAGCTCAGGGACTCCAGTAGCAAATGCCTCAGATATAAGTATGGCATAAGTGGTGACTGCTAGGGATCTCTGCTTTACCCCTTCCCCACTGAGTGACATTTCTTTAGGTTCAAAGTCAATTTAATAGAAGGGAGGGCCTGGTTGTCATGGCTCTTCCCTGTCCCACCTGGCCTGACCTTCTTATAACTGTTAATTACAGGGATAAATGTAGTCAGTGAGTTAGGAGGTGCTGGAGGGACAACTGGGAAGACCATTACAGACTCTTCTGTTGATTTCTCCTGTTTATAGAGCATGTCTTCTCTAAACTTTTATTTTCTAAAAAAGTTGGGAAATGTTGAATATACAGACCTACAAAGAACAAGGTCATGTCACGAATGGTCCCAGGCTTCCTCAGCACACTGTGTTACTGAGACACCATGCCTGGGCCTCCCTCCCACACCATTACTTTATATATCACTGGAGGAATGTCTGTCTTTTCTTCTTAAGGATTCAGATGCTCTAATATGTATAGAGTTACTGTGATAATGGTGTGTGTACCCTTCTCTCTCTGGGGTTCTAACACTCCTGCTACAATCTCTGTCCCTCGTATTTCCGTCTTTGCTGGTAGGACCTGAGTCTTCAGCTCTAATAGAGAATATGTGGCTGAATGCCCATGTGACTAAGCTTTCAGTGAATCAGGGTTGATATTGGCTTGCGGTTAGCTTTTCCACCACGGGGATCACTTCTGTGTTTCAACAGCCCTCCCGGAATGTTGGTGCCCTTAGTCAGCAGCTTCCTACCTCCTTCCAGATCTTCTGCTTGTTCTAGCCCTCTCCTGTGGGGGAAGGGTCTGTTCTGCTGTCTGGCCCTCCCCACCCTGTGCATTCTACATCTGCTTCAACTGTGTATCATGTGACACTTGACCTGGACTTCTCTTGTCATTGCTTTGAACTGTTGTACCTCACTGCCAGGCTCCAGGTCTAGAAGTCTAGAAGGGGAAGATGAAAATGTGTTTTAGGGCCACAACATTAAACACGGTACCAGGCATAGACAGTGGACATGACAGAGGTGCTGCTTTATATGCAGTCAGCCTTGATAGCAGTCTGGAGATATCCCTTCTTTGAGGCCAGGGCTCAAGGACAACATCCCTGTTGTAAAGTCAGGATTCAAGAATTTCTATATTCTTAAGTCAAGGGTCAGAGACACCTTAAGGAGCTTTCAAGGGCTCAGTTTTATCGGTTGTAAATTTGAGAGTTTCACTACTAGGCCTAGGTCTTTTCATGGCTGACCACTCTGCAATCTGTTCATTTGAAGACCTTTAACAAAATTAAATAAAGGAAAAATTACCACTGACTTAGAAGGCATTGTATGCGGTCCCCATACTGTAGGTTGTGGTGACCCAGGGACCCTATTATCTGTAGAAGTGAGAGGCCACTGAGGCCTCTTGCTGATCCTCCAGCGGCTGAGACTTGTACACCTCATTTTCATTTTAAGCTTCTTGATTCTAGTGAGACAGTAAGAACTGGCCTGCAGTATGTATGCTTTCAGTCATAGCTCAGTCGTTTCAACCTAATTCTAATAAGTCAGCATCAGACGCTGAATATTTCGAAGGAGGTAACTGCTGATGCTTCCCATTTTCAGAGGAGTTTCATAAGTTAGAATTTAGAAATAAGAATCAACCACGGAATCTAGAAATAGCTGCATATAGACTTTGTTCTTTATCTCCAAGAAAAATTCGTATTCCACCCTGGTAAGGTATAGCTAGTGAAGTTTATAAGTTTCAATCAGTACTTCATCTTCTTCCTTTAACTTAACTTCTGTTCCTGAGACACCAAGTTCAAGTCTACGTCTTTTGTTTTGCTTTTGTTTGTAAAGTATGTAGTATTTGTGAAAACATTCATTCCAGTTGGGTAGCTCCTCCCCTCCTCATATTCTTTGTGATAAAACAGAACAGCAGATTTTTACTGGGGACGTTTGAGGCCTGTAGGTTCTGATACTGGTTTCACTTCATTGGGTATACATCTCAAGGCACTCAAATTGATTTTTGAACTTTTATACTTTTATACCGTAAAACGAGCTTGGCCAAGTGTACTTACCATTGATGGCAAAACCTAACAGTTCTAGAAAATGGATTATCTGATTTCTCACCCTGGCATGAAGGAGGTGACAAAGGTAACCAAGGAAGCTAGGGGTCGTTAGGGAGGCCATTAGTGCCTCCTCCCCATAGCTGTGCTCCTTAGTCTCACTGTGTGAGACCTCACAGTCTTCGCCCTTCCCTTTGGTTGTTGACTCCCCTCACAGTGCTCTACTCTCTTCCTGTCTGTGCCTTTCCCCCTGACCTTCCACCTTCTTTGCTCCATGTCCACCGCCCTCATTCTGTCTGTCTGTGCCCCTCGCTCCTACTTGTTTAAACCCCTCTCGCATGTCTAAGGCCACTCTGAGTGTCCACAGCCTTCTCTCTGTCCGTTCACATCCTTTGCACTTGTCATGCTCCCGCCTCTTATGTGTCCCCCTCCTATCTGTGGCTTCTGCTTCCCTGTCCCCTTTCCTTTCTCTTACCTGTCTGTACTCCCCATTCTGCCTGTTTATTTTCATGTTGTACCCAAATGTAAGATGTTAAGCTGGGTCAGATGTGTTTCCTCTTAAGTCTGGGAGGCCGCAGCCACCCAGTTTGCAGCACTTGCCTTATGGGTCCTCTTCTGTCCTTATTTAGCTCTCAAACATCAGTACTCTGTCTCCATGTCTGCCATTACCTAACCTCATGTGAGCACAAGTATAGGCCTAAAGCCTCTCACTCTACCTTCCTGACTTGAGCTCCAACATCAATCCTGAGACATCTCCTCAGCCTGGGCCTTGTGGGATATCCTAAGGCCTCTATAGATGAACTTTGTGCAGTTTGAGCCTAAACACAACTGGATGGTGTCCCCATATTTATTACCTGCTCCCCAAGTTATCAACTCCAGGAGCTAAGACTCGACACTTTAAGTCTTCACTGTGGGCACTTGTTCTCTCTGGAGTTACTTCTGTGAGGTTCTTTAGAGATAAGTGCTTTTTTCTGCTTTATTTTGCTTACTCTCTGTCATCTACATAAAGTTACATTAACAGTGGTTTCTACCTCTGTCAGCTTGTAGAGTGAGGTGCATGAGGATGTGCTATTCGTGTGTCAGCTGAGGCTACCTAAGAGAGGCTGCAACCCAACATTTCTGATGCTCTTCAGTCCTTGCTGCTTCTGATGTGGTCACTTGGCTCTTAAGGGCCCAATAGGATTATCTGTAACTTAATATAAGTTTCCTGACAACAATAAAAGAAATTATTTCCTAAGAACCTCTTTTCTTTGAAATTTTAAACTCATTTCACTAAATGTAATGTTTTCAGAGTTTATTTACTTTAGGGAAAGTACAGAGCCTTATTCCATTTTATAGCTGCAAAACAGTCCATCATGTGTTCTATCCATATTTTGGTAGATAGCAGGTCCTTTTACCAGGCGATTGTGAGTGACGCTACTGTCAGTGGCTGGCGTGCAGCCTCCGAGTCTTTCTGCTCAGTTCTCTTACATTTGTAGCAGGGATGGTATTGTTGGATGAGCTGGCAATTCTGAGTCCTTTTGAGGAGCTCCCTTGCTGCTTTCCACAATGCCTGACAGTGGAAACACTTTCTCTTGTTCCATGAAGCATCTTAGTTCTTTGATGTGTTTGGATGACACTGAAAAGGTAGGAGACAGAATGACACTTTGGACTGTGTGGTGGTTTGACAGGTATGGCCACTGTAGACTTACGTTTGAATCCTTGGTCCACAGGGAGTGGCACTATTAGGAGGTGTGGCCTTGTTGGAGGAGGTGTGTTACTGTTGGGGTGGGCTTTGAGGTCTCCTATGCTCAAGCAATGCCCAGTGTGGCACACGTCAGTCTCCTTCTGCTGTCTATGGATCAAGGTATAGAACTCTCAGCTGCCTCTCCAGCACAATGTCTGCCTGCTGGCCACTGTGCTTCCTACTATAATGATAACAGACGAAACCTCTGAACTGTAAGCCAGTTAATTGAAAACAAGTGTTTTCTTTATAAGAGCTGCCATAAAACCCTAACTAAGACAGACTATTTGTCTGTCCTTGCAGTAATATGTGGTCAGAAATGGTTCTCTATAATGAAGTGTTTATGTTTCTCTTTCCCTCCTGTCTCGGGGATAGAGATATTATCCTTAGCATTTGCAGAGTGGCTGGATGCAGTGGGATAGCCCTCAGGAATCTGTACATTTACAGGTAGACACTAGAGCTGTACATTCATGTAGCCTGAGACCACTGTCCTAGAGAGAAATGCCAGTGACCAACTAGTTAGCTTGTACCCAAAAGCTGGCACCAGCTACTTACTAGGTGAGAAGCTAGTGACAGTGGCTGCCTTCAAGTAATGGGGCTGCTGAGCTTGACTCCATTCTAAGTTCATGCCCTGGCCCACGGGGATTTGATGAGACCTTAGGAAAGGGATGAAAGAATGAAGGGACAAGAGACACAAATGAGAGCCAAGTCTGGATGGAGTTCTGATCAAGCTCTGAAACTTTAATTTCGGGTGCAGGTTATAAAGACACAGCAAACCAGGAAGTTTGGGTGAGGGTCATTGCTTAGGGCTATCCCACTATTGAATGCTTATTGCCCTAGACCATCCCACTGTCATATCCTTATTGCCCTAGACCATCCCACTGTCATATCCTTATTGCCCTAGACCATCCCACTGTCGTAACCAGCTCCTAGGAAATGCCAGACGTTCTTTAAGTTCTTGGGACCTGAGACTAGGTTTCCCAGAACAGCAGGTAATTTCCTGGGTTTGGCTCCCGACAAGTTCATGAGCCCTGAGTTGGGAGAAAAGGAAATATTTGTATCTCAGCTTTAGGGTGTAAGCAGGGCCCTGCCCCCACCACAGGTCCTATCACGCCTGGTCCGGTGACACCTATCTACCATAGGCAAGCCAGACTCTCTCATTTCTCATTCGAATGGTCAGAACCTTTTTTCCATCATTAGTTTCTTAAATTTTTTTTTTTATTATTTATTTTATTTATGAGTACACTGTTGCTGTCTTCGGACACACCAGAAGAGGGCATCCAATCTCATTACAGATGGTTGGGAGCCACCATGTGGTTGCTGGGATTTGAACTCAGGACCTCTGGAAGAGCAATCAGTGCTCTTAACCGCTGAGCCATCTCTCCAGCCCAGTTTCTTAAATTTTTAAAAGACTTTTTTTGTAAGCCAGGAAATGTGTTAATCTGCTCTTGGTCATGTAAGAATAATGGACAGGGATAACTTTAAATTTTTGAACTGAGCCACCCATATGTGGAATCTTCAGGGGAAAACCAGTTCTTTGGAAATATGTTCCTATGCTCATGTTGACCTCAGTGGTGCAGTGACCCTGTCCTTGGAACTCAGCATATTGGCATGATGTTCATGTGTATGTTATCATGAGACACAAGACATCCACAGAGGACTAAAACATGGCAGCCTGGCAAGGTTTGCTACCATAATGTTTGAGAGTGGTTTCTCTGTACCTGAGTGTGGTGAGAAGGAACCTCTCGCAACCAGGCACTTCCTGAACCCTTGGGAGACTCTTAGTCCAGGTGACTTGTGTTCACAGGTGACATGCCACTGTATTTAAGCCACTGTCAGTTTGTCTAACATTTAAAACTGTTCACGGATGGGTTACCAGCATCTACGCTGTCTTTTCTTGCTCAGTGTGACCTGGTGACTAAATCTGAGCTCCAGTTGGAGTAAACTGGGACCCACATGTCCGAGTGAACAACCACCCGGCACCACCAACTCTCCTAGATCCTTTCAGTCAGAATTTGAGATGTTAAGAGCTGACAGAAGCCTAAGTATTTAGTTTTCAGTTCATCTGATAGTGAGATTTGGAATCTCAATACCCAAAAGGGTATTGATAGTGTCTATAGGGCCTTCCATGTCACAGCAGCTAGCAGAACTGAGCAGAACTGAGTCTTTGGGGCTCAGTCAGGCTCTATGACATGCTTGGGCCACATGCTTATCCATGTCTGTCTCCTTCTGGCTGCTACAAGTGTGAGTTTACAGTCATCTTTTCAGGCCCACTTTCAGTTCTCAGGTGCACACCCACAAGATGGAATTGCCAGATCATACTGTAATTCTATTTTTAATTTTTTTGAGGAACTCTTGAACTATTTTTCACAGCATCTGTGCCCCCCCCCCCCGCAGTTCCGGGGGGGGGGGGGCATTTTGATTTCTCCACAGCTTTTATCAGTGTCTGTGATTTTGGGGGGCTTTGACACCACTATCCTGCTGGAGATAAGGTGCATCTCTCAGGGGTTTAACTCACATTTCTCTGGTGCCAAGCCAAGCTGAGCAGCTGTTCCTGTATCTTCTGTGGAGAAATGACTGATCACATTTTTTGCCTGTATTAATTGAAGCTGTTAGGGTTTTGTTGTAGATTGGTAGGAGCTTTGTCAACATTAGGATCTGTCTCTTACGCTGAGGGTTGTCTTTTCAGGCTGAGTGTAGTCTTTGAGGCAGAAGCCTCTTAACTTGGATAGTGTGTGTGTGTGTACATGTACGCACCAATATGTTATAAACATTCCGAACACTGCATTTCAAAGATCTGCCTGTGCTAGGGAACACGGGAGTCCCTTCCTGGTTATTGTGATCCCTTGTAGTCAGCAGAGCTGGTCCAAGTGTTTCAGGACCCTGAGGAAGGCACCACAATTCTATTGTGTCCTGCAGGGTGTCTTTCTTCTCTTTATCTCCCTGTGAGGAAGGAGCCTTGTGAGATCCTCAAGTACCCACCCAGGCCAGGTATCCTGATGCCTTCCTTGGGGACTGGGGAAAGTGGAGAGCCTCTGCACTGGGGAAGGTTTGTCTGTGTCCACTATTCTTCCTGTGTCCCCAAGGTAGCAGAGGTAGAAAAGAGGTTATGATGTGACCAGGTGCCTAACACCCACCCCTTGCTCACTAGCACGGATAACTTGCTTTATAGCATCCTTAGAGCTTCCAAAGGTTGGATTTCTTCTAGGGCAACTCTGGGCTTCTCATAGTGAGTCACAGGCCTAACAATCTCTGTCTCCTGAGGAAATCCATGCTCCTGAGTCAGTTGGTCAAGGCCTCTGGTCCTCTCAAGCTTTCTTGCTCGAGTAGGGTCACTGTTGTGGTGAGAGTGAATGATCAGACAGGGTTGTTTTTTATCCCATTAAGGTCCGAGGTAAAGGGAGATACGTGTGCTCAGAGAGAATCACCTGCAGCCCTTTTGGGGACCCAGTTTACTGCCCACTGCCATTTCACACCATGACAGGTGAAAACATAGGATTAGTCCCAGAATAAATAAATGGCAGTTTTACAGATGATAAAACCAATAACTAGCAAGTTTCTAAAGCATTTGAAGCCTGACAAACTCTGTCTTGTCAAAAACCAAACAAGGGGACAACATATGAAATGTAAATAAAACATCCAATAAAATAAATTAAAAAAAAAAAAAAAGAATGCCAAGCAGAAACAAGGTCTCAGGTTAGCACTTGCTTGAAGGGACAGAGTCACTGGAGCTTCCCACTTACCCAGGATAAATAAATCTCCAGAGCCCTGTTGATTTCTCTGACTTGGTTCATCCTGTATTACCAAGTTTACTACCCTTCAGCTGTCCCGTGCATGTGTCCACATGTGGTCTGTACCTGACGTGTGTGTGTGTGTGTGTGTGTGTGTGTGTGTATGTGTCTTTAAAGTATGTGTGGTGATTTCTGTGTGGTCAGGAATGTGAGTGCATAATTTTACAGACCGATGTACTACTGTGCTCAACTTCATTCAGACTTGACCAAGTTCAACATCTCTTCAGGATAAGAGCCACAAAGAAACTAGGGACAAAAGGAACACATCTCAATGTAGTAAAGGCTGTGTGTCATAGATACTGAGTAGGGAAAACTGAAAACATTTCTAAAATTAACCGCAAAACAAAGGTATCCACTGTATTCTTTTTCAGGGAAGTGCTTGAAAGTCTAAGGAGCAATAAAGCAAGAGAAAGACAAGGGATGTAAATAAGTAATGAAGAAGTTAGGCTATTCCTGTTTGCAACCAATATTATCCTATCCTTAAAAGACACCCCTAAAACATTCAGGACTCCAAACCATGGTAAATATGATGGTTTGTATATGCTCAGCCCAGGGAGTGATACTATCAGAAGGTGTGGCCTTGTTGGAGTAGGTGTGTCACTGTGGGTGTGGGCTTTAAGACCCTCATCCTAACTGCCTAGAAGCCAGTATTTTGCTAGCAGCCTTCAGATGAAGATGTAGACAGTAAGTCACGGTCAAGAAGTGGACATAGGTGCTAGAGAGTTGGCAGAGTGGTTAAGCACACTTGTTCTTGCAGAGGACCCAGGTTTAATTCCCAGTACCCATAGGATGACTCACAACCACCTGTAACTCCAGTTCCTGTCCATCTGATGCCCTCTTCTGCCCCTTGTGGGTAGAAGACATGAACATGGTATATATATATATATATACAGGCAAAATACTCATACACAAAAAATAATTTTATTTTTTAAAAAGTAGAGCTGGGGCACACCTTTAGTTTTAGCATCTTGGTGGCAAGGGCAAGTGGATCTCTGTGGATTTGAGAGCAGCCTGATCTATATAGTGAGGCCAGCCAAAGCTACATAGTGAGACCCTGTCTCGAAAGAAAAAAGGGGGGGGATATAAAGAGACAGAGGCTGAGGCTTTAGGTTACAGATTGAATCCAGAAACTCTACTTATAGATTGAATCCAGAAGTCTGAAGATGGATGCTTTTGGCGTTCTCAGGGCCCTAGTGTCTGTGGCTCAGTTTTGGAGCACATAGACCTACCTTGTTTAAGCATTCCCACATGTGGCATCTCAGTGTGAGTGGAGGTACCAGAACTACCAGGTACGTAAGCTCTTGAAGAAATCCTGGAAGAAATCCTTCCTCTTCCAACATGAAGACTGTCTTAGGGACTAAGAGTCTTACGTAGGACCTGATTCTGAAGGCACTGAGGGAAGAAGTCTTTTACAACAATGATGTTGACATGACGAACTTAATTCTCTTCCTTTTGGGGTGATGGATGGAAAGAAATTGAAGTCTTTGGTTCAACCCCCCCACCCCCCAAAAAAAAAGAAAGAAAGAAAAAAGACAATATACCTCTTTTTATTTTTTTGACATCCATTTCTTTGGAACAAAGCTGAAGGCTGTCACTCCAGCAGGGACTGAACCAGCCTTCAGAGAGGTGGGAACTAGACTAGCGAGGATCTCTGTATTATGGGATGTAGTGTGGTATTGTGATGGTTTAAATAAAAATGCCCTCCAAAGATCAATAAGGAGTGGTGCTTCTAAGAGTTGTGGCCTTGTTGGAGTAGATGCGGCTTTGTTGGAGGACACAGGTGGGCTTTGAGGTCCCAGAAGCTCAAAACCAGGCCTAGTGGCTTCACAGTGACATCCTCATGCCGGCTGATCTGGATGTAGAAGTCTTAGCTCCTTCACCAGCACCATGTTTGCCTACACACCACCATGATTCCTGCCAGGATGATAGTGGACTAAACCTCTGAAACTGTAAGCCAGCCCGTTTTTCCTTTATAAGAGGTCATGGTATCTCTTCACAGCAATAGAAATCCTTTTTTTTTTTTTGGTTTGTTTTTGTTTTTCGAGACAGGGTTTCTCTGTACAACCCTGGCTGTCCTGAAACTCACTCTATAGACCATGCTGGCCTTGAACTCAGAAATCCACCTGCCTCTGCCTCCTAAATGCTGGGATTAAAGGCATGTGCCACCACTGCCCCGGTGCAATAGAAATCCTAACTAGGAAAGGTGGTCACTGCTGACATCAGGCCTGCTTAGCCACCATAGCCTGGATCCTAGTCACCCTCACCACTCTGGCGGACACTACCACTACAGAGATTTGTTTGAGTGTTGTGACGGTGAGGTGGTCATCATGCCAAAAGACACTCCTAGACCCTTGCTGCTGTACAGGGGAGGATGTAGAGAAAGTGGACTAATATCAGAGCAGATTTCTGAAGTAGGCAGTGCAAGTATCTTCCTTGAAAGGACTGTGGCCTTTTCCTCCATCCAGGGCAGTCCTGTCTTAGAGATGCCCCAGTCCCCTCACTGCTGTCTCCTTTGAGCTGACTTTTACTACTTTATTTTGAGGTAGAGCACCATGTAGCCCAGGTTGGCCTTAAACCCCTGATCTTCTAGCAGTAGCCTCCCTGGGGCTGAGATTACAAAGGTGTGGTTTTGAAATTGTTTAAACATTGATTTGATTGATTGATTGATTGATTGATTCTGTGTGAACATGCTCCTGCCATTATCCACATGTGGAGGTCAAAGGGCAGCTTGGGAGAGACTGTTTTCTCCTACCATGTCGATTTTCAGAGACTGGACTCAAGTCTTCAGGCTTGGTAGCAAAGACCTTTATATATTGAGCCCAATTTTTAAAATTTTCTTTTTATTATTTATTCATTTGTTCGTGTGTGTGTGTGTGTCTGTGTGTGTCTGTGTGTGTGCATGGCATGCCACTGAACCTCACAAGTGCTTAGATTACAGGTGTGTGTTAACTGTGTCCAACAAGATCGGGCTGCTCCTCCCTGGTATTCTTTTGTCCTGGAATCAGCTGAGGCTGGGCCCAGACTACGTATAGTCAAAGCAAATCATAAACAGGTGATGTCATGTCAGTGTAATGAGTACAGTGACAGAAAGCCCTAGGGAGTATGTCCCAGGGAACTATAAACATGGGGGCCGGTTTAAGGGATGCACGGGAATTAGCTACTGAGAAGGTGGAGCAGCGTATGGAAAAGCATGGTTATGTTCCAAGTGCATAGCAAACCCAAAAGTTATGAGCAGTGGCGGCTCAGGGCTCAACTGAGTGCTGTGCTCACCACACTTGCTGCAGATTATTTCAGCCAGTCCTCCTGACAGCCCAAGGCTGTCCTTAGCAGGACACTGTTTTGCCAAACACAACAGTGTCTACTTAGGTTCTTGTCCTCAATCAGTTTCTGGTGCAGTTATCCCAGGGTAAATGCCACCTGCTCATACGGTATGGTCCTCTTCTGTGACAACTAAACTCAGTTCACTAGCATTATGATGGATCTGTTCGTAAGGAACACTGCTTTCTTGTGACGTTTTTTTCCTCTGGCTTTGATAGCCAATGATTTAGAAAGACTTCTCTGCTCAACTGTTTTTGGAGGAGTTTGTGAAGATGGTGTCTGTTCTTTAAGCATTTGTCAGTATATACTGGAGAGCCACCTGGCCTGGGCTTCTCTGTGGGCAGGCTCAAGTTTCAACCTCATTATAAATGGCTCAGGCTTTCTGTCTTGAGTCAGTTCTGGTATTCTGGGAGCTGTGTTCCGCTGATGCTTTCTTCCACGCTACTTCAGATTTCTCTTTTTTGCAATCAGAAGCACAATATGTTTACTGTTGGTTCTCATATACAGTTTCATTGCCTTGTGTAAACAGAAGGATTCCTACTATGCTTCGTAATGAAGAGTAAGGACCTAGAAGTGGCCTCGGTTAATTTCCACCCATTAGTCATATGGGCTAATCTCTATAGAGTGCTTTGAATCCTCATTTCCACAAAAGAAGGAGCATAAACTCTTGTCACTTTCTAACAGATTGTAGGTTGTTTATAATGAGCTGTTCTTTTCCATCAGTATCACTGGTGCTAATTCCTTCTAGGTGTTCACCTCCCACGGCCCCACAGTGATCATGCCTACCTGGTTCTGCTCTCGAGCCTGGTTTTCCCACGTGGGCTCATTTGATGAAGGAGGACAGGTAAGTGCCAAATCGGTAGAATTTGGAGTCTTTGTGGGTTCCCCTAGGTTGGGGAGGCGCCTGTAGGGCACCTCTAAGGCCAGGGTTTGGGAAATTACCTCAGCCTTTTCCCAGCATGCCTCTTGTTTCCTGGTTCTTGGCTCAACATCGCCCCCTTCTGCCTGTGGTGATGAAGTACAGACTTGTAACAGACTACCCTGTGGGTGACACTAATTCCCTTTTATCTCAGCCTTCCTTGCATTTGAACTCACCCAACCTCTCCCATGTTCAGCATCTCATTAAGAGCCTACTGGGAAGCCAGTTAATCATCCCCTATTTCTCTACTTTAGTGGACTTTCCACTTTCAAGACCATGCAGCTGAGGCGCCACTGTGTTCTCTGATTTCCATGGTTCTTTCTGTTGATAGTTTGCCCCAAGACCTTTTCTGACTCACAAAGTAGAATTTAAGGCAGAACTGGGACTTGAGACCCTCAACTAGCCTACCTTCTGCTTCATCCTCATGTCTGGCTTAGAGTTCATTTCTTACCTGCTCAGAAAAACTAATCTCCATTTCTCTCATGTGACCCACATCACCCTTAGCTATCAGAGTAGATTATTTTCTTCTGCAAAATCTGGCTGTGGTGTCCAGGTCGATCACTAGCTTCTTGGTTCAAGCAATCCTATGAGCTCTTACTTCTAGATACTGGGGTCACAAGTGCCACCATACTTGGCTTTAAGCAAAGCACCCTTCTATAGCCTCTGATGGTCCGTGACAGTATCTAGCTTGGTGAGCACTGTCCTCTGGCTTTTGCAGGGGGTTCCAGAGGATCTGCTATTCTTCTATGAGCACCTCAGGAAAGGTGGCGGCGTCTTCCGGGTGGACCACAGCTTGCTCCTCTACCGATACCATCTGTATGCAGCCACACATTCGGTCCTTGAGTAAGTAGGACATACCAAGTTCTGGAAACATCTAGGACAGTCCAAGAACAAGTGAGGTGCTGGTATAAGCCAGGCCTAGATCACTTGTGAGTCACTGGTGAGACTGGGCCCAGGGTTGGTGGAGTTAGGGCTCATAATGGCAGGATATAGGCCATGCCACCGAGCAGGTTGAGGTGGGGTCAGAGTATATTGTGTTACCCTTGTAGGAATTCCTTCAGAGCTGCTGGATGTCCTGTTCCACAGAGGTCAGGAAACATCAACGCAAAAGCCAAACATCAGGTTCCCTGATTGTGTGAGGTGAAGGCTTGCTCTCCACTTTGTTCTCACTTTCTTTAACCTAGCATGGCTCACCATGAGACCCTAGAGGAGTTCTGACAAGTGAACAGGCCTCATGGTGAAGGGAGTCATCACAGCTGGTGGCTGAGCTATGCCTTCTTAGCTGATGATGTCCTTTCACTTTTCTTTGGCTAGCCAACTGTCCTTCAGCCTCCCAGCCCACTGGTTAGATATGGATGGGGTAAAAGAGGGTCTGTACTGTATGAAACACTTATATCGGCCACCTCACTGTAAAGTGAATTGTGTCTGTGCTAGGAGACTGTCCCCTCTGTAGCCCGTGGGCACTGGAGGAAATGGCCTCTGGGTACTTTATTGCCCAAACTATAGATTTACAGTAATGTACTCACATCTCTGAAGTGGCAGTGATTATGATCCTGATGTGAGTAGAACTATCTGAGTGGGAATTCCCTTCTGAGTGTCTTACATCTACCACCCAGGATCTCAGTGACTCTGGGGTCCCTGGACTTGGACCTGGACCATTTACAAGATTCGGCTTCATGAACAGCAGAGCTTGCCCTCCTTGTATCTGAACTTCGTCAGCTTTGGAGGAGCATCTTGCAGGGTTGCTGTCAGGAGCCAGACACTGATGGGACCACCTCCTAGGAAAAATGTTCAGAGGACATGGCAGTTCTGAAGGCCAGTGAGAATCTCAAAACACAGTGAAGCCCACAGACAAATGCACATGTAGTACAGATCTAATCAGTCTTTTTTGACACTTAACAAACACATAGGGAGTATGGAATGATTGAGAAGATTCCAGAAGCCCTGTAGATTAGCAAGGCTCTAAGAGTTCTGTACTAAGCTGTAGAATCTGTCTTAATAGATTTTAAATGGCTGGAACTGTATAGGATATGTCATGAACATCTTTGCTGCCCAGTTTCCTATGGCAAACTATGGTAGGCTAGTAGCTTGTGACCATAGGTATTTGTGTCTCAAAGCTTTGTATGTTGATCATAAGTGATATCTTCCTACTGTGCTCTCAAATTCCAGGAGAGGCACCATACTTCCTGGGGTGTCATCTGTTGAAGGCCTCACATCCTCAATATCTCTGGGGTAGGATTTCAACATAAGGGATGGTAGTACTAAAAGGTAGTTTTACCTTCAGCAACCAAACATTAAGTTAGAAGTCATTACAGTATCTTGAAAAATCTAATATGTGGAAATAAAGTAGCCAAAGGAAAAGTCACAAAAGAAATTAGAAAAAATGTATAGGCTACAACCTGTATGAGTTGCTGAAACAGCAGCAAAATAGACTCCAGGTAAAAGAGGAGAAGCCAGGGATAGAAGAGGAAAAGCTGGAACACTAGCAAGATTGATGTAAAAATAAAACAGGGGATTAACAATACTAGCCACCCCACATTTAACCAAAAAGTCAAATTTTTAATTTAGTAATTTAAGAACATTCACAAAAGACAGTCAAGCCAGGGGATTTTCTCGGGTGTCCTATAACACGGTTAAGGAAGATGTTGTATCAGTCTTATCAAGATCATTTTAGGAAACAGGAGGCTGGGCATTGGGAGGTAAACCAGGCCCAGTGCTTTGGAACATCAGTTGTACAAGAGTGGAAGATGATGCTTGTCACTAATCAATCCAGCTGCATTCACACGATGCTAGGTACAGCAGTGCTCATGAAACAGATACACAGCAAGACTACAACTGTTTAAAAAAATCAACTAGTATGGTTTACATCATCCTGTATTAAATCTTAAACACAGCACTGTTTGTGTTTAAGGAGCCCCTTCCCACGGTCCTCTGATAGAGGGAGAGTGTGTGACAAAGCACCGTGGCAGCTGTCTGGGCACCAAGCTGCAGCTGTTTCTGGTGCCGATTCTAATGGCTGGTGAGACACTGTACGTCAATCTTGCATCACCGTTTTGCAGGCCACGTGAGCGTGAGATGCCTTGAGATCATGTGGTCATTTGTGTAAGGGGGGTCCTTCCCATGCTGGGCTGTGAAGCTCAAGCCACCTGGGTGGTGACTTGTAGCCCACCCAGCAGGCACTTAGGTCTCTCAATAGACCAGCCTGTGTGTACAGAGCAGCCTGTGTGTACAGAGCTCACCCCTTCATGTTTGCACAGTAAGCTTTGCCACCCACAGCACAAAAATAAGTGATCTAATGTAAGTTTCTGTGTCGGATTAAAGTCTTTAAGCCGTGAGCTGCGGCACCTCCCAGGATAAAAGCTGTAATTACAACCTGAGGCTTGCTTAAGAGTTGAATTTGTCCAAACCTCAGGTGGCATTGTTTTGATTCTTTCATTTTTAAAGCTCAAAATGACCTGAATCTGTGTCGTTTCTCTTTATGTATGTGTGCAGTACTTCATATGCCAAAGGACACGAGAATAGCATCTCCAGGAAACCAAACGTTCCTTAAGCCTGTGAGTGGCTGAACCTAGTATCTTGTCATGTCATCCCTGTATACCTTTACTGATGTGCCATCTTACAGATCATGATTGTTTAGCTTTTTGCAGTACATATGCTGCCTGTACTCCACAAACTCTTTGCTTCCTAGTATCACAGTCGAGGTCTGTAGAGAAATACATTTCTGACCTTGTTCCCATGGCAGTATGTTGCTGGGTTTAAGGAGAACCAGATAAGGCCCTTTCTCCAGATAAATGTATAGCAAAAAGATACATCTTAGAAGTAAGGGTGACACCACTAGTGTCCTAATCGTTGGCATCCAGCCTGAGACTGCCTGTGCTGACTGACATACTCCTGCTGTGGCACCTGACAGGACCCAGGCTGTCCCCTGTGCTCCCCTAGCAAGGTTTTTACAGCCTGTTTTTTTTTTTTTTTTTCCTGATCACAGATGCTGCTGGTTATTGGCCATACCTTCTGGGAGTAGGCCCACCCCACCACCCACCACTCTTACCCCCGGACTCCTATGAGCTGGTGCAGTGCTGAGTCTGTGATGTTTCATCTTCTTCCCAGAACGTTCCAGAAGCTCATACATACAGGTCCAGGAAAACCAGTTCCCTTAGCTATTGATCCTAATCTCTAAACTGATGGTTTCTTAGCAAGAAGAGATGGATATGCTAGGTGCCAGATGGCCTGTTCTCTAGTCAGACACCTAGGAGAAGCAAGCCCAGTGCAGGATGCTTCTACCTTTTTATAACAGCCTGCATCCTCTGTTAGAGACAACCTAGTAAAATTCAACATGGCTAGAGTCCAGTCCTGGTTGGACATGTTTGTAATTCCTTTATAAAATCATGGGTGCCCAGAGTTTTGGGGAACCAAATTGACTTCACTGTACAGGTAAACCCACCATCCTGCAAATCAGCTTCATAGTTGAATATGTGAGATCATACAAGGTTTTTCTTCCACAGAGACACCCAATAGACCCAGCCATGGTGTGTGTATGATGTCACCAACACATGACCTGTGCTTAGTCTCTAACAGGAGCTATTGTTGTACGTTTACTTACCTGTGTACATGCATTTACCTGTGTAAATGCACATGGGCACTCCCTGCACATGTGCACTCACACCACACAAGTGCAGTGTAAATATACTACTGGATTTGATGCACATATGTGCATATGTACACCATGTCTTGCTCAGACACTGAACAAAACAGATCTTGTAGTGACCAAGGCTGTGGAGACAGGCACTCAGGTGGTCTTCCAAAGGTCCAGTAAAGTCAAGCAACTCTCTGGACCAGGCAATCCTTGAAGAGCCTGAGATGACAGAAGGAGCCTAGTAGCTTCTGCTACATTGCCTGTAGCCATGTAGCCATGAACCCTAGCAGGTCTCCTCAAGGGCACTTGAAGGAGAAGGGAAGGGGGACCCTTGTGGCCAGGATGGGGATGGGGGTTTGCCTGCTGGTGCACCATAGGGTCTGAGCAGCCCATGCCTGGATTTCTCACACACTCACTTTGTGGAGAACCCTCACCCACACTTAGCCAGAACAGACGCCTCAAAAGACAAGCCTTGCCTTTTTGCTTTTGACTCTACCTTGCTGCCTCCTGTCTGGTCCTCATCATGGTTTGCTGAGGGATAGAAATCAGAAGGGCCTTTCTTGGCTTATGACATTGGTGAAATATCTGCTCCTTGCATGAGTCCTTTGTTGTGAGATCAAGGTTCTCACTCTTAGGGTCTTTCCTTTCCTTGGATGATAGTAAGGCTGCAATGAGGTATATGGTATGGAGTTGAAGTATGTCTTGTTTGTGACTTTCTCGTTGAAGGGGGGGTACTACAGCCATAGACAGGACTGGCTGGGGTCCATAATTAAATGCTACTCACTTAATGTGGTTCCCCAGAACCCCTAGGGAATCCCCTACCAAAATCACTGACTGAGCTCACCACAACCCTAATTAGAATGTTTAACTTGGGAGGTCTCAGGAAAGTGCTGAACAGGAAAACATGCTCTGATGTAGGTAGTGACACAAGAGGTACAACCCCGAATACAAGGGCGGTTCCACCCAAAGGACCAGGAGGTTAGGGTCTGAGCAGAGAGATAGGGTGGAAGGCCTGGCCCTGAGATTAGGGCCAGCAGTTAAGTAGAGCTCAGGGGTCCTGAGAAGAAACAAGCCCTGGAGATCTGCCTGCTGCCTGGGAGCAGCTCTGTGTTCAGAAAAGGACATCTTTGGGATTGTCTGAGGGAAGGGACAGCCTGAGGCAGCAAGTTTACTTCCTAATGTGAACAAGACATTTACCCAGACCTTTCTTCTGAATATTGACTAAGCTGGGAAATCAGACCTGTATTGTTGGGTCTCCTACAACTCCCTTTTCACTTTCTAACTCAAAAGGACTAGTTCCACATCTAGAATTTGGGCTCTGTCAGTGAAGTGCTTGCTGCAGAAACACGAGGACCTAAGTTCAATTCCCAGCATCTACATAAAAAGCTAGAAATGAATGGCAACACATGCCTGTAATCCTAGCACCAAGAAGGACAACAGGAGGATTCCTGGAGCGTGTCAGCTAGCTATAGCTAGTCTTGCTGAAGTGGTGAGCTCAAGCTCAACCCTGCCTCAAAAACAGGTGAAGAATGATAGAGATGCATGATTCCACCCATTGGCTTTGCATGAACCCTCACACATGTGGACACAGCTGCTGGACACTGGAGCTATGTGCTAGAATTGGCAGCTATGGAGAGAGGTACCATCTATCATGTCTGCATCCCACCTTGAAAGCAGGAACAGTATGGGTGGCCCAAAGTTTCCCAGAGGCCATTGTTTTACATGGTGGTTCATGGTGACCTTTTGCTATGAGAGGTGGCAAATGAACAGAGCCAGATCTCCCTTGGCTATGGTTTAGATTTGGTGTGCTCCCAGCCCTAAACAGGGGATGACACTCACGTAGGTCCTCAGGGCTAACCGGTGAGGTGGCACTGGAGCCCATACACCTGTCCACTTTAGCTTCCCTCTGTATTGGCTACAGGATGACCATCTGGACTCACCGTGTCCACTTCCTAGAGGAACAAGTCCTACCTCACTGGAAGTCCTTCACCATCTGGAATGCAGGCAAACAGGGGCGCAAGTTATACCGCAGCCTGACTGCAGCCAGCCGGCACAAGGTAGCAGCACCCTTTCCTCCTTATCCCTTTGGGCACTATTCTGCCTCCCCCAATGCTGTCATATCTTTATTCTGCAGCCCCCACCCCATCTAACTGCTGGCCCGTGTTCACCCCCAGGTGGTGGCCTTCTGCGACGTTGACGAGAACAAGATCAGAAAGGGCTTCTATTGCCATGAGGATTCACAGGTGTGTAGCCCTGCTGCAGAGCGCCAAAGCCCCTTACAGGAAGGGGCTTCCATACCATGCCAGCTTTCCAAAGCCCCTTACAGAGAAGGGGCTTCCATACCATGCCAGCTTTCCCTTATACTCACTTGGGCTCTGCCCAAGAGATGTAGCCCTCAGCTCCCAAGAGTCTCCATGATCCCTTAGGACTCTGCCCCTGTCCTTGGGGAAATGGCTACATATTCCTTCACTCAGGGTCTCAATGTTGCCCTACCAATGTTGTGGCTATCAGGTGGCTGGGGCTGCCAGAACCTGGAGTACAACCACCTGTCCTATCCCAATTGGCCCAAGACTCCCATCTGCTACTTGGTCACCAGCTACTGTGAGCAGAGGCTGTGGCTAGCACAGGTCTCAAGGAGTTCTTCTGCATGAAGCCCTAGTGACTCATGGCTGGCACCATCTCTGTAGGAAAAACCTAAGCCAAAGGTCCCCATCCTGCATTTCCAAGCTGCCCAGTCGCCCTTCGTCATCTGCGTGAAGCTGGTGAGTATTGGCTATGGCTGCAGGGCTCCTGGGTATCAGCTGTCCCACTCTGGTCATATGAGCAAAACCAAGGACAAGACCTGACCATGGGCACTAGGACATAACCCACTACCTATACCCTTACGGTAAATCAAATCTTACCTTGTGGCCATGAGGACACCCCGAACTAGGTATGGGGTCACAGCTGCTGCTCTGTGGGCTGGATGCAGTTGGGGAGTGGCCTGTGGGTACTAGGGACAGGGTGGTGGTGAGGTGGGCACACCTGGTAACACCCTTTTAAAGCTGTTTTCATTCTTTCCTTTAAATACCGAAAGCCATTGTTCTGAGCCCAGCCACCATGTTCAAGGTGCCGTGGTTCCTGCTACTCGAAGGACAGCCTTGACTACATATAATAATAGCTTGGTGGTGACCAGTAGGGCCACAGGACCCTCCTTTGGTTCATCTGGTTTCTCCGCTTTTGATCTTGTGAGCATAGGTACCAAGCATTCTGTTTCTGTGCAAACTGAGGTTATTTGTGGTCAGTGCAAAAAAGAATCTCACAGTCTCCAACAGTTGTGCCAAGCTGAAAATGGCCAGACAGCAAGCTTGCTGGAACTAAGGCTAGACTTTCTTTATCTGCTCAGGACACTGTTCCTTGGTAGGTCAAACTTACGACAGAGATTCCCTCAGGAGACTTGGCTCTTTGGATATTATTCCCAGAACTCTCTAATGTGGTGACATTAACTGATTTTACGATGGCAGTATAATGTCCTACATAGGAATTTCTCCCCTGTAAGAAACCTCAAGTTCATTAACAGACAGCATCCATCTCAGGTCATCTGGAAGGGATGGATATTGGCCTATGGAGGGCCAGTGTGTCTTGCCCGTGTGACCTGCTACAGGTCACTGACCATGTGGAATCCTGCTGGTCAGTAGCCCTATTTCCTGTCCACAGTTCTTCCTCACTGTAGTAAAAGGGCCTGTCTTTGCACTAAGAACCTCCTGGGTACATCCTGCAGCAGAGCTAAGCAGACCTTGTACATCAGTCACTCCTGTCAAACTGCATCTGCTCACCACTGGCCTCTGAAACCTGCAGGGGTCGTCGTCATTCCTCCCACCCACCATTCTGCTCAAGCTTTGGGTCCAGGACAGTCTTATTTCTAAAGATCTCACTGTAAGTTGCGTATGATTTGCTTGACACCTTTTGTTCGTGAGTAGTTTTTCTCGAAGTCCTAATGGGAATTTTCAGATATCTACCAGGTGAGAGGGCATGGCCATCTTGAATATTAGCAGCCCCAGGACAAGGAGCCACCAGTTCCAAAGACAGCTGTGCCACCCTCTCTGTTACCAGTGAGGGATATGGTGGGCCCTCGGCAAAGGCAGCTCAGCCTCCGGTTGCAGCTCTCCACCACAGTTCTTGGGTCATGGAGGGGATAGTAGGTGGTGAGCCATGCTGTTGAGATGCTGGAAGGCACAGGTCAGACTTCAGCCTGTGTTTCAACCCATGGCTTCCAGTCTGTGACAGCTCATTTCAGGTCATGGCAGGGTTAGGCCTGGGTTCTAGCACCTCAGAAACTGAGATGTGTGTCTGTGTCCCCTATAGAGAGATGTCATACAGCAGCAGATGACCAACAGCCACATCTGGGGACAGTCAGGAACAGCATTAAGCTGAGACACTATGGGAGTAGAAGCCCCCTCCTTAGCGCTGTACCTTTGCCAAGTGTCTTCTAGCAGGCCTACCTGTGATGTGCTGTGTATTTTGAATATCCTTCTGTTTGTGTATGTGTGTTCGTATGTGCTGATGGAGAAGCTCTGTCCCTCTTAGTGCTTCATCATCAAGAGAGGTTCTCTCACTGAGCCAGGAACTTCCTGGTTCATCAAGACTAGCAGGCCAGCCAGCCCAAGGGGTCCTTGCTTTCTGACTCCTCCTCCTGGGACTGCAGGTGTATCCTGCCACACCTAGCCTTTACAGTGGTGCTAGAGAATGAACGGAAGTCCTCGTGTATGTGCGTGCAGCAAGCACCTTCCTGAAGCCACCTCTAGCTCCAGAGTTTTAATGTATAAATTTGATGATATTTTTACCATTTAGAATAACTTACACCGTTTGACTTTTCTCCTAGTGAAAGTTTGATTTGTCCTGAGATGGCTATTCTTGATCCTGATACTTTACAGAGCACTGTCTACATCTGTATCTAGGACTTTTGCTTCTTAACTGTATCTGTGATACAATGAGAGGTTACTTTGGTAGAAAGATTAACTGGGCATCCCAAGTTTTCTTTTTTGTACATCTGATTGTCTCAGCCTCAAATATTAGGCAGCCCGTTCTCCTAGTAGGGAATTCGCTGGCTAAGATGGTCATTTCTGCTCCCAGGTCTCTTTCTACCAACTACCCATTCACATTCCAGTACCTTAACACAGAGGGAAGCTACTCTTCCTTATTCCAGAATTTTTCTTATTTAAATAAACTACTGTACTGTGACCCATGATACACAGAAAAGATGTCTGAACACAGGCAAGCACTGGCCTGCAGGTCATATTTAGTCCTCCACCTGTTTTTCATGAGTGGCTTTTACAGAGCAGAGTTACAACATCCTTAAGATGCTGTTCCAAGGAGATGTGCATACTGCTCAGCTATGCAGTGTGCCCAGACTCAGGAGATGCAGCTCACAGCATGATGGATTCAGCTGGCAGGACGCCTTGGCATTAGCACAGCACCGTGTGCACACAGAACTGTCTGCTTGCCACTTGTGTATGGATTCCCAACTTTTTGTTCTTATGTCTGGTTCTTCGCAGCACCTATATATAACCGTCCACTGTGTAGACTATTGGATCTTGCTGGTGTGTCTGGACCCCCGCTTGTGGGAGTTATCTCTAGCCCTCCGTGGTCACTCATGCTGCTGCAAGCTCCCGTTTCTCTAGTTTATCCCGGAAGAGAGGTAGAAGTCAGGTTGAATGTCCCAAAGACCACCTATGTGGACAGATGGACTGTTTCTGCCCTTTTGGAGAGCTTTCTGGCTGTGGTTGTGGGAGTCTCTGACCTCTCCTGGCCCAAGCCTGAATGTCAGGAAAGGAGAGGTGAGGGAAAAGAGGAAGGGAAGCAGGTACGGCCACTGTGGACATTTCTGATTTTCCAGACAGAATGTTTTTCACTTCCTGTTTTTAACCACTGGTACCAGTGGGACAAGGTAGAATCAGGGTCACAGCCTCACTTAGAGGCCTCTTGTGTTGGTCAAAGGACAGATATCTGACTTAAGAGGAACAGAGTAGTTCCTCCCACATCCTGCCCGATTGACCCAGACTCCCATCTGCCAATAGTGGGCTGTTCTTCAGCAAGATAATGGGCTTTGCTCCCATCTAGGACTGGGGGATGACAGGTAAGAGGAATCAGAGGGTGGGCACTTGGCAGATATTGAATACACAGAGTTCCTTGAATAGACAGAAGGAAAGGTGAATCATCCCCGGCCAACACCAGGTGGCAAAGTACCTTTAAGCCCCTCACTGTTGTTGGTCACCAACAGACTACGTAACAGCAGCACTGGCTATTGCCTTCAATGGCCTCTGGTTCCCTTCAGGCCCCTTCCCTAATCTGTAGAGGATCAGAAGTCCATCGTGAGCCACCTAACAGATAAAGTAGGCCTAATCCCAGCCCCTGACCTGAGTCTTTGCAAGCCTGACTGAGCTGGATCTTCTCTCACCAAAGGACCTCACAGGGGGCAAGTTCGAAGACAACCTGAAGTCACTGCACTTGCAGGAAGGCCGGGACTTCGTTCACTTCAGCTGAGGCTGCCACCTAGGTGGGTGCACACTGTGATACCTGTAGGCTCTGAGCCTTGTCTGTTCTGCCTCCCTTTCACCCAGACAGCTCTTAGTCTCTGCTTCTGCCATTGTCTCCCCTCACGTTGACTGTAGTAATTTTCACCTGAAGCCTTCCAAGCATCACTTTAGGCAAATTTCCTGTATCTGGTAACTTTGACCAGCTATCTGGTGACGGCTTCTTCTTTTTCTTTTTTTTCTGCAGGAGCCTGCAGAAAGTTCTGGGTTCTAGAAATGGCTATTAAGCTAAGCTTGTCTTCACTCTGAACCTATCAGCACTAGCTACCTTCCTCATTGCTGTGACCAAATACAAACAATACCTCATGGTTTGAGGGTCCTTCATGGTGGGGAGGGCATGACCGTGGGAGTTGTTCCCAGCTGGGGATCCTCACCTTCTCATATTTTAGTGGAACAGGAAGTAGAGAGGGGCCAGAAGCCAAGGGTGAGACTCAAGACCTCACGCCGTGTCCTCCAGTGACCCACTTCTTCACGATAGGTCCTGATACGAAAAGGTGCCAACAACTGGGACAAAATGTTCAAACATGAGCCTCTCAGAGGCATCTCACATTAAAATAAATAAGCCCTTAACTTTATACATCTAACTTCTCAATTTAAGTGATCTTTTTGATCAAGATCTTGATTGATCCTAGGCCTTGATCTTCTTGAGTTATGTTGTTTATTGACACGGGGTGTTACTTTGTAGTCCAGGCTGGTCTTGAACTCAGCCCTCCTGTCTCCTCCTCCTGAATGATGGGCAACAGGTGTGTGCCGCCTGGCTTAAACTTGTTATTATATTCAGATACATCTACGGTTCTGAGCTCTTAACAACTTCCTGCTCAAGAGACCCTGGGCGCCCCTTCTCCAGCATCGTGCCTTCCCCAATCTTGCATGTCAGATCTCCAGTCCTATTGCTTTGCTTTTGGAAATTGTTCTTCTGTATTGTTTCTGGAATTACTGGCAGAGTTGGTTCTTGGTGATGGGCTGCTCTCCCTGTTTGTGAACATCGGCTTCATCCTCATAGAGGCTGTATTTTCCTGTCTTGCAATTACCTGGGCTTTTCAACATAGGAGTCTGGGGACTCACTGGATGTCTTCTTTTGAAGACCCAGCAAGAGCCACTGCTCCTTCCTGTGAGACAGTTTTTCCATCCACTAATTGTGAAGACACAGCTCTCTAAGGTCCTGGTTTTATCAGGTCTCTTGTGGCCTTTTATCTACTCCACCCTACTACCAATACTTCATGGCTAGGCTTAGGGACCTGGCCTTGGGCACACTGCCCTAGCTACTTTGTTCCTGCTCTTAATTCATAGGGTTCACAGGAGGCCAAGTAAACACTCTTGTGTGGACACACACCTATTTGGCCTCCTGCCCAAACATGCCCACTGGAGAGCTTTCCTGACTCCTCTGTGACCTAGACACTCACAAGCCACCCTGCTATTTGCTAAGTCTAACATACCACTCAGCATTATTGCCCTGATGGACCATTCTGCCCACACCAGTTGTCATGATACCTGAAGAGGAGGACTCCCTCCAAGTATCTCAGTAGAAACCCTTCCTGCTGAGGTCTTAGCAGATCACCAGGCATCCAGTGGGGACAGTTGCCTATGGTGGGATCTGCATGCAGCGGTGGCTAGCCAGGAACAAAATCCTTTACCTCAACCATTAAATCTCACTGAAAGGGGCATTACTCTGCTAGAGTGTCATCAGTAGGTCTGTTGGAAACCAGTTGTTCTCCATGTCTTAAAATGTTTGGCATTGTGTTTTAAAATAATACTAAAAATAGTTAATTCTGTTTCCCAGCAGACATGACAAAGCCCATCTCACACATGGCCTCGTCAGCTGATCTCAGCCAGGTTTCCTTCTGCTCACAACAGAACATTCTGAGTCTCGGAAAGAGGCCTGCGAGACTGGAATGACGTATGATTCAAGGCTCCAGAAGTCCCTGCCACCAGGGCAGCACAACAGACTTGCAGACCCAGGCCTGGAAAGGGGCCTGATACAGGCGCAGCCTGTGTGCCTTCAAGTCTGGCTCCGTGAGATGCAGGCTATTGAACTGAGAGAGCACATACTGCCACAGGCCTTGGCTTGAGGCCCTGGCCACTTCACTATGAGCAGTTCTCTTGAGTTCTGTCTCAGCCACATGTCCATCCTCAACAGCTTAATGAGCATCAGGCCTGAGACACAGAGAGGCAGAAGAGGCAGGCAGGCCCTGGGACAGGAGGTACAAAGGATCCAGGCTTTGGGACCAGAGTTGTCCTCCACATTCCCACAGGGACGCTGGGTTTGATGATCTCTGGCTCAGACCATTGTAGTATTGTTGGTGACGTGGCAGGCTGAGCATGTGAGGAGAGCTGTCTGTCACTGCATCTGCCCAGCACGTCAAACTCTACGCCAGGGTGTGAAACATCCATCACGCTACACAAATCACACAGCACTGAAGGGGAGCCCATAGTAGGTCTTCCAGCTCATTTTGCACAGACATCCCAGAGATAGGCAGAGGCTGGGCTGTGTGATACATGATTTAATGAACAGCACATCTGTGTGACAGCAAAAGTATGGGCAGTCCAGGCCACCAGAGCACAGCATGCATGAGGAACCACTGATCTCTGTGGATGGCCTCCCAATCCATCTAGCAGAGGTGCTACCTTTCTCAGAAGTTTTCTCAGAAGTCTGTGGCACCAAGTTTCCATGATGGTAAAGCTTGTTGTGGAGCCTCAGGGCAAGACATCCCAGCTAGGTAGACAAGGCTCAGCTTCCCGGAACAGGCTGTAAAGATACATGGTGACATCAGACTGGTTGTCACCCCACCCTCTGAGATACGGCTAAAGCTTGCCATGTACCAGAATCCTGGCAGCTTAAATTGTGTAGTAATAGCTCTGTGGCCTTGTCAGAGCACATTAGTAAACTGTTCACATATGTTTACACTTTTCTAACAATGTAAAGAGTGGAGTTAAATTCAAGTTCACCCTGCATAAGGGACCAAGACTACACCATGTCCCATCTGTTGTCACTCCTAGGGCCACTTGGGCAACCAGGCCACACCTGCATATCTCATGATGGCTCGTCCTGGGAAGACTTGAGCACACAGACCCAGTATAATGCACACAAGAAAGGGAAAAACAAAACCTCTCTCAACATGTCATGGACATGACAGGCTCAGACACAAAGCTGACTCAAAGCAATAAGTAAGGAAAGAAGCTGACCAGCGAGACCATGCCGCCTAAATACCAAGACCTTGGGGTTAGAACAAACCAGTTTCAGACAGGGCTCTGCAGCTGGAGGTCAAGGCCAGGGATAATGTAATGTGTCAAGAAAGAGTGCTGGCCCCAGGGTGACTGGGGACAGAATGGAGGAGCTGTGAAACAAGTTAACAGGGTAGGAAATGAAATCCAGATAAGGGAAAAGAAACATTAAACAGGAAGGTCAAATAGGAAACAAAGATGATGGATGTAAACTTGCCTGTAATTATACAGTAAACATGAATTCATGAAATGCTAATTAATAAAGATTTTAAAATGATATTAAGGCACAGTCTTGACTGTAACATTCATAGACATGAAAGTGTGACAGGAACCAGATGTCACCACACTAACAGCAAAAGAGATGTCAAGAGTAGTAATGCAGCTTCAAAATGCACCCCCCTCCAAGTTTAAACATAATTAAAGGACTTTTGAGACAAATACAAAACATTAATTCCTCAGCAGATGGAGGGAGTAAAATGATGAAAATATGTACTAATGGGTCTCACTCAATACAGAGAGTTTCACAACTGAAAAAAGTTGTTTCTTAGACCTCCGTCCTGAAACTGGAGAGAAAGCATGTGAGACACAACCTAGCAAAGTCCACCAAAGGCTTACATGTACCTGTGTAAGCTGGAGATTATCTGTCAAGGGGGTTCCCAAGGTTTACCTCATGAGGTCTGAAAAACATCCACTCATACCCAGCAAGAAGAAAAGACTCACCCCTGTCAGGCACACCAGAACCAGGTCTACTAGCTCCTGGGTCAGATGGGCCAGGCCCAGCCCAAAGTTGGAGACCAGCTGGCTGATTAGAATGTTCCTCTCTCCCCACTCAGTGGCAGTCCTCCATGCTGCTGGGCTCCTGAAGGACTCAAGTTCTCTAAGAGCAGGAAGCCCAAGGTCAAGGGTGGAAACAAGTGGAAAGACCCTTAGGCCTGTACCACAGCCAACTTCTCACAGCTCTTCCAGGAAGAAAAGCAAGTCCACACACTACTGTCCATTTGATCTACTTGTTAATAAAGATATGTATATGCTAAGACAAGCACGACTCAGACAGCCTCTGACATGGAAATGGATTTATCAAGCTAAGCTCACCAGGAAGGTGAGCTACAGCGAGCATACAGGAGCTACTAGGTAGCTGTGGTGGTTTAAATGAGAATGGCCCTCACAGACTCATGTGTGAACACCCCATCCCTAGCTGGTAGAACTGTTTGGGAAGGATTTGGAAGTGTGGTTTTGAGGTTTCAAATGATTCCATTTCCAGTGAGCTCTGCTTCCTGTTTATGGACCAAGATGTGAGCTCTCAGCTGTTCCCATTGCCATATATTTGCTTTGTCATGGTGCTTTGTCACAGCAGTCAAAAATAACTATAACCCAGTAAGGGTGTAGGAAGGGGCTCAGGAACAAGCTAAGAAAGTCATTAAACTAGCACATGAACTTTCTAAGCAGAGATGCAAGTGGTACATGAACTGGGGACCAATCACAAAGACAGCATCTCCATCTATAGGACTCATAAGTGACCTTCCAAGGGGCTATGTCAGGGCCTAGTGTCAATCAAGGACCTTAGCTCCCTTTAGCCCCAACATAGTCCCAGGCCAACCTGGCTGGTAGTATAAACTGACAAACTAGTTCTAAGAGTTTAGACCAAGGATCAAAAACACAGACAGTCTTGGACAGAATCAAACTGGAGAACAGACATGGTAAGCACCGTGAAATTGACACCTCTTCCATCATACAGTTTATATTGACTTACAGATTGATAGTTTGTATTGATTTACAGACTGATAGTTTGTATTGGCTTACAGATTGATAATATGATCCAGCGTATAAAAGAGACTCCAAAGTGCAGTCGCTTGACAGTGGTGGTGACAAGACCCTGAATCATCTGTAGAGTGGGGCTAGCTGACACAGGAAGCATAAAGTGGCCGTCTCTTCACACAATAGTTTGTCCCAAGTAAACTGAATTTCTCTATGAAATGTCGGTACACAGAGCTTTCAGAAACAGCAGGCTGAATGCCTGCATGGTTTTATGGCAATTCAACACAAGCTAGAGTCATTTGGGAAAAAGAACTCTCAATTGAGAAATATATGTATAAGCTTAAGCTATAGGCAAGCTTGTCAGATATTTTCTTAATTAATGATTGATGAGGAAAAGACCAACCCATTGTGGGTGGAGCCACCCTCAGCTGGCAGTCCTGGGTACAAAACACTCTATAACCTTAGAGTAGACCACGACACAAAGGGGTTAAAATCATTAAGCTCGGAGCATATTTCTAGGATGAAAAGTCAATATGTAGAATTTTTTAAGATCCCCCATAGACAGACTGACCCATAGAACACAGGAAGAGAGCCCAGGACACAACAGATTACAGCTTTCAAGACAACTTAAAATGCAACCCCAGGACAAGGGTCCTCAGAAACATTAAACACACCAAGGCCAAGATAGGTGGAGAGGACAGGCCTTAGAACAGGCAGCCAAGAAGGCTGGGCCCCAGTGGGCAGGAGGGAAATGGGTAGGACAGGTGTCCTCAGAGAAACAGAGCCCCTACTAGGATGTACAGCCAGGGAACGGAGGAGGGAACTACAGCCTCCTTCCCAAATTCCTAGAAGACTGAAGCTGAGACAACTTGTGGCCTCTAACAATTAGATGACACTGTGCAGCCAGCACACTACTATACAGACACAGAACTTGCACACCCTGGCAACAGAAGCGGCTCTCCCAGTGGGTCTGGATAAAGTAATGGCAGCAATGAATGCTGACTGTGGGACCCAGTTTACTTTAGACCAGAACTCAGAACAACAGGCAACACAGGTGCCATGTGTCCTCAGAATACTAAAAGTATTACCTTTGGAACCAGCTGGGGTCTGGGCACGCCAAGGAGGTCACACAGGTGATTCCGCTGTTCCCTCACAACTGGAAGCTCTGCGTCCCTATGGAGGAAAACATTTGAGTCCCTGTGCCACATGGTTCAGTTCCCCCACCCCATGAGATCTGGTGGTGTTGGAGAAAAACCCTGCCCCCCAAAGTAGACACCAGGAGAACCTACCTCTTTCACAGGACTAAGCCACACCCCATTCTAGGGACAAAACGCTGCCTCAAGCCAAGAGGGCTTCTGGAGCACTTTATTAGATTTCAGCTGTTGACTGCTTTCATTGGAATAATATGTAATGCTGTTAAGTACTAAGCATGTTTTTCTCTGTATGTAAAATTAGTTTAAAAAAAAAAAAAAAGCTTCTCTGAAAAGCAGGTGGTGTGCTCCGGTAGAGGAGCAGAATTCCTAGCACCCATGTAGGGTAGCTCAGAACTACCTGCAACCCCAGCTCCAGGGGAATTGCACACCCTTTTCTGGCATCTCTAGGTAACTGCACAAACGTGCACACAAGCCCTGACAAACAGCCACACATGCATACATATTATTAAAGATTCCTGGCTGTCCTTACTTAAGATGAGTTTATTAGAAAGTTGGAAGCAATGTCCACCGTCCTGAGGTTTGACCACTGTCTCCTCAGAAGTTGAGCTCAGACTGACAGCAAAGATCTTGAAGTGCACTCTGGCCTTCCAGATCCCACAGCTCTTATCTAGGCAGGAAGGCCACATAGTAGCATGAGTTCCCTACGGAGGTCACTGTTCTGAGGGGCATGCATGAAAATATCACAAACCATGACTTGCTGAAGCAACCTGGCCAATCCCAACAGACCTGCCAGTATCTAAGGTCAGCAATCCCTCTCTCCATCAGTCTGAGGAGACAGTGTCCACAGGCAATAGCAGTAATTTGGGCTACCTGGCTGTGTCTCCCAAATAGTATAGAATGAGGACAAGCCAGCTTGAAATACACCTGTACACAGGTGATAGATCCATATATGTGATTGTATGCGCTTGGCAGTGCATATGTGTGTGATTAAATGAGCAGCTACATGTATGTGATCATGTATGCAAACCTACATATAAATATGTGCATAGCCGTGCATGTGTACAGTGCCTGGATTATATGTCGTAAGTTCTTGCTGTTGTGACCGTAACTGTTTCCAGGTCCTGCCTTGAACATCTGTGAACCACCCACAAGCTGTACACCACCACCACCACCACTGTCTCTTCTGTACCTCTTGACTTTGGAGACAGGTCTCTGAGGTCATTAGAACAGAAGAAAGACCACACAGCCCTTGCAGTAGCAAAATGACATAGCTAGCTGATATCCACTTGGTGGCATGCTATAGTCCAGTTACTAGAAACACCCACTTCTGACCATCAGGGGTCTGACCCACTCTGCCCACCTTGCTCACAAGAGGAGAAAAGCAATTGCACATTAAACATTTTATACCCTTAGCTCCCAGGATGTGTCCTCAGCCCTGTGTGAAGTTGTTAGGTGGCCCTGAGATGTTGAGGGTTGGAAAAATCTTCCATCTTTCCATCCAAAGCTACAGGGACAGGAGAAAGTGGCACCAAGCACAGGCAGGCCCTACTCACCAGACTGTGTCACTGAGCACAGTCATGACCTCATCAAGCACCTCAGCATCTACCAAGTCGCTATAGGTAAGCACCATCTCATACACCTGGCTTGCCGTGCTCTTCCGGATCTGGAATGAGAATAGCAGGTCAACAGGAGGAAAGCCCATCACCACCTAGAGAGCCCCAGGGACCTCAGAAGGTCCATGAAAGGAGGAAGATGAACTCAGCCAGGGCCCTGGTACTTCTGCCATGACATGTCCATCAAAAGGTGCAGTAGCAACTCCTACAAGGGAATCTGTCTCACTCTCCCTTTTGGTTATGTCTGACATACTACTTCATATGAGCTCTAATCTACCTCTGGCAATGTGTGTTTCTGACAAACTGGTGAGCTGTGGGTCATCCCACTCTACCTCAAAAGACTACTATACAGGTTCTAGGACTTCCTAATGTTGGGCTGTAATGCCCCACCCTCAGCAGTGCTTCCCATGCCCTCCCTACCCAGCACCAGCACCTGAGATCCCTTCATACAAACACCAACCTGTTGACTGCCCACACCTGGAACCCATCTCGCCCAGTGTTTACTTCAAAGCCCTATCAACATGCACTCATCTTTAAAGGCCATGTGTAAGCACAGTCCTGGGTCCTAGGCAGGTGGCCTTGAGGTGGGACAGACACACTCACCACAGGGAAAGGGTGGCCAAGGAGGAGGAACAGCTGCAGAAGAACCTTCTTTCTCACATCACCATTGAACTGCACCATCCCACAGAGCCTGCAGGAACCCACAGGTGACATGGAGCTGTGCCTCACTCATGCTGTGACCCAAGTATCCAAGAAACAGGAGACCCAGAAAGTACATAGCATGAACCTTGAGTCATGTGCTAATATGCCTGCATACCTATGTACAGATCTGTGTGTTGTGCACTAGGGTGCTCCCATGTGACCTACACTGTCTTTATGCACATGTGCATTGTATACTAATATGCTCCCGTGTCTCACCTAAACATGGTAAGATCTTTGTGCTAGCATGTGGAAGCTTGTGTACCCAGATTCCTGCATCCCCATGTGTGCATGTCTGTACACCTTATGTGGTTGCCAGTACGTGACCAGTTATCTGTGCTAGCAGGTACATGCCCATGTGCCCAGATCCCTGCACTAGTACAGGCGTATTCTCCTTCCTGTGATGGCCTTTGAGCATCTACAGGGCCAGTAAGGTGCTGGAGCAAGTGACAGATGTACAATAAGATGAACAAATGAGAGATGCAGCTTTCCTATTTTGGTCAATCCCCCCTAAACCACTGCTGATGGGGGTTCTCTGATCTTTCTTTCCCAAAACGAATATGTAAACATGCCATTTTAAGCAGCTTTGTAATTAAAATTTTATCTCCCACCAAGAACCACCAAGTCCCTCTTATTTCTGACTCTACCCAGGAACACTTAAAACTCACACTGCAATGCTTGACCGGAGTTTCTGGATGTCTTTTGACTTCTTGATTTCTTCCTTACAAAGTGTGAGCAACTTCACACAAAAGGGGTGGCTTGAAGGAGAAGACATTATTATAAGTACGTCTTTCACAGGAGTACAGAGCAATATGAGGCACACTGTCGTGGCATCCAGTGCGGGACGTGTGGCATCTACCACTTCTTTGGTTCCCAACATGCACAGCAGAGAAGAGATGTATTCTACAACTGGGCAGGCAGACCTGGCATAGTCACGATGTGACATATCCAAGTGACCCACTCCAACAGAAAAGACCCTGCCAGCAAGTGCTACAACGTGGAAAGAAACCATGTGATAGGCCTAGGTTACAGAGAAGTCCTAATAATAATACTAATACTGGGATGCTATACTCCAGGACAGTCCATGACAGCAGCTCCCAGGTCAACCCTGGCTGATACAGGTCACAGGAATCCAGTCCTTCCCTGACTAGCTCCCTAAAGTGCTTATTGGGTACAGAATGACTGTCGTATTTCTTAGAGCTGTGGCCACTGTCATTCCCAGCTTGCACAGGACTCTACATCCTCAGCTTGTCTTCCTGCAGGGCGTATGCACAATCCTAATGCTCTTCTAGACACATGCCACATACAGTCTATGGCCTCACTGGGACCCTTCAAGTCTACATTCAACTTTGTGGTCCCCAGCAGCTCTGTGAGTTTATACACCAGGGTTGTTGAAAGACTCCCAATGAGCTAATCCAAGAGGTATGAGCCCTCCAATGAAAAGGGTCTAATCTCTGCCTGTCTGAGTGAGGTGCCATGTCTTCCTGGCTACCAGGTCCTCCCAGCATCCCTCACTCTACCTGTTACAGGTATGGCTAACATACCACACCCTTTCCCAAGGTCCCTTTTTGTATATAATCCGTCCTCTTTAGCTACGCCAGTCCTTTCTACCCGGTACCCTCCTGGGCTCTTGGTCTCCTGGCTCTTCTCTCTCCCTTGCCCTCTCCTCACATTGCCCAGCTCAGGATCATGTTCACTTTGGACTCTCAGATGTCTCTACCTCTATTAATTACAATAAACCTTTTCCTCCACCGTACCTAGGAGCACTCATGGTCTCCTTTTCTTTTTTTTTTTTTCCATTCAAGCACTAACTGTACAAAAACACAGTGAATGGAAATAGTATCAGGAACTCTCCAAGAGCACAGAAAAGAGCAAAATTCCCCAAATAAATGAAGAAAATGGAATAGAGGAAAATGATTCTGCTAATCAGAGAAAGTAGAAACATGGAACAAACAAAATTACTTTAATGAAAAAACTAATAAGACTAAATGAAACAGATTTATGGACTCATAGATTTATGGACTCAGTTAAAAGATCAGATTGTCAGGTTGAATTTTTACAAAACTACATATACTATTAGCAACCAATATAAAAAAAAAACCCAAAAAACCAATCCACCAACCAACCAACCAACCAAACAAACAAAAAACCCCAAACATAATGAAAACCAAAAAACTACAAAGTAAAAAAAGAAAGAAGAAAAAAAAATAGCCAAAGTAGAATGTAAGCAGAAGCACCTCCAAAACCATAAGCATTTGATAAGCTTTCATAAGCAGCCCTACATTTGCATGTGCCAAAAATTCAATATCCATAAAGAACAAAAAAAGAGAGAAATAAAAGTATCTTTATCATAGTTTCCTGTTATCTTATTTTAAAATTTTTAAGCCAGAAAAATAGATGTCAAATCCTTAGAACATTTCCTAGATGAATCCAGCAATGTGAAGAAGAGTATCACAGCCAGGCCATGCCCCTGTGAGCATTCAAGCTACTTAGGCAGGTTTTAGAAAGTCAGGGCTGCAGGCTGACAGAGGGAAGCCATGTAGTGTCAGGTTAAAAGCCATCTTGGGCCTTCAGCAGAAACAGATCTAACTTCCCTGCCAAACCATTAAAAATCAAAGACACTACAGACTTCAAGCAAAGCAAGCTGGTCTCCTCCAGCAGCTCTGGGTGTGTGACGCATGCAGGATCTCAGAGCACAGCACCAAGACAATGGAGCTCCTAGCCTTAGGGGTTCACCTGAATGCTGGTCAGCATATAAGTACAAAGACATAACTCAAGGTCAAGGGGGAAAACCAAACAAAACACCAGAAAATGTTATATGAAAACTGGGCATAGATCCTCTTAATGGGGTAAAAGACAGACAATAAACAGGAATGAGCAAAGGCTCAGAAGGTGGAGGAGATCAACTGAGATCCTGTTGATTTGAATCCACCAGTTAGTATAAAGCAAGATCCAATACCACCAGGAAGTTTCTAAGTAACAGTACTCAGACATTTTCATGAAATAGAAAGCTGTCCAAACCAACAAGAGAATTCAGTGAAGACCACAGAGTATTCATAGAAGCAAAAATCACCAAGGTGGTCACTTACTCAGGAAGCTAACCTGGTACCTAGATGGTTCCAGAGAGATATCATGCACCATGGCTGTCTGCTCCTCTGAACAGGAGACTAAGGAACCACAAACCACACAAGTAGGAAGCAGCTGCTTTGTGCCCCATGTCCCATAGCCTCTGTCCAGCTGTGTTGGGCACAGGCACACTCCTAGGTTCCATACCACGGCCCACACACTGTCCTGTTTCCATCCTGCCTGTATCATATCTCAAGCTCCAACTTCCAGACCTCTCTGCCTACTCGCCCTAGCAGGTGCTAGCCCTAGCGGGTGGGTCATCTCACCTGTCCAAGTCTACTTCCCCACCTGGAAAGTGGGGCACTACTTCACCCCATCCTGATGTCTGCTGCCTAAGTTTGCATTGTATTCTGGGTTCTGAGATCCTTATCCAAGTGTTCTGTCTTTAAAATAATAGCCATATTTGGTGGCCAGAGATTTGTAGGCACCTGAAAGGCTAAGGGGGACAGGATCATGAGTTTGCAGTTAGTCTGAGCAACACAGTGAGATCCCAAATCAATCAATAAATAAAAATTTTCGAAATCTGGGAAACTAGGCTTTGTTGGACAAGGAGCACTAAGCAAACAGATACTTACTTCTCCTCAGCAGTAAAGATGTCAAAGCACCCATTGGCCAACAGCTGGTCCAGCATTTTCAGCAGTGATACAGATACCCTGAGAGGAGAAGATAAGCAAATGTGAGACCCATGCAAGCACCCAAGAGCTACCCATGTGAAGAACAGGGGACATGCCCTTGACAAGTTAAAAAAACAAAAAAAACCCAACAAGAACAACAGTAAATCATTAATACCATGCTAGCTCTTCCTAGATGGGGTAAGAAGTCAAGACAGTCTTGTCAAATTCCTAGAAACAGACACACCAGTATTATGATGCTTACAAGAATGTCAAATGACTATGGAAAGTTAGAATACAGCTGAAGACAATGTGGCTCTCGTGAATCACCTACAGCAAAGATAAGAACAGGATTCCTGATGTGAAGATGTGCAGACGGCCTGGTAGAGTCTGACATTCACCTGTATACCTGATGGTTTTGACAAGGTGCAAAGCAAGTACAGTGTACAGTCCAGTGGACAGTAAGAACATCTGGACAACCATTTGCAAAATTACACTGTTTTAAGTTGGTTTTGTGTGTGTTCAGACTGTAGGGCTGATGTTAGAATCTAAAGCTAAAACTTACTTCTGGGAGAGTACCAGAGGAGCTCTCTAGGAACTCCAAATTAGGCAAAGACTCCTTAGCAACTGCATTTGCTCACTGAAGCACAGGACAGGTGGAAGCTGGGTCCTTCAAACTACAAATCTGACAAAGACTTGACCAGTATAGTGAAGGCATTCTAAAACAACAGTGAGAAGGAAAGCCCACCTAAACAAGCTATGGCAATCAACAGACACCAGGAGGGCAACTGAGTGTCCAGCAGAACCTGAGAGACTGGCCAGTAATGTTGGTGAGCCATAGAACAGACGAGGTCAGTAGATTTACAGAAGTTAACAAGCAATCCATGTAGTCTAGCTGTCCACCACTCAATGAGTACCCAAGGAAAGAAAATGTGCATCCACAGAGATCCATCCCTGCATGTCCACTGTAGCTGTCTGTAAGGCTGGGAACAGGAAATGCCCAAATGAGTCCATTCCTGCCCACAATAGGCCCTGGCTGGGCAACAAAAAGGAAAGACAAAAGTGACTATGTTGCCTGTCTGCCAAAGTGAACAGCTGGGAGGGCTCTGAGGAGGAGGAGGAAAATTTGGTGAACAAGAAAGGATTCGGGTATATACATTCCAAGGAACCACTGCACATACTTCATGTGTTGTCTTTCAGATCTCTTATGTCTCAATGGGGCTATTATAGACAAGAAAAGATGGAGAATATTCTTATAGACTAGAATCTCACTCCACTTCATTTGGTGTTCTGCATCTCCACACACACACACAAAGAAAGTCATTTTCCTGCCAAGAGTGCATTGAAGGGAAGGGATTGCCAATCAGTGTTAGGCCTAGAGACCAGCAAGGCCCAGAGGAGATAAATTCCTGGAGTTCATAAAAGATGAGTGTTGGGGCTAGAACTTGGGAGTTGGCTGGGCCTGGTAGCTTGCTGGGCCCTGCTCCTCAACTATTATGACAAATGTGTCCCAGGGAAACCTGGGCTCTGTGGAAATAGGATCAGGGCACAAGTACCCTGTTTGAAGACACCACTCACCTGTCATTCAAGAGGTTGTCCTCAAAGACCTTTAGGAGGGTATCACTGAAGCCCTCCAGGACCTGAGCATCCTTCTGAATCCCCTTCATGTACTCAAAGAGGCTCTGTGTAGAATGCCTGACCTGCAACCCAAAAAGCAGTATTGTGGCTCAGCACAGCTAGCTTCTCTCTTGGTTCTCAGGGCTACTACAGTGACAGTAAATGCCTTTGGGCCAAACAGAAACAACTGCAAACTACAGAGGCATGAGGATCCTACAGGTATGGGGCTGGTAAGATAGTGAACACGTGAACTGTGTGCATCTGGGACAGAACTCTCTGGAAGAATCCCCTGTGTCCCCGGCTCTGCACAGCCAGATGCCTCCTCACCGTAGACTCTGTCAAGCCACCCACAGACACGGCCAGCCCCAGCAGGACATGGTATCTATAGGTGGGCAATCCCAAGAGCTGGGTGATGAGAGGGAAGGCCTGGGAAGGTGCGTTCCAGTTCACAGTAGCCACATCAGACCTGAAAGAAAATGATTTCCTCAAGGCCATGCTTGGAGGATCCGGGCTACAAGGGGATCTGGATCTGACAGTACCTGGGAAACAGACTTTCCAATTCCTTGCGGTGAGGAACATGGGGAATGGGAGGGTTGTCGAAGTGCAAGAGAGTCAGGAACACCCGGGCAGCATGAGCACGGAACCGATCAATCTTCTCACTTGCCTGCTGGGCAACGCAACACATGACACGCTCACAGCTGCAAACGGAGGGCACATGTATGAGGCCAGCCTGGGGAACCGTGGTCACCTTATTGTCAGCAGCTGCTGAAGCCACATCAGATTGTGTCTTAGTTAGGGTTTTTTATTGCTGTGATAAAACATCATGACCAAAAGCAACCTGGGTAGGAAAGGGTCTTAGGTCATACTCTACCACTAAAAAAAGTCAGGACAAGAACTCAAACAGAGGCCATAGAAGAATGCTGCTTACTAGCTTGCTTGTCTCCATGGCTTGTTCAGCTGGCTTTCTTATAGAACTCAAGACTACTTTCCCAAGAATGGAACCTCCCACATAAATCATTAATCAAGAAAATGCCTATAGGCCAATTTTATGGATGTATTTTCTCAACTGAGTCCCTCTTTCCAAGTAATTCTAGTTTGTGCCAAGTTGACGTAAAATTAACCAACACAGGGTGGGTATGACTGCACCTGCCTGCCCTAACATCTCAGGAGCCACATGTCAGGTTCATGGGAATGTCAATGTACTGCTGGGGCAAAAGTGAGAAGCAACAGTGTTGCAGGTCGGTGGAAGGAGTATGAGAACAGGCTGAGAAAGTATGGTACACATAAGATAGCAAACTTAGGGCCTCAAGCAGTGTGGCAGAGGCGGTTGAAAACCATGGGCTGGATCAAATGATGGTAGACCATCTTGGCAGGAACCTCAGCTACAGAACCCTGAGTTCAGAGGCCACTACAACCTCACCCTCTGAAGCTGACTGTCAAACAGGCCAGATTAAAGGAGGTCCTGGTATGGGGTTAAGGAGTATGTGAATATTATGGATCCTGTCACAGGTCAGGTGGAGAACCCTGGCCATGATCCACAGACTCTGGGCCAGGACAATGGTCAAAGAAGCTTGACTGAGAAGGCATTAAAGCCCCAGGACAGTCCCAAATGGCTTCAGATACTCACATGTGGGCCTCAATCAGCACCGGCTCTGTCTGTGCCAGCAAAAGCATCAAGTCCATGAGGCTGGTCATGGCAGCCTCACGAACCCTGTGGATAGGAGACATGAGAAGGTCAGACTAGGACAGGAATTCCAAGCCCTGGTCCCACCAACCTGACCCATTGGGCCTATGAGCAGACTCTACAAGCAGCTCATGAGGGGAAAAAAGTCTTGAAACACCCACTGGCCACACACAAACATAGTTCCAAAAGGCCCAAACAGGGAAAGTTTCAGAGATCACAGAAATCCCGCAGTGTAAACCATCAGAGAAACCCAATGCCAGCAGCTGGCACTTTACTTAAGTCCCTTGACTGGGGAGTGAGGGACGTGCTGTCTCTCATATTGTCAAGCAAGACGATTCATTCTTAACACCTGAAGACAGACTGGACAAGTCTCAGCAACGCCTAAGACATGTGCACACACTGTAACAGCAGATACTTCCCACAGCCTCCTCCCGTGTGAAGCTGGTTTCCTGTAGTGTCTCTCTGCACAAGGCTGGCACTTCTGGTTCTCACCAAACAGAGCAACTAACACTCACATTCATCCTAGATATACTTTCCTGCTAAACAGAGCTGTCTGTCATTAATTCCTATTAAAAAAAAAAAAAAAAAAAAAAAAAAAAAAAAAAAAAAAAAAAAAAAAAAAAAAACAAGAAAAAAAAAAACTACTCTAATTCTAGAGCAAAAGCGGCCATTTACACTGGGATTCAGGTGCTTTCAGCCAGAGTCAGGAAAAGGAAGATACAAACCGCTCAGGCCTGGGGTCATTCCTACCTCAATCAAAACCTCTGTGGAGCCTGTACCAGGTTCCTGCTGTGTGGGAGAGCTCACAGACGAGAGCAGGCCAGGGTTCCAGGGGACTCCCCAAAGTCAGATGAGGCCACTGGACACAAAGCAAGCCTGAGAAAGGTATGCTGTAGGGACGCATGCTGGTGCATATCTGCAATGCATGCAGGGGATGTGGGGAGGGATGTCTGTAAAGCACACTGGGGAAAATGGGATCACATCTGCAAAAAGTGCCAGAGGACAAAGGGGTGATAGACTGCGAAGTGTGCTGAGGGGCACAGGTGCATACCTGCAAAGTGTGCCAGGGACACAAGTGCACACCTGTGAAGTGTGCCAGGGATACAGGTGCACACCTATGAAGTGTGCCAGGGACACAGGCGCACACCTGTGAAGTGTGCCAGGGACACAGGTAGGTCTGAAAAGTGCCAGCATCTACAGGTGCACAACTACAAAGCACACACAGACACACTGTGGGGGTAACCTGTGCATTTTCTTCATACTGCCTGCCACCTCTTAAGCTGTGATACACAACATGAGGCTCCAAATACTACAGCAGAAACAAGCTACAAGAGGAGCTGTACTTGCTGAGCACATGAATAGAAAAAAGAGCTGAAACCTGAGCCTCAGAAGGCCTCTTGGTAAAAAACACCCACAGATACGCTCAGTAATGCTGTTTAATTCTGGGAGCAAGAGCAATTTAATGAAACCATCATCACAGAGCCTGATGCATACCACCAGATCGGTACAGACCTGGGACCCTCTCTGTAAAGCCCTTTCTGCTCTCAGTGACCTGGAGGTGAAAACAGCAGATCTCAGTGGTATTTGGATGCCTATTATCACCACCGGCTGAAAGAAAGCTATTAACACAAAGCCCTGCAATTTAACTACAGCTTAGGAAATTCAGTTAAGAACTAAATAAATAGTACATAAAATATAACAAATACCCAAATAACAGTAGCAACAAAAATAGATTGATCAAATGTACAGTCTTTACAATAACTATATCTAACAAATATGAAGAATATAGAGCAAAGTAAGTAAAAAGGTCAGAATTTCAAAAACAACTGGAATCTCTGAGAATGGTCTAGATACAGTTGAATTAAAGACAGCAACAACAAAAAGGAGTGTCAAGGTATGTGTGCCACTAATGTGGCCACAGGGTTTATCATGCCATGCTGATTGTTATAGTTCATAACATATGCCCATGGCTGGGCAGCTGCTGGTTACTGCCCTCCTGTGGAAGCTTGCATAGAGCCTTCTGGTACCATGGAAATTAGTCCTCAGGGAGGAGGTTTTCAGGTCAGCTCCAGCTCACAGGCCTCTGGGCCCGGAGTCTGAAACTCATGATATCTTTAGCAGTAGGGACTTACCTTCCACCTCTGGAGGGCAATCAAGGGCAATAGCAGGAGCCTATAATATTTTAGGACTTTCTTAGACAACCCTGACCAACAACTCAAAAGAGGCTTCTTGTGACTTGTTAGGGTTTTTATTAGATAGTCTTTGGCTCTTGGAGGGAACATCGTGTAATTCCAGATGACTGTTTCAGACTCCTTACTAGTGTTTCTACCCTCTTCCTTCTGTGTATGTAACTAACAGGCCTCTAATTAGATTTAACACCTGCTCAAAGGGAAATTAAGTCTTATACTGGAAGCCCAGCCAACCATCCAAGGCTTGTGAAGTCAGGGATCCTGGAGGAGAACCTACAACTGCCACTATACTAGTAGAATCTCTAACTACATCTAAACATTGGTCCTCAAACCCACAGAGAAGTGCAGTCCTCACCCCTCATCAAGGAAACCTCTCAAAATGCAGTTGTGGAGCCTCTAAGCTTCAGGAATCATTGTGGAAGAGGAGGCAGAAACACTGTGAGAACCAGAGGAACAGGTACTTTGCTATGAGATTATACAGTCTCACCAACAAAATCACTGCCTAAAGCTGAGCTGAACAAGGACAATGGACATGCTTGTGTGGATTGGGGTGGGCAAAGCCCAGGAGGCCTCAATCCTACACAAAGAACTACAGGCAACTAAGGAATGCTGAGAGTGGGAGAAACATGTGCACGCGCGCGCGCACACACACACACACACAGAGAGAGAGAGAGAGAAAGAGAGAGAGAGAGAGAGAGAGAGAGAGAGAGAGAGAGAGAGAGAGCGCATAACAACAACTAATGGAAAAGGAGGCCATGAATCTGAAAGAATAAGGAGAGGGGTCTATGGGTGGGAGTTTGGAGAAAGGAAAGAAACAGAAGTAGTGTAATTATAATCTCAAAAGATAAGTGAAAAATATTTTTAAAAGTGTCTGGAATTGTACCATTCACTACTGGTAATTCTGCACTAGACCCCCCCAGGAGCAGAATCCTGGAGGTCCACCCTTTGCAGAGCAAATTAAGACAGAAGAAATACCACATTTGGTAAGGTCCTAAAGACCAGGTCTGGGGAAGAACCCCATCACACTGGTCCTTTCTGTTTTGCTCAAAGGGTGTCCTAGTGCCAGGCAGACTGCAAAGAAATACACTGCTGTATAACTATTTATTCCAAACTGAAATTGCTTTGGAAGGGAGGAGGGAGACCTTAAGGAAGCTGTTGAACATTATAAGGCTCAGGAAGCTAATAAAAGCTCAGAATGTTTCAGGATCCACAGAGCTTCCTGCCAAGGTGAGGTATAAAAGCAGTAAAAATTGCTGGGGAGATGGCACTCCTACAAGTAATGCAGAAGTCTCCAGAGATGCAGTTTTTATGAGCTGTCACCTCTGCTAGGGAGTGCTTTTCAGTGATCCAGCTGCCTTTAAGTCACCTATGTAAGTAACCCCTTACCTATGCTCCTGTAAGTAACTGCAAGACCCTCTAAGCTAGACTTAGGTGGAATTGTTCTTCTGGTCTGTCTTCAGTGCCCTGTACTGGATAAATAGATGTTTGTTAACATATTCCATGTAAAAAACACTCAACATTCACAATTTTTCAGTCTTGAACTACAAGAAGGAATCTAGGTCAGCCAAGTCTCTTGAGAATTCAGGGGCCTCAGAAAAGAAGTCTAGGACCTGCCAATATCTATCAAAGACCCAAGTCACTGGCCACATGTGGGCTGGCTTCACAATGCCAGCTTAGGCTACTGCCTGCTGTTAACTCTGTGGCACATTTTAGAAGGGTCTGCAAAGGGACACTACAGGAGAGCAGGTAGGTGAGGGCCGCTTGCAGCTTTGGGGCCTGCACGGCATTTCAGCTCTGCTGGGGGAGATCTTGGTAAGGTTGGAAATGGCCATGGTATCCCTCAGAGCCTCCATTTACCAGGCTCTGATAAGACTGAGGTCAGCCACAGGGAAACCCTTCCTGTGTCTACACAGATATATCCAGACAACTCAACCCATAACAGCTGATCGACCTGAAGGGGGATGTCCTAGGGTGGAGGAAAATATATTTACAATGAAGGAGAATATAGGAAATGCCAGCAGACAGACACTGAAAAGGGTGCAAATGTAAATTAATGACCAATGTTACATGAAATTAAAACTATAAAATGAGCTTCATAGCAGAAAATAAATAAGAGTCAATGAGCAGAACACAGACTAATAAACACTTATACAACCAAAGAAGAGCAGCAGTAACAAAAAAGTACAAAGTGAAGACACCTCAGGACCTGTCAGTCACACGACAAGTGCTTGAGTTTCTGGAATGTGAGTGCGACCCAGGCAAGAACCTTGTCCTACAGGAGGAGAGAAAAGACAATCGGGCAGACTCCAGGGACAATGGATACCTGAGCAGCAGAACAGCAAAGCGCAAGTTCATTGCTGCTTACCTGAGACATCAGTGCAGACAGCCCCTATGAGAGTTTCTACAATGACTTAATGCCTATTGTTTCAAGTCCTGGGTACCGTGAGATGCCATGCCATGCCCTCCCCTGTGTAAGAGCATTTATGAGGCAGCAGGGGAGTCATACTACAAACACTGTCCTTACCAGGCTCCCACATCCCCTCTGCTGTCTGTGGTGTAATCATTCATGCAGCCCAGCAATGCAGCATAAACTTCAGAGATGTTCTCTCTGCATATGACTTCATCTGGAGGTCCCTGTGTGTTCACACCAACTGTCTGGCAAATTCTGAAATTAAAATATGCATGTCTGTGAGCTCATCCTTCACATTACAATGACCTCAAGTATCTTGCTGAGGGAACATTCAGCATGTCAGAGGAGCCTCAGGGGCAGACTTAGGGAGGCAGAGCACCCATCCCACTGCAGATACAGAATGGTGCTCACTGTGAAGTCACCTTCACCACCCCCACAGTCTGCAAGGTAGCTGGCTCGCTCTTCCACCCGATGCAGTTACTACTGCTGTGTGAAGTGACTGGAGTAAATGGGCTTTCAGGACCACGGGGGACTAGAAGAGGCACACACGGCCCTACACACTGCATCTACACACAGAAGTCACTGAGACACTCAAGTGTTCGTCCACTTTATTTATTTATTCAGCAGTACTGTGAAAGAACCCACAGACTTGTACAAGCTGAACAAGACTCCTGCCACTGTGCTGCTCCAAGGCCCACATGATGGCTTGGTTTGTTTCTGTTTGGTTCCGTATAAGGCCTCAATGTTGCCAGGGCTAGCCTCAAATCACGAGTTCCTCAGTTTCTGAGGTGGTTTTCAAGTGAAGATGTTCGCAGACAATGCTCTGAAAACACCTCCACATTTCTGCTCTGTGCTAGCCTGAAAAGGTAATCCATGTGGTGCCTGTGGATGCCCACCGGCCAGGCTAGAGGCTCACTCACCTCGAGATTGCTTTCAAACCGTCTCTCCTGGCCTCAGCAAAGCTCACATCCTTGGCAGAAGTACAGGTGACTGTTCCCAGACCTGAGAGAACCTAAAGGCAAGAGGGTCCCCAAAAGAAGTATTACTACAAAGTAAACACATTTTTTTAGACAGTCACAGTAAGTAGCCTAGTCTTGCCTTGAACCTGAGAATCCTGTCTCACCATCCTCAGGGCTGTGAGTGTGTATCACCAAGTGTGGCTGTCAACACACTTCTTTTTCAGACAGAGATGAGAGCCACAGGACACAGTAGCCATGGGTGGGGCTTGCTAGGCAGCTCACAGAAGCCACTTCCCACACAAGGCAACATGACCTGATACAGCTTCTGGAAGGACGTGATGACACGAGACCATCTCACAGCTTCCTCTCTGCTTCACCAAACCCCAGTGACCGCCATGGATCGGGCCCCATCCCTACAAGACCTTCCTGTCAATTGTTTCCATCTTGTAGAGGGAACAGTTGGTATTCTGGAACCCAACAAAAAAATGAGCAAAAATGTGTATATACCCATCTCCGTGTGTGTGTGTGTGTGTGTGTGTGTGTGTGTGTGTGTGTGTGTATACGTGTACAATCAAATATTCTACAGCCTGTATGTGGAGGTTGTGAAAGGACAACTTTGTGCAATTGGTTCTCTCTACTTTTATATAAGGTCTAGGGGTCAAACTTGGATCACTAGGCTAGCCCAGCAAGTGATTTACTCACTGAGCTACTGTGTAGGCCCAAGGCTACTACTTCTATTTATGCATGTATGGATGCATGCATGCACATAAATATTCCTTTTGCATGTATGACTCCATGACAGAAGAGGGCATCAGAGAGAAGAAGGCATCAGATCCCATTATAGAAGGTTGTGAACCACCACGTGGTTACTGGGAATTGAGCTCAGACCTCTGGTAGGACAGTCAGTGTTCTTAACCACTGAGCCATGTCTCCAGCTCCTGCTAGTATGTCTTGTATTGACAGTTCAGTTCTAAAATCTCTTTCATTTTTAGCCACATTTCAAGTGGATAAACCCCAGGGTGAGTGCAGTTATTATGACAGATATACTATGCTCTGTACAAGGGTAAAGAGGCCTATTGGCACATCATCAAAAACTGTCTGGTCCCATAGGAAGAAAGGACACCCATTTCTATAGAAGCAAAGTAGAGAGTTTGTCTTAGTGCATTCCAGCTTGTATGGCAAGGACAAACAGCAGGAGGAACTTGGGGTGAGTTGGCAAGACCAAGCCTGGTGTTTGAACTGAGAGGGGGGAAAGTACATAAGCTTAGTGGACTAGGTGGGAGGGGAAAGGAAAATCTCCAGAGCCAGACTGGAAGCATGTGCAGAGTTTACACAGGGCAGGTGATACAGGATGCTAAGAAGGTCAGACTACGGGAAGAGAGCAGGCCACACCAGAGCACATGAGACAATGTGAGAAAAGGATACCGAGGGAGGCAGAGGGCGCCTCATGTGCCACCTGGGGTGACAACCCAGATGTAAGAAATGAAAAAAACCTCTCAACTCAAGCCTTTGAATGGTGGACCCAGCAGAGGAAATATGTCTTGGTCTTTCTAGATCAAAAGGGCTGGATGAGGGGCCTGGTAAGGCTAAGAGGTCTACTTGGTGCCTAACAGGGCAGACCATGGACCACCTTGCTTTTTCCAGCTTGCCACTGCCATGATGGTAAGAGTGTCCCAAAAGGTAGCAAAACAATAATGCATGATATATTCTGAGGCGCAGGCAGAGGTCCATTAGGCATCAGGCTGAAACAGGGGGCTGGCAGCCTTTACCCATACCCAGCCTACCTCACACCATGTCTATAAACACAGTGGGACACAAGTTACCTAAAGCACATGGAGCTTCAGAAGGAATGTTAACTGCATGGCTCCATTATTAGGGAAAAAGGTGAGATGGTTATAAGAACAGAAGGTACATTCGGGGCACTAGCTACTGCACAGAGGCTACTGTTTTTTCATCTAGGCAGCCACAGTTTCTTCAGACAGTGCCTTCCCACCCTACAAACTTGAGCACAGCTCTGTAAGTGTGTCTTGCAAGAGCAGGTTAGCCCACATACTGGAGTCCAGGTCCAACAGCCACTGCCTTGCATGGCCACATTCATACCTCTGAGAATTCCTTCCCAACCTGAGGTGTGCAGATTAGTTGCCAGCCCTTCACATCTGTGCCCCTGTGGTGCTATTGGCACCCTCACCTGCTGCAGATGGCCCCTGAGAAGGAAACCTGGGAGGGCACCCAAGGCTGAGGAAAAGCCACAACGGGTCATCTCCTCTGGGCTCTGGAGCTCAGCAAGGTACTGTGGAATCAGCTCCTCTGAAAAGAAAGAAGTGTTCAGAAGTGGTCGCTGCCTCGTGGACCCCTTAGAAATACAATTTAGATGTACCAGGTAAGCCAGGACAATGCTCTGATGCAGACATACCTTCAAAGTAATACATAAGATACAAGAAAAATTGCATAAGGTAGTTTTGAGGTTTCCTTAAGATTTTTCCCTTTGCATCTGTGTTTGTTTGGGACAACAAAGTCTCTATTTAAACCAAGCTGATCTTGAATTCCCAATGCTCTGAGCTGCCCATGGATTGAAAGCCACAATAGCTCAGCTGGGATTATAGACATGCGTTACCAAACCCGGCTTTCATGGGGAATTTTAACTACATGGCTTCTTATTAGGAAAATAAATTTGAGACAGTTATAAGAACAGAAGACACATTGAGAACTCTCACCTTTACTTATTAAGAACATAAATGTTTATGATAAACACAACACCCTAATAACAAGAGTCCACTGACAAAGGAGTGAATACAGTTTCACGCTGACAGTAAAGCTTTGGGATACTGTGACCAAGTGTCCCAAATTCTGGGGCAAGAAGAGCAGAGCGCAATGGCAACAGTGATCAAGCACATGGGGCCATTTGTGCCCCAGTGACAAGATCAAAGATCTCAGAGGAGAATTAGGAACTGACGAGCCTAGGAAGTCAGAGCAGGATGAGGGGGAGAATTTCAAAACTGACTAGCCAGTTCTTTTCTTTCACAATCCACCCCAGTAAGGTGCCAAGGAGGCAGATACCATCCCTGAGTCCTGCCAGTCAGATTTTGGCCATCGGTGGCTGCTAGGACTCATTCACTGAAACCCCAGAAATATACTCTTATCCAACCTCAGATGTGGGGGCAGAAACTATAACACTCTCAGTCAGTTCACACATATCAGCGTAAATTCACTCCAGTAGCCATGTAAGGGGGTGGGGGGCTCTTTTTAGTCTACTCATGTTTCAACGCACCAATGGTTATTTGGGGACACCATTTATCATCAACAGATATGCCAAGGTACTTTGTTTGAAAAGTAAAATGAGGTCGGGCTTAGCGCCATCTTCCTTGAGACTCCTGCGCCATGAGAGCAGAAGTGGCGGAAGAAGAGAATGCGCAGGCTGAAGCTCAAGAGAAGAAAGATGAGGCAGAGGTCCAAGTAGAACCCAGCTTGTGCACTCACGAAGCCTGAGGGAGCAGAAGTGAGGGATGCCGAAGGCTCGGGACACTGGGGACAAGCTGTTGGGACTGTATGCTGCTGTTGGTACTAAGTCTGTAGACCCTGGAATGTCAACCTCGCCAAGATCACCTAGGAAAATGACTGCCTTTCTTACAACCAAAACCAGTCCTGCTGGCCCTCTGCCCCGGACCTCTGGCATTCTGGACTAGTTCTGTTCTCTCTTGTGGCCAAGTGTAACTTGTGTACAATAAACCCTCTTGCTGTCAGCTGAAGAATCAAAAAAGTAAAATGAGAATTATTGCTCTACTTTTAAAATACAGACTATGTATAAACAAACATGTTACTATCAATGCATAAAGTGGCCCGTGGTTAATAAATACTGTAAAAAATGACTAGATTTAAGTCTGCCATCACCTCACAATCATCTTTAACTCAGTTTCCAGGGAAGCTGACATCCTCTTCTGGCCTCTGTAGGCATCAGTCACGCAAGCGATACACAGGCAAAACACACACATATGTAAAATAAAAAAGAAATATTTTAAAAAGGAAAACAGAAAAAAGTCTGCAAGGGAGCTGGGAAGATGGCTCAGTTAGTAAAGTGCTTACTGTTTAAGCATGAGGCCCTGAGTTTAAATCCCCAACAAGTAAAAAAGCCAGGCATGGTAGCTTATGCCTATAATCCCAGTACTGGGAAGGCAGACAAGAGGATTCCTGAGTCTCACTGGCCAGCATAACTGGTGAGCCCCAGGTTCAGAGAAAGACCTTATCTCAAACAAACAAACAAACAAAACTAAAGAAGATGCCCAGCACCAACCTCTGCCCTCAGTGCACAAACATGAACACACACAGAGAGACACCATACATAAAAAGTATCTGCCAGAAGATATAATTCCAGTGCATTTTTATATTTTTGCAAAATCACAAAGAGTAAATGTAAATCACTGGACAAGAGACTTTTATGAAGAGTCTCTAGGAAGTCACACTTCAGTGAAGTTCCCTATTCAGAGATTAAGATGCTTCCTTAGGCGGCTATGATGTCTGGATAGATCTAAGGACATGTCCTGAACCCAAGTGGCTCAGGAGGAGCGACGTGAAGCCTACTGTGTAACTGAAACCTCCTCCCCCTTCCATAGTCCAGTTGCCTGATATCAGCTGGATGGGTCTAAGAGATTAACTCCAGAAAGGTGATCAGAGAGGGTTGCTTCTCAGGTCAACCTAGCCCAGCCTCCTGAGCTTCACCCAGCTCCTGCCAATACCATAGATCCCGGCTTTAGGCCCAACATACAGCTCACTTACTTGTGATGGTAGAGTCTGCTTCCCCAGACTCCTTCATGTAGTATTCATTGCAGAGGGCAGCCAGGGCAGAGACAGCCACCTCCTAAAGCAGAAGAAGATATGAGTGAAAGTGTGTCTGTCTGAAAAGTCCTCAGTCACTACAATAGGGCACAGTGGGTATGTTAAAAAAAAAAAAAATCAAGCCGGGCGGTGGTGGCGCATGCCTTTAATCCCAGCACTTGGGAGGCAGAGGCAGGCGGATTTCTGAGTTCGAGGCCAGCCTGGTCTACCGAGTTAGCCGGGGCTACACAGAGAAACCCTGTCTCGAAAAACAAAAAACAAAAAACAAAAAAAAAAAAAAAAAAAAAAATCAAACTATGTCACTGTCACGCTCTGGCTTATTTTAGCACTTGTCAGATGTATCAATCACTTTAAATCCTCTGCACCAGTAAACCTAATGTGAGAACTCTTTGCTTCTTCCATATAGTACAATTTCTATGTATTCTCAAATGGCAGAGTTAACATAAAACAAAACATTTTTTTCCCTTCCCAGCAGAAGGAATGTGGGGACAGAGTGTGTTCTTTATGTGGACAAGGGCTCAAAACAGCACGGGTAGAACCTGGTTCACAGAATTAGAGGGTTTATCGGCTTCTCAAACAAAAGGGTATGCGGAACAGAGAGCATCTGGAACCAATCTCAGCCCCAGTAACTTTCATGGAAGCCAGATGATGCAGTGTCACACAGATTAGGAGGTGGCGTGGCATATCCTTGGATCCTGACCTCCACAGTCTGCAGTAGATGACTCCAATTCAATTCAAGACTATCCAACCACTCCCCAAAACTAAGGAGAGAGGAACTGAGGAGGGACAGGGTGAAGATCAGCGTTGGGAAGACCCCTCAGTACACCACATAGATGCCACATGTACTAATCAAGCAGCAAAGAGTATCATAATCATGGCTGGTGGGACTTGATCATGCATAGTGTTTTATGCATAGAGACATCAACCAAGAAGCCTACAAATTTAAGGAGGAAAACTGCCACAATTCCAGATTTCCACAGAATGATAACGCTGGCCAAGAAACGAAAAAGGAGGACACACAGGTTGGCAGGACTCATGTAAGCATGACTGTGCTTCTACTCCTTGCCTGCACATCACTGCCTTTCTAAAACATCAACAACCACAGCTCAGCGCCTAACAAATGTGTCACATGTCACAGCTCTGCTTCTGCAAGGCCCCTGACCCCAGGCATGGACGTGAACTTGAGTGTCTAGTTGCTCAAGCACAGGCTCTTGGGTTTCTTCATCTTCATGTGAACACTTTCCAAACCTCACATACAGCTCAGCAGCACTCAGGCATGACCTACGCAAACTGTTACTCTCAAATAGAGGAAAACAACTTTGGTAAAGACAGAAAGTATAGTAAGAAAGAGTAAAGTTTGTGGTTACCAATGGTCATCAGAGCCTACCTGTGCAAGACATGCAGGCCCAATGATAGTGTTGAGGACTGTCAGGTTAGTGCCTGAAGAGGCCACTGAGATAGGCAGTGTGGACAGCATTAGTGTCCCTCTCTGTGCAGGGGAAAGAGATTTTGCTTAGCATACCTTGATCTGTTGTCTGGAATGGCTTGAAACAAGGTGAAGACTCCTCAGAGTGTCATTTATCAGCCACTGCCAACCATCTGCCAAAAGAGCAAAGAAACAGACTACCTTAGAATACTCCGCTGACACTGAGAACAAACATCCCCTGCTTACTCTTAGAGCAGATGGTAACTTCTCTTGAGAGAACATTCTTCTGACTGCACAAAAGCCCAAGGGCCCCAGTTCTAGGAAGAAGCCCACCTCAGGCTGCTCAAAGTCAGCTCCCCAGCACCCTGCTTCCACCACCACTGTGGAAAAAAAAATGCAATTCCCTGTAAACCAAAGACTTGCACATCATGTTTGGGAACTTTTTGTTTTGTTTACAGTTGCAAGCTTCAAATGATGTTTTCGTATCTCTCTCCTTCAATCTCTGCTGATCACTGACAATTTAAACCCAACTTCAGCTCAACTACATCCATTAAATGAGTTGAGATACACTTACTCTCTCCGGCTAAATAAAATTAATAACTTTAGACTAAGGTAGGGTAGGCCTGGGGAGGACTGCCCTCTGTATAGCAATAGGACTATTTAGGTAATAAATAAGTACCTGGTCATCTAGACTTTCATCTATCTGGGAGAGGAATGCCAAGGATTGGGTACAATGGTGACAGGCAGAGCCACAGCCAATGATGGAGCCCAGAAAGACTCCCTGCCCTTTCTGGAAGAGGATGACAGGAGTTTGCAGCAATTTCAAGACAATAGCAATGCTGTGATCCTTTAAACTATAATCCATCATCCACCCACCCAGCAGGTTCATCTCTTACTTTGAGCTTGAATAACAGTGTTAGGAAATGTTATCTGTGTTGTTGAGGAAAGCACCTACCAATAACGGTGTCACCTTTAAAGGGCATTCTGGAAAGCGACAAGTTCTCTATTAAGACACACACTATGGAAAAAGAAAAAGAAAAAACACATTATTTTCCCAAAGCGACTCTTACAGCTGACCTGACTACATCTTCAACAGTGCATAACCAGTACCTAACTTCTCCTCCCACCTTTCATGCTGGCCAGGTCATAAGCAAGTCCAGGTTATCTCCCCAGATGGATACTAGGAAGCAGATACTCCAGACCTATCTTGATCACAGAACCTGTGTGAACTCAGAGATCCAATAAGGTTAAGAACACTTTAAGTCAGGGACAGCTCAGTGGAGGAGCACCTTAGCCTCACTTGGGCCCTGGGATAATCTAGTCCATCACTTGATTGTATTTAGTCTGTTAGAGTTTCTAGAGAAGCTTCCCAGAGGAGAAAAGATCCACCTTGAATGTGGGCAGCACCGTTGCATGGTTTTCTGTCCATGACCAAATAAAATGGAATGTTAACATCACCGCATCTCTATACTTCCTAATCACACGTGCTATGTAACCAGCTCTTCACATTCCTACAGTTACAACTACAGTTGTTCTTGCTTCCTTTTCCCCTGCCATGATGGGTCTGCGTAAGGGGAGGTGCTGGTACCAAGGTCTAATTCCCCAATTGGTTCTTGACTTATTAATAAGGAAGGCCAGGAGCCAATTGCTGGGCAGAAGGTACAGGTGGGACTTCTGGGTCCTAGGAGGAAAAGAGAGATGCAGGGAAAGAGAGAAGGGCTTTTTTCTGTCATGCTTGCAATCATGTAAGATCTCTGCTGAGGGTGGGTTGCCAGAGGTGTTTGGCAGGGGCTGGACTCCTGGAGCATACGGCAGGTAGGAAAGAGAAGCCATGTCAGTGCTGGTGGTGAAGATCCAGCTAATCCAGGTGTAGCAAAAGAGAGTGGGCTGGTAGCGCAGCCATGGTGCCGGGAAAAGCATGTTTCTAAAAATACACGCAACAGGACTGTTTCATCAAACCACAAGCCAAAATAAGCCTTTCTGATATTTTTCTGCTTTTTCTGATTTTTGCAATAGCAATGAAAGAAGTTCAATGATCTAGGCCCTGAGGTCAGTCTCGTCTCACAAAACCACAACAAAACAAACAAAAGCAACCACTTAGGAAGCAATGGCTATCCTGGATCCAAATATACATTCCCCAAAGAACAAAGTCTCAAATGGCTGCATAATCAGAGGGCCTGGATGAACACCTAGAGGCACACAGGCATAGGACAGGTGAGCCCCTGGGGTTTATAGATAGAGGATAAGTATGCAGGTTCCATAAGTGTTAAGGAGGGTGGGCATCTTGAGACCACAGGTATAAGGGAGGTGAGCAGGCAATCACCACAAGTCTAAGGCAGATGAGCACCCAGAATCCATAGGGCAGGAGGACGTCTGGGGACATAACAAGGCACAAGATCATTACAGAAGCGCAATGCAGTGCAGTCCTAAGAATCAGATCGGTAAAGTCCACTGCCCTCAAAGATAGGTCTGGATGGAGTTCTGGTGAATGCGAGTCATCTATTAGTGCTGCAGTTTTGATTTGTGACATAATAAAATACTAACTGTATCCAGGGGTAGGAACACAACAGGCTGGCATGTGAGTTAATTCACATAGAGAAGACAACTTAAGGTAGTGGGTCAAATGCAATAACATCTGAACACGTCTATCAGCGGAAGAGGAGCTGTACATGAAAGGAGCCTGGCGAGAAACTAGCAGAAAGGGGCCATACCTCAGAGTAGTCAGTCTCTGCCAGATATAGCCTGCATGGTCCATCACCTGTCCTGACCACCCAACTTGAGATGCTCACACCTGCCTCTCCCTTGTGCTGGCCATTCCCACTTGTTTTACACACACACACACACACACACACACACACACAGACACACACAGACACACACACGACATCATATGGCAATGCAGAAAGAGAATTTTAAGTGTCAGTTTATTTGTTTATAAACCTAAACTCTCATGCCAGTCAACAGGACCAGGACAAACTTCCTGAAGCATAGTGCTAAGCAACGAAGCCTCTATTATAAAGAAACAGACCAAGGACAGACACAGGTGACACAGGTGGGCATAGCCAGCCCCTTCTCCTTCCACCACCTGTCCATGGTGACTCCTGGGGGTCAGTGCTCAGGCCCCTAATCTCATCCCTGATCCCTGTTTGTCAATGCCTGCTTACCCTCCTCCTCACACTGCTACAACAGCCCAGCTGGTCTCTTCACATGTACTACACTAAAATGAAAACACATTTAATGGTTTTTCTTCTGAATAATTTGTAATTCTTCAAAAACTATATAAAAATGTAAAGCAAATATGTGCCCATAACATTCTGCTGATGGCCACTCACCATGATACATTTGATGGGCACGCCTCACAGGTCAGATACATGAGAATATGATGATTCCAATAGACATCGTTTTCATAAGTCCACTACCAAGTAGAATATCTCTTCTTCCATATACTCAGTCCCAAAGCAAGTCTCAATAGAGACAAGAAAATTGAAATAACTCCCTGCATATAATCAGATTACTATGGATTAAAGGTGGACTCCAACAACAGAAACAACAGAAAACCTACAAACTCAGAAAAACTAAACAAGTCTCTACTTAGTGACTACTAGGGTCAAGGAAGGAAGGAAGGAAGGAAAAAGAAGGAAGGAAGGAAGGAAGGAAGGAAGGAAGGAAGGAAGGAAGGAAGGAAGGAAGGAAGGAAGGGAAAGGAAGGAAGAAAGGAAGGAAGGAAGGAAGGAAGAGAAAGAAAGAAATTAACTCAGTGAAAATGAATATACAATATACCCAAACTTATGAAACACAAGGAAAAAATGCTAAGAGGAAAGTTCATAGCCCTATCACATTCATAAAGAAATTAGTGAGATCTCATATTAGTAACTTAACAGCATACCTGAAAACTCAAGAGAAAAAGGAAGCAACATACCTAAGAGGAATAGACAGCAGGAAATAATCAAACCCAGGGCTGAAATCAATAAACTAGAAACAAAGAAAACAATACAAAGAATCAACAAAGCCAAGAGTTGGATCTTTGAGAAAAATCAACAAGATAGACAGACCCTTAGCCAAACTAACTAAAAGGCAAAGACAGAATACGAAAATTAACAAAATCAAAAATGAAAAAGGAGACATAACAGACAGTGAGAAAATCCAAAGAATCATTAGGTCTTACTTAAAAAACCTGTACTCCACAAAATTGGAAAATCTAAACAAAATGTCCAATTTTCTTGATAGAAATCACTTGCTAAAGTTAAATAGCAATTAACAATTAACAATTTAACAATTTAAATAGACCTATAATCCCTAAGGAAATATAATCAGTCATTAAAAATCTAACAACAACAACAACAACAAAAAGCCCAGGGCCAGATGGTTTTAGTGCAGGATTCTACTGGACTTACAAAGTAAGAGCTAATAACAATAGTCCTCAAATTATTCCACAAAATAGAAACAGAAGGAACATGGTCAAATCCATTTTATGAGTCCACAGTCACTCTGATACTGAAACCATACAAAGACTCAACAAAGAAAGAATTTCAAAACAATTTCCTTTATGAATTTCCATGTAAAATGGAATAGAATACTTGCAAACCAAATATAAGAACACATGAAAACCATCATCCACCATGATCAAGCAGGCTTCATCCCAGAGATTCAGGGATAGTTCAATGTATGAAAATCCATCAATGTAATCCAGCATACAAACAAATGAAAAGAAAAAAAAACCACATAATCATCTCATTAGATGATGAAAAAGCCTTTGACAAAATCCAATACCCCTTCATGATAAACAAAAAGTCTTGGAGAGATCAGGAATACAAGGTACACACCTAAACACAATAAAGGCAACATACAGAAAGCCAATAGCCAAATCAAATTAAATAGGAGAGAAACTTAGAGCAATTCCACTAAAATCAAGGACAAGACAAGGCTGTCCATCTCTCCACATCCATTCAATACAGTATTTGAAGTTCTGGCTAAAGCAGTAAGACAACTAACAGATATCAAGGGGATACAAATCAGAAAGGAAGAAGTCAAAGCACAGCTATTCGCAGATAAAGGTAGTATACATAAGTGACTTCAACAATTCCACCAGAGAACTCCTGCAACTAATAAACACCTTCTGCAAGGTTCTGGATACAAAATTAACTCAAAAAAGAAAGAAAGAAAGAAAGAAAGACAGAAAGAAGGAAGGAAGGAAGGAAGGAAGGAAGGAAGGAAGGAAGGAAGGACAGAAAGAAGAAATCAGTACTCATCCTTCATCCTTAATATAAATGATAAACAGGCTATGAAAGAAATTGGGGAAACAATAGCCATACAATAGCCACAAATATAAAATATCTTGGCGTAACTCTAACCAAACAAGTGAAAGACTTGTATGACAAGAACTTCAAATCTTTGAAGAGGGAAACTGAAGGAGATATCAGAAGATGGAAAAATCTCCCATGCTCAAGGATTGGTAGAATTAACATAGTAAAAATGGTCATTTTATCAAAAAGCAATCTACAGATTCAATCTACAGCAATTATCATAAAAATTCCAACACAATTCTTCATAGAACTTAAAAGGACAATTTTCAGCTTCATGTGGAAAAACAAAACTCCAGAAGAGCTAAAAAACAATCCTGTATAATAAAAGTACAGACACTTGATTTTTGACAAAGAAGCCAAAACTATTCAATAGAAAAAAGAAAGCCTCTTCAACAAATGTTGCTGGTCTGACTGGATGTCTGCATGTGGAAGAAAGCAAACAGATCCTTAGCTATCACACTGCACAAAACTCAAGTCCAAGTAGATCAAAGCCTCAACATAAAACTGGATACACTAAATCTGACAGAAGAGAAAATGTGGAATAACCTTGAACTCACTGGCACTGGAGACATCATCCTGAACAAAACACTAACAGTTCAGGCACTAAAATCAACAATTAATAACTGGGATCTGAAGAAACCGAAAAGCTTCTGTAAGGCAAGGGACGCCAACAAAAGGACAAAATGACAGCCTACAGAATAGGAAGGGCAGGCCGGGCGGTGGTGGTGCACGCCTTTAATCCCAGCACTTGGGAGGCAGAGGCAGGTGGATTTCTGAGTTCTAGGCCAGCCTGGTCTACAGAGTGAGTTCCAGGACAGCCAGGGCTATACAGAGAAACTCTGTCTCGAAAAAAAAAAAAAAAAAAAACAGAATAGGAAGGGCTCTTCACCAACCCTCCATCCTACAGGGGGGCAATATCCAAAATATATAAAGAACTCAAGAAAGTAGACATCAACAAACCAAATAACCCAATGTTAAAAATGGACTACAGATCTAAACAGAATTCCTGACAGAGGGATTTATAACGGTTGAGAAGCACTTAAAGAAATGTTTAACCTCCTTAGTCATCAGGAAACTGCAAATCAAAATGACTCTGACAGTCCATCTTACACCCATCAGAATGGGTAAGATCAAAAACTCAAGTGACAGCACATGCTGGCAATGATAAGGAGCAATGGAACACTCTTCCATTGCTGGTGGGAGTACAAATTAATACAATTGAATTCGACTCTGAAAATCAATTTGGCGGTTTCTAAAAAAAAATTGGAAATAGTTCTATCTCAAGACCCAGCTTATACCACTCCTGGGCATATGCCCAAAAGATGCTCCACCATACTGCCAGGACACTTGTGGTCACAGCAGCCTTACTGGTAATAACTCAAATGTCCCTCAACCAAGAATGGATAAAGAAAATGTGGTACGTTTACACAATGGAATATTACTCAGCTATTAAAAACAATGACATTATGAAATTTACAGGCAAATGGATGGAACTAGGAAAGATCATTCTGGGTGAAGAACTGAGACCCAGAAAGACAAACATGTAATGTTCTCACTTATAATTGGGTATTAGTCATAAACTACAGTTTAACCATGCTACAACCCACAGAACCAAAGAAGACAAATAACAAGGAAGGCACAAGGGGGAATTCCTGAATCTCACTCAGGAGGGAAAACAAAATAAACACTGGGACTGGAGGGAAGGAACTGGGAGGCAAAGAATGTGGTAGAAGAGAACAGAAGGGATCAAATGTGGGGAGGACAGAGGGAGAGAGCTGGTGGTGGTCGTGGTAGTAGGGAATCTCTGGGATTTCCCTAGAAACCTAGGATGATGGAAACTCGCAGGAATCTGAGGTGACTCTAGGTAAAGACTCCTAGCAATGAGTGGTATGGATTCTGAAACTGTCATCTCCTGTAACCAAGGAAGACGTCTAATAGATGGAGGGGGATACAAACCCAGTCACAAAGCCTTCAACACAAAATCTGTCCTGCCTACAAGATGTGCAGGAGTAAAGATGGAGCAGAAATTGATGGAATGATCAACCAATGACTGGCCCAACTTGAGACCCAGATAAGCTAGCAAGAACCTGAGTTTCCTATCACATTCAACTAACTAGGGATTATTCACCTGATGATGCTGTGAGATCTCTGTGAACATTAACATACAATCTGAGAAACCATTCCTTGTTCTGCAGTACTTACTATAACAAAGAAATCTGTAGCTGATACATCCCTAGGCCCACCCACAGCTACCAGTCCTGTGGCATGTAAGACAGATCAGATCCCACAGCTTGAACTGGAGTAACTAGATATACTAGACCAGGTGAGGAAGCATGTCTGCATACCCCTGGGACAAGAGCAAGCCAGGGGCAGTAGCAAGATCTCCAACAGAAGGGAACAGCTACCACCTGTTACTGGGAGGTCTAGCCTGACCTCAAGATACTCTTCCCCCATACTGAAGTGAAGAACAGCAGCTTCGGGGCCCAGACCTACCTGCTTGTCTCATAAGCTCTCCTCCCAGACCCCTGGAAACCAAAGGAAAAAGATAGTTAAAGTCTTTAACACATGAAACACCCCACTAAGCAACAAATACAACGTCAGGCACCAAAAACTATGACAGCTTTAATTAATTAGGTGATTTAGTGCCTGAAAATATGAGCTACATTTTTGGAAAACCCCAAAATTCCTGTGACAAGATCATCCTCTGGCAGACTCCTATCCTTTGAGCTTCCACAGGACACTTGGTCATCGCCGATATTCACACAGAACCAATCCCAAATGCTGCTTAACACATTCCACAACAATGCCAAGATGACGGTCACATGGCCCAAAGCAGTAGCACACTCATGTTCATCATCACCCTGCCTGCCAGAAGCTACTCAACCTAATGCAGCAGCAGGAGCTGCGAAGTGCCCAAAGGAGAAGACAGCACTGGTGGGGGGGGGAGGCTCCAGTTTCTAGGTCAAACGGCAACAAGATCTGCCTTAAACAATTAGGAAGCCAGAAAAAAATGTGTGATGCACAGCAGACTCTGGAAGAAAGTGTAGCATAGAGCTTCTAGAACATCAGGGCATAGCCACAGAAATTTCCATGGGCAGATGTGGAGGAGGCCAGGTGGAATCCTGATGTCCTGTCAAGACTGGCTTGAAAGAGAGGGATGGTTAGGAGGTAAAGACATAAAAGCCAAAGCCTACAGCATAGGTGTAGTGAAAATCCTGAGTTTTTGGTTTCTTTAAAAACACAGAAATATTGTAAGAAAGAGTTTTAGTTTTAATCTCAGGTGTGGGGATATGGAGCTGCTTTGAACTGACCCCAGCAGCTATGATTTGCCTCACGCTCTAGCAGAAGCACGGTTTTGCCAGCTTTAGATTGTTTTTGCAATTATGTGAGAATTATGGGAATTTTTCAGAGAGTATATAAAGGCTAGATCCCCAATAGATGGGGTCTGTGGTTATAGGTTGTTAGCAGTCATGCTCAAAGAAAAAACAAAAGAAAAGAAATTAGATTCAGCTTTCTCTCTCTCTCTCTCTCTCTCTCCCTCTCTCCCTCTCTCTCCCCCCCCCCCCCCCCCCCATCTAGTGACAGAGGGTAAAATCAGGGAGATGAAGGGTGGAAAAAAGAAGAACCCACAATGTAGCAAAGACCAGCTACAAGCAAAGAAAAAAGAAATTGGATTCACAGATTTCTTTCCTTCCTTTCTTCCTTCCTTCCTTCCTTCCTTCCTTCCTTCCTTCCTTCCTTCCTTTCTTTCTTTCTTTCTTTCTTTCTTTCTTTCTTTCTTTCTTTCTTCCTTTCTCTCCTATCTAGTGATAGGGGGTGTGGTGGTTTGAATATGCTTGGCCCAGGAAATAGCACTATTAGGAGGTGTGTGGCCTTATTAGAGGAAGTGTGTCACTGTGGGTATGGGCTTTAAGACCCTCATCCTAGCTGCATGGAAGCCAGTCTCCTCCAACAAGATGTTGAACTTTCAGCTCCTCCTGCACCATGCCTGCCTGGGTGTGGCCATGCTTCTCTGCCTTGATGATACTGGACTGGGATCTCTGAACCTGTAAGCCAGCCCCAATTAAATGTTATCTTATGAGAGTTGCCTTAGTCATGGTGTCTATTCCCAGCAGGGAAACCCTAACTAAGACTGGGTAAAACTGGAGGAATAGAAGGTAGGAAAAAGAAGAACCCACAACGTAGCCAAGACAAGCTACACACAGGTACAAAGAACAGGTAAGGACCTGTAGCTGATGCTGAGCTGTATGTGCTAGAGAGGATGCCTGCCTAGAAGGAAATACAGGACACCTTCAGATCCACTTAGGCTGGGAACAATCTCCATCAGTCAGGAAGGAAAGGCCGTGGCAAGGGCCTCATAGTGACTGTGCATCAGAAGCAGGCTAACTGCTGTGTATAACCCAAGGCTTTGATGAAGTCTTGTTCAAACAAACAATGTGTGTGTGTGTCTGTGTGTGTGTGTGTATATGCACACACACACACATATACCAAGTCCAGAAATGTAAATTTCAGAAAATGAGAATTCAATGGAGAAGTACCAGGAAACCATGACCACAACTAAGAGAGTCAACAACTCAGAAATATTCAAGCTGATGAAATTCACACATGAGGTCATTAATACAGGTATTACATGGCTAATACTGCCTAAAAGGATGGAAGGAAATATAAAGCAGAAAGAGGAGAAAAAGCAGGGGTGGGGTGACACAAAGACCAAGAAGACATTTTTAAGAACTTGAATATGTAAAAGAACAATTATGACAAATGTAATTAACAGAAGATTAGAGCGAATAGAAGAAAACTAACTTAGAGAAGCAGAAAGGGAGCTGAGGGAGGCACTGGCTGCAGAGACCAAGGGGTAGGGCCACGGTGACAGAACACCAGGACGTCCTCTCTACCTCATGGCAGTGCTTATAGGCTGTGCCTCTGAAAACGCTTTCCAAATCTTATAAAATTAAAGTTGATGAGCTTTATCATATGTAAACTACTCAAAAACAGTTTCCTTAATCTACAGGATAACTAGCAGACTAGGAAATCCCCTACATCTGCTTTCCAACACTGAGATGAGACAGTGATGAACTAAAGGCTTCAAGGGGGAAGATACATTTAAGGATGGAGCCACAGGGCTGGAGTCTTCCCTGAGCCTCTCACTGCCAATAATCCTGAAGAGTATCAGCCTAACTTAATGTCACTCGGAAGTACACTATGACCACCAAAAACATGGCTATCAGCAGCAACCCCATCGTCATCATCCACAAAGCGTGCCTATGCTCCTATCTGGGGAATGAGATACCACTTCTCTGACACCTTGTAGCTTAGAAGCTCTCCAAATAAAATCATACTGTTTTTCCAAATTCTATACTATTTAAAAGTCTCTTCTGTAGCTTTAGGCAAACACTGTAAGAATTAAATAAATAAATAAATAAATAAATAAAAACAATTTTTTATGGGAGTTTTGCCTGCATGTATTTCCATGTGCCATTTGCATACCTGGTGCCCAAGGAGGCCAGAAAAAAAAGCATTTAAATCCCCAGAACTGGAGTTAATAGATGGTTGTGAGTTGTCATGTGGGTGAGGGGAATCAAACCTGGGTCCTCTAGAAAAGCAGCCAGCACTCTTAATTGCTAAGTCATCTTTCCAGTCCCCAAATTTATTTTAGTTTTCTGAAAATCATTATATCCTACTGAAAAAAAAAAAGTAAGAAATCTTCACTCAAACCTAGGCAGGTTTCAGGAGCAGGTTGTGGCAAAAGCAAGAAATAAAAATGTTTCAAAGTCCTCACAGAGAGAAGTAGTTAAGATAGTGAGGCTTACATGACAGTTCTGACAATCCCACTGGTCCAGACTGGGATAATATTAGCCCCACAAAAGCTCCCAGGCACTGCATAACTCACAGTGTGTGCCCACCTTCACTGCCTACTCAGAAAGTCTGGAGAGGAGTCAATAAGAGGGGCATGAGAAATGAGCCTCCCCTCTTCAAGAGGACAGAACAGTAAATACTCAGACCCACACCACAAAAAGAAACAACACAGCAAGAAATGAAAGAGAGGGAGAGGAAAACGGGGAAATCCTGTGTCTTACAGAACTCAACTCCAGAATACACAGCTCTTACTGCTCAACAAGACAAGAAACTGAATGAGGGCTGGATGTGTTGTTATATGCCTTTAACCCAGCACTCAGGAGGCAGGCAGATCTAAGGGACAAAAAACAAAAACAAACAAACAAAAAAACCAAAAGAGTAATTTTCAAGGCTGGAAAAATGGATCAGCAGTTAAGAACACTGGCTACTTTTCCAGAAGATTCAGGTTCAATTCCCAGTGCCTATGTGACAGCTAACAACCAAGTCCAAGAAACTAGACAGCTTCTGGCTGCTTTGGGTACTACATACAGGTTATCTACAGACATACAGTCAGGAAAACACCAATATACATAAAATCAAAATAAATATTTTTAAAAGACTAGAGTAAGACATAGTAATACCCAATTTAAAATAAAACCAGAGAGAAAAATAATATATATAATAAAGTGGATGAATCTCAAAAAAAAAAAAAAAAAAGGAAGACTGCAGAGACAGAGAGCACTCAGGGTTCTGGGCCTGAGAGCCAACAGCCACCAGGAGCAGTAGGCAACACCTGCTTATTTGGGCAGGACACATGGTCTTCAGTCACAGAACTGCCAAGGACACACTGAAACATGAGTGTCAAGACCTTCCAAAAAAGCCTAAAGCTTTTTGGCTTCCAAAAAGCCTAAAGGCACCAAAGAGTTGCAACCATCATTCCCTTGAATATTGGGCTGAGTGACAGCTGCACGCCTTTGAAGTGAACATGTAAGAGTGAGGACAGATGAAGGTCAGCTATTGGCTACTTACAAGGACAACAAGGGATAGCAAAGTGCTTCGGCAGGTATAGGCCCCTTTCGCCAAGTCTGACAACCTAAATTCCTGGAACCCACAAGATAGAAGGAAAGAACCAACTCCTACAAGTTGTCTTCCAATCTCCACTAGTGCACATGGCGTGTGTTTTACATACACATACACACGCACATGCGTGCACAGTGCGTAGATGTAATTTAAGTGCTTCAGTGAACCAACTATTCCAGACAACACACATTTCCATTAAACACAAGATGTCTTAAACCTGTAGACTTACCTATAGAGATGACGATCACAAAGCTAAAATTAAAGAATCAAAAGTCAGTTATTTGAGTTAAAGACTTTGTTAAGTATATAGTGAAGATTGTCAACACAGGAATGACGGCAGGGTGACAGAGCCGAGCTTTATGATTGCCAGAAAGTCAATCAGTAAGGTCAGAGGTTCTTCAGGTGCATCTCTCAAGAAAAACTAAGGCACATCAACAGGAAGAAAGAGGGTGGCCCCTTTCATCCTGCCCCACTGATAGATTCACAAGCATAAAACTAACCCTGCCAAATGGTTCTGGTGTTTTCTGTCTTCAGATTCAGAAGTAATCCAGTTTGTTGTGAATTTATTTGACACTTGCTGGATATAATTTAGTTCATTCTTGTCTGATACTTGCTGGAGAGTCACACAACTACTGTCAGTTCACAAACCCCTTCATACACATCTGTAATTCCCACAAAACTAAAGCAGCAGCCCTGTCTCCACCCATGCGCCTCCGAAACAGGAAATCCTAGCACGGAGGACATAGGCCTCCATTCCTTCAGCCACTGCATGGGGCTGCTGCCCTCAACACCCTCACTTCAAACACTGGACAAGAATGCCAGGCTCCACTTGGAAGCAAGAAATATAAGACTAACCAAATGGCCTCCTCATAGTCATTATGATCTGAGACAAACAGTTCATTATTATAAAAAGAGGAAAATTGTACAAAATAGAAAAATAGTTACCAAAAAAGTTTAATTCCTTAAGAAATAAATTGCTTTTTCTTTTATGTCACAGAAGGTTTCGAGAATCTGAAGCTCCCAGGAAAAAATATACATGTTTTCTTCTAATTCCCCAAAATGTGCAAAATTCAGTATTAAATTTTAGGACAGTAGAGATTAGAGCCACAGGAGCAAAGGCCTTTGTTTTATGGGTACCTAACACTTCAGAAGGACTGCCTGGTCCAAAGAGAGGGGACATGCCCAGCCCTCAGCTGGGAACTCCTGTTAAGGCCCACAAGTGAGACACATAAATACAGCCCTGAGACCCAGCCTGCAATGCCCATCCAACAAGATGGATTCTGGCCCCAGAAGATGAATCTATCCCAGTTATCAATTCCAGATAAACCCTCACAAAAGTAATGCTGGTGGAAAGAGCCCACAGGGCCATCGTGTCCTGGTCAACACAACATGCTCAGAGAAGCAGATCCTGTCCAGGGAGAGGGGGGTTCAGATGGACCACACAAACCTGCTGGTGGATCTGCTTCAGGCTCTGCACTGCCTTCTCATCCAGATAGTCTGTGACAAGCCTGCAGAAGGTGAGACGCAATGCTGAGTTCCTAAGGATAAAACTGGAGCCCAGGTCCACAGTAAAGAATACACATAAGCTCAGACAGATCAGCTTCTTGTTCATGCTCCCACAGCCCCTGAAGATGTGTCACTTCAGCCTTAAATAAAGCTGTGTTGGGAGCTGGAGAGATGACTCAGTGGGTAAAGACACTTGCTGCCAAGACTGACAGCCTGTGTTCAATCCCTGGGACCCACAAAGTAGAACTGACTGCCCTCAAGTTGTCCTTTGACTTCCACATGTGCATCATAGCAAACTCATGCCCACACGCTTCGGTTTGTTTCTCCTGCTCTCAAATAAATAAATAAATTTAATTTCAACACTTTTTTGCATGTATGAGTGGTTTTGCCAGCACGTACATGTATGTGTACCATACACATGACTGATGTCCATGGAGTCCAGAAAAAGATACTAGAGTCCCTAGAACTGGAAACTTATAAGCCACCATGAGTGTGCTGGGAACTGAACCTGGATCTTCCGCAACTACTCTTTACCACTGAGCCATGTCTCCAGCCCCTAAATATGATTTAAAATATAAAACAAAAAACAAGACAGAGAGCAACCAAGGAAAGTAAGATACACAATGTCACTCTTTGGCACATACACACATGGACAAGTACATCTACACACACACACACACACACACACACACACACACACACACACACACAAAATCTGGGTTGGTTACAGAAGGTAGGTATCTGAGTGCTACACTTTTATGCTCTTACAATCAGTTTGCTGAAGACACAATCTTATTTATGATCAAGACAGAAGTACCCTTACTGAACATTATTATGCTCCTGATGACACTGTGGAAGAGGTAAATCCCCTACAGGGTTGCACGGATTCCCACAGGTGCTTTCAGTTGTCCTCAGAAAGGCTGCCGCTAGTCAACCCAGCATTTAAGTCTTCTGCAGGGGGTACCTCACTGAACACAGGCTATCAGATAAACTACAGTTTGCATTGAACATTTGTTTTCTTCTGAGATATGGTATATGCTAGCAGAATTATGCAGTGTGAGTTAATGGATCTGCAATCTCCTGTGCTTTAGGTCAAACTATGCATAGCTACAACACCCTGGGCATCTAATAACCACTACTTGCTAGGCAGGGCTATGTGGTAACTAACTCCAACTCCCTGGAAGATCTAGTCTGCAAAGTGAGAGAGAGAGCCACACAGAGCCCCAGTGCTCTGGAGGTCTGAAGTCTCCTGAATGTTGCACAGAACCACATACTGCCTAATACCCTGGACCCAACAACTTGGGAACGGGTCTCAAATGTACCGTATCATCACAATGCACTGATGAGGAATATCATGGCCCGTGTCCCTTTTACCACAACCAAGGAGAGCAAGGCCATCAACACTAGGTACCCATTCCACCCATAAGACTGTGAGCTGTGCTCTGGGGCCAGGGGACAACCAAGTCTCCTTGGGACTGGCTGACAGGTAGGAATGAAGTCCATGTGCCCATCTGCGTCAGTTTGACCTAGGGAACCAAATAACACAACCATAAAGAACGTGTGTACATGTTTCAAGCTCGAAGGGAAGGGAAGGTCACAGATACCAAGGCACTGAGGCCTTACTTTTGAGGAGTCGGCTGCACAGCGACATAAGGAAATCACACAGCTCTTGGAATGCACCACTGTGCATGGTCTTGACCTTTTACTTTATAGTTACATACAGATGCAGCCAAGCGGCTGGGGGAAATGCTTAAGGAAAACTTCCAAACTTACCCTTTCTTTCTTTTTATTTTTTTGTTTTTTGTTTTTTTTTCCCCCCAAGCAGGGTTTCTCTGTGTAGCCTTGGCTGTCCTGGAACTCAAGAGGTCTGCCTGCCTCTGCCTCCCAGGTGCTGGGATTAAAGGTGTGAGCCACTACTGCCTAGCTCAAACTTACCCTTTTAAGTAGTTTAAATTATTCAAGTGACAAATTGGGGCTGAGGAGAAGACTCATCAAGAAAATACCTTACCACACAAGTCAAACAACCTTAGTTCAGATCCCCAGACCCAGGGAAAAGCCAGGCGCAGTAACGCGTTTATATGTATAATCCCAAGAAGCCATCCGAAGCTCACAGATTCTGTCTCAAACAAGGTAGAACACAGGAAGGTGTCCAAGGTTTCCTCTGACCTCTGCACATGTTCTCTGGCACATGGGTACACACGTACTCCCACATTCACACACAGTGACAAATGACCTACTCAATGGCACCTCTGAACAGTTGCCATTGCTTTTGTCACGTGAGTCATAGCTTTGGGATGAGGAGAAACCAGACAGCTGAGGAAGCACAGAAACGTTAGACTGCCAACCACTGACCACCTCAACATAAAATGGAGCCTTAAATACACAAGTGATGAACAATCAGAGCAGGGAAGCTCTTCTCAAACCCAAAAATCACCACTATTGCCTAGCTCCACAAACAGCATCTCATACCTGTTTCTCTGTGTGGCCAGCTTGTATAAGGCATAGGTGAGCTCTGCACAGGCCAGGATGGCACCATGTCTCGTGTGTAGATCTGGACTCTGTGTCATCAACAGTAGTGCTGGGAATACTGCAGTAGTCAGGTTGAGAGACACACATAGAACAACACGTTACTTACGAGTATTTCCTCTGGAAGTCAATCTTAATCTATACAGTGCAACCCATAGATCTCTTGGTGTTTGGATGACACCTGTGCCCGATGCCACCCAAAGCTACCACCAGACAAACACACAGCATTTGTCTTCATGTTCTACCCTGACTTGGCTTACAGCTTACTCTTCAGTAACAGATAGGATATCACCATCATCCACTATGAGAAGAGCGCATTTCTGTTGTGCATGTACATGGGGAGGGGCACACTCGTGCACATGTATGAGTGCTGCAGGCAGTAGTATGCAAACCTACCTTGAGTGGCTATGTACTCGGGTACTTGTGGAGTCAAGTTGTGCAGTGCCTTTGCAGACAGTTCTCGGATGGCCCTGAGAAGTAACAGCAGCTGTTAGTAAGGATGGATTTGCACACTCGCACTCATACCAGCATTATTCGAAGCAGCCTTGAGACGGAAACACCCGAAGATCTCTCAAGAGATGAACAGATAGGTAAAACGTGATAGATGTAGACAACGTAACACTGTTCAACTAAAAAGGAAAGGAATTCTGACACTTGCTATAACAGAAACAGTGATTTATAATCAGCAGGTCAAAAACTGTCCAAGGTTTCTTTTGTAAGGCTCGAAGTTAAGGATAGTTTTTGTATTTTTAAAGGTTATATAAAGAAAAACATAATACATATATGAGACAGAGACCTAAGGCATTAACTATTTGTCCCCTTAAAGAAAAAGCTGAGGGCTAGAGAGATGGCTCAGCGGTTAAGAGCACTGCCTACTTTTCCAAAGTTCCTGAGTTCAACTCCCAGCAACCACATGGTGGCTCACAACCATCTGTAATGAGATCTGATGCCCTCTTCTGCTGTGTCTGAAGAGAGCTACACTGTACTCATATACATAAAATAAATAAATAATTCTTAAAGAAGAAAGAAAGAAAGAAAGAAAGAAAGAAAGAAAGAAAGAAAGAAAGAAAGAAAGGAAGGAAGGAAGGAAGGAAGGAAGGAAGGAAGGAAGGAAGGAAGGAAGGAAGGAAGGAAGAAAGAGGAAAAGCTGATAGCCCAAGTACACATTTCAGTATCATGTTACACTTGAAGAAATCTATGAAACAAAGAGAAACATTTCATAATGACAAATATATCAGGAAGATGTCCATAAGTAACATGGAGGTTTGGGTCAGAGGTTCTTCACCTCAGAGAGCCCCATGCTACACAAGAATGATGGCAGTTAAAAAATACTTTCAAGGCTTTAGTTTTTGGGAAGCTGAAAAACACTCCCCAGTGGACTACAAAGAAACCACTCTGACACTGGGAAGAGACACCATGATTATATTGCTACTTCCTCCGGCATCTGCTGTGCCTTGGCTGACCAGACTTGCCTACAGTTGGTGGCAAAACACTGACAGTGCTTATGTCTGAGTTACACACTTGCCTATCCTCTTTAAAGACACATTTAAATACCAAGATAGCCCCAAAACAAAGCTTCCACTGTAACTATGAAAACTACCACTAAAGTCTGCTCAGCAATTAGGATACAACATATAAGATACCTAGGGAGCCAAGCAGAGCAGAATCAGTATGGAGGTGGGCCAACTGGTAAAGGAGACAAGGCTACTCCAGCTGTCTGGACTGCACTGTCTTCAGGCTGTAGCTTCCCTATTACATACAACAAGGTATTCAGAAATAATTACATCTCAGACTTGCCTTACTAACAGCTCCAGAAATGAAACAAATAGACCTTTAACAAGCATGCCATACATAAACTGGAAGTTTCATTACTTCTCAGAAATAATTACTTTAAAATAGTTTACCTATAATGAGAAAATACACCCATGAACTTATAAAGCTCAATTAAACTTCTCCCATTGAGGGGGGAAAAAAGGAATTTTTCAGAGAGTCACAAAGACAAAACCTACCCATCCCAATGGTTGATTTTCATGGAGACCAGGTGGTCAATCATTGGCTTGGTGTATTCCTGGAAGCCAGCAATAAATACGCTGAAAGACAATATAATATTAAGAGCCAGAGAAAGGGACAAATATGAGCAGGTACAATGATACGCATGTATAAAATTTTCTTAAGATATTATTTCATGTATTACATAAAGATTAAAAATAAATAAGAACTTGGAGGAGCCAGACCCATCATAGACTACTCTTTGAGAATGAAAACTAACACAATTATGTTAAAAAACAGTTTGGCCATTTCTATCAAAGTAAAAGATGACCCAAACATTGCCTGCATCTGCAGTAACTCAAAACAGGAGAGCACTCATAGAGCAACCATGTGTAGAGCTCAGCAGCACGCCAGGACTGTGGCTGGAAACAGCACTCCATGCACATGCACTGATGGAGAGGCAGGCTGCTTAGCCATCCATGCCATGGGCATGCAACAGCACAAAATAACGAACTTTTGTTTGAAGCCAGGGTCCTACTATGTACCCCTGGCTGTCCTAAACCTTGCTATGTAGTTTAGGCTGGTCTCAAACTCAGAGATCCCAAGTGCTGTGATTGAAAGCATACACCAAAAAACCTGGCTTCTTGTTGTTGTTGTTGTTTTGAAGATTTATTTTTATTCTATGCGATTTAGGTTTTTTAACTTTTAAAAGAATTTCATGCAACTCTTCTACCCACCCTCCAACTTCTTTACAATGTCATGGCCTCTTCAATTATTTGTGGGTAGGTATGTTTACATACAACATGCTGAGTTCATTTAGTGTTGCCGAGTTCACTTAGTATGTTTAACTAAGCCTGGCCACTTGGGATTAGATAACCTACCAGGGGCTTGTTCCTGGAGAAGACTGATTCTCCATCTGTTGGCAGCCATTAATTGCCTGTAGCTCTTCATCTAGAGATGGGACTTTGTGAGATTTTCCTCATCTACATTGGAGTGTGAACTGGTGTTGTCATGGAGCAGATCTTGTTTAGATGATCATGGTGTTAAACTGTCATAGGTATAGTTCACAGTCATATATAGAAGACACTGTCTCACAGAAGACTCTCTGGTCCTCTGGCTCTTACAATGCTTCTACCTTCTCGCCCATAATGTTCCCTGAGCCTTGGCCGTATGAATTGTATTGCAGGTCTACTGTGGATGGGTACCAATGGTTAACTGTTCTCTGAATTTTTACCAGTTGTAGACTTCTGGGATGGACTACTCGGCTGCAAAATGAAGTTTCTTTGATTTAGGGTGAGAACTATATTTATGTATAGGTATACTCTTATACTCTTATATGAGTATAAGGATTGGTATTTAGAAAGCGGTTGGAAATTATACTGCTTCAAAAAATAGCAATTGTAGGCGCTCTCCAAGAGGCCATGACCTCATCAGCCACAAGTAGCCTGCTAGGTTTACAGTACCAAGCATGGATACAGTACCTCCTATTGAGAAGATCTTAAGCCCAATTAGATTGTTGTTCATTATACCCAAGATATAAGTGCCACTATTGTACCTCTGGATATATTTTGCTGTGCTATCATAGTTGTGGTTCCTAGGCTTTTCAGACAGATAGAATTATTTATTGCTTCTCTCCCTTGGCAGCTTACATGGCACCTTTCAGGTACTGTGAGGACTAGTCCTCAAGGAGGATTATTTTAAGTTAGTTTCAGTTCAATTCCTCCAGGTCCTTTGTCTTATGTGTGTTGTATGTTCAGCAACAAGATCTTACCTTCAAGTTCTGGAAGGTAAACAAGGGCAGTAGCATGACCTACTCCATTTTGGGGGTCACTTGTAACTTTCCTGACCAATAACTTAGAGGGAGGTTTCCCAAGCCTGGCACTGGAGTCTTTGTTAAATAATAGGCTGGTTTGAATAAGAAATGTTCCTCATAGTCTCAGGCATTTGAACACTTGGTCCCCAAGTAGTAGTGCTGCTTTGGAAGGCTGGGGTAGGCTTCACCTACTAGCAGTCCACTATGCTCCTTTATCTTGGTTGAGATGTGAACTCCAGCCACCATGCATGAGGCTTACTGCCATGATGGAGTCTAATTCCTCTGGAACCCTAAACTCAAATAATCTCCTTCTTCTATAAGTTCTCTTGGGCATAGTGATTTATCATAGCGACAGAAATTTAACTGATAAAGTCTATGGCTCTTGGGAGCAGCATTACAACTAAGTAGTATAACCTCATGTAAATTACTTGAACATATATCACATTATACTTATGTATTTATTAGTAAATGGAAAATGTTTCCTTATGGATTTTTCAATCACCTTTAGTGTTATTTAGCTCTTCTTTTTCTGTGTATTGTCCTCCCTAGCCCCTCACCAGGTAAAGTGCTCCCCACATTTTCCCTATTTTCCCCTGTGACTGAATATGCCCCCTCCAGAGATCCTTCTATACTGCCCCGGACCATGGTCCCTTTTCGTTCCCTGGTTTCTTAGGTAACTCTAAATCATAGGCTCACATCTGAAGATTACAAAGGAGGATCCACAAATAAGAGAGAACATACTGCATTTGTCTTTCAGGGACTTGATTACCTCACTTGGTATAATATCTTCCAGTTCTATCCATTTACCTGCAAATTTCATAGTTTTTTCTTTACAGATAAAAGAGAATCCCGTTGTATGTATGTACTGCACTTCCACCATCCATCCATCAGTTGGAAGGCTGTTTCCGTGCTTTACCAATTGTGGGTAGGGTGGCAATGAACACACCTGAGCAACTACCTGCAGAGTGGGAGTAAAGCCTTTAGGTATATCCTGAAGCGTGGTTTAGCTAGGCTATATGGTAGATCTTTTAGTCTGAGAACTCTCCACATGGATTTTCTGAGTAGCTGCACTAGTATGCAATCCCACCAAAGGGACTGAGAGTCCCCTTTTCCCACATCTTTAGCAGCATTTGCTGTCAGCTGTTTTTCTGATCTGAGCCATTACAACTGGGGTAGAATGAACCATCAAAGTAGTTTTAATTTATATTTCCATAATTACTAAAGATTAGCACACACATTTTATGTTTCTATTAAGATATTTCTTAGCTATTTTATTTCTTCTTTTGAGAACTGTGTACAGATTCATGGCCCATTTAAAAAATTGGGTTGTTTTCTTGATTTTTTAGTTATTTATATATTCTGACTATTAATCCTCTCACTGGATGTATAGGTGGCAAAGATTGTCTCCTGCTTTGTAGACTTTCTTCTCACTTGTCTCCTTTGTTATAGAGAAGCTTTTTAATTTTATGAGGTTCACTGGTCAACTGTTGGCCTTAATTCCTAAGCAAACAGAGTCATATTTACAAAGTTCTTTCCTACACCTTTACAGTGTTCTTTCAGTAGTTTCACTATTTCAGGCTTCATATTAAATCTCTGGTCCACTTGGAGTTGGGTTTTGTGCAGAGATAGATATGGGTCTAATTTCATTCTTCTACATGGAGATACCCAGTATTCCCAGTATCATTTGTTGATACTCTCATGTTTCTACAGTGTGCTTTGGGTATCTTATCAGATGTGCAATGGCTATAAACTACATGGATTCATGTTTGGGTCTATCTTGTTTCTTGTTTGTGTTTTTTGTGCCAAGACCATGCTGTTTTTATTACTATGGCTCGAAAGCATAGCTTGAAATCTGGTATGGTAATCCTTCCAACATTTGTTCTTTTTCTTTAGGATTTTCTTGAGCATCTGGGATCTTTTGTGGCTCCACAGGAACTAAGAATTTTTTTTTTTCTGTCTCTGAAAAAAAAAAATGCCATCGGGATTTTGCTTGGGACTGCATTGAATCTATAACTTCCTTTTGTAGTATGGTCATTTTCACAGTATCAATCCTACCCATCTATAAGCACGGGAGGTCAGTCTATCCTCCAGTCTCTTTCTTGATCTCTTTCTTCAGAGATTTAAAGTTTTCACTGTAAGAAGTTTTTACCTCTTCGGTTAGGTTTATTCCTAGATACTTTTTGAGACTACTGTGACTAAGAGTGTTTCCATAATCTCTGTCAGAGTGCTTGTTGTTGGTATACAGAAAGATTTCTAACTTTTATATATTGATTTTAAATCCTGCCACTTTGCTTAATTCTGCTAGAATTTTAAAAAATCTCTTCGTATTATCTGCTAACAGGATAATCTGATTTCTTTTCCTATTTATATTCTTTTAATTCTCTTGTCCGATTATTGTAGGCAGCGCTTCAAGCACTAGGGTTGAAAAGGATATAGTGGAGAGTCCTATCTCATCCTAATCTTAATGAGTCTGCTTTGAAGTTTTTCTATTCAGGATGGTGACGGTTTTGGGTTAGTCATACGTAGTCTTTATTGTGCTGATGTATGATCCCTCTAGTCCTACTCTCCCCAGGACTTTGATCATAAAGCATTTTGGATTTGTCAAAGGCCTTTGCTGCATCTATTGATATGATTACATAATTTTTGTCTCTATTATTTGTTGCTTTACTGATTTATGTATGATGAACATGTCTGCATCTCCAGGATTAAGTCAACCTAATTGTGGTGGATGATGGTATGTATGTATGTATGTATGTATGTATGTATGTACGTACCTGTATTCTGCTTGCAAGTATTTTATTAAGGATTTTTGCACCTATGTTCATCAGAGAAACTAGCCTATAGTTTTCTCTTTTTTCCATGTGTCTTTACCTGGTTTTGGTATTAAAGTTATATTGGCTTCCAGGAGATTCAACACTTTTTTCCTATGCTTGCAAGCACCAGCCTTACAAATGGTACACATGCATATATGCAGGTAAAATATTCATGCATACAAATTAAATAAAAATCCTTAAAAGAAAATATATAAAGAAATCTGAAAGTAAGATATACCCAAGGACATGGATGGCTCTGCAAAGAGGCACTCCCTTTGTCTTAACAAGGTACAGTATTTTGCTGTATTTTAATGCTATTATCTTGTAAGAGTTGTTTGTAGGAAAACTAAATTAGATCATAGGGAAGTTCCTGAGGTATACCTGATATAGTTATACTTCTTGAGGTAAAATTCAAGATCAATGGGAAGCAGTAAATTAGGATAGATTTACTGTAAAAATGCCACCTAGGCATGCAGCAAGGCCCTATTCTAGGTCATCTACCTGTTAGTCTTAAGCCTGGCGGGCTGTTAGCACTCATATTTTGCATGCATTTCTGTATGAAAGTAATCATGTAAGTCCTCATGCTGGGAACCTTCACAGCATGTAACTGTGCTGGAATTCTTTACTCTCACCTGGTGAGAGGCTTTAAGCAGATAGTAGACTGGCGGCTCTTGTTCCTTGGTCAGGCCTCATCTTTTTCTTTTTTTTTTTTTTTTTTTTTTTTTAGTTATTTTATTATTTCTTGCCAGCTACTACATTTGGATTTGGTTTGTTCTTGATTTTCCAAATTCTTGAGTTGCATCATTAAATCATTTATTTGTGCTCTGATTTTTTTAAATGTAGGTGGCTTATAAATTTCCCTCTAAGGACTGCTTTTAATATAGCCAATGTTTTGTTGTGTTTTCTTTTTAGTTACAAGAATTGTTTTATTACTTTCTTGATTTCTTCTTTGAGCCACTCATCATTCAGTAATGTACTCTTTAATCTCCATCACAAGTCTGTATACAGATTCATTTGCTGTCTTTGTAAGTTCTGTTGTATTGTGGCCAAATATGATACACAGAGTTATTTTAAATCTTCTGAATCTGTTATTTGTTTTGTATCTATTTTAGAGAAGTTTTTATGGGTTGATGAGTGGAATGTGTATTTTTTTGATGTTTGGGTTCCAGAGATATCTGTTAGGCCCACTTGATACAGAATGCTGTTTAAATTCTGATGTTTTCTATGTTTAGAAACCTGTCTGTTGAAGAAAGCAGGGTATTGAAATCACCTACTAAGTTGAAGTTAATCTGTATCTTGAAATCTAGCACTATACTTTGTATGAAATTAGGTGCACAGAAATTAATAAACATTCATTTTGGATTGTGATGTCTTCTTGGTTAATTGTTCCCTTCATTAGAATGAAGTGTCTTTCTTTATCTCTTCTGGTTTATTTTAAAGTCTATAACATAGATTTAGTGTAAAGTCCACTCTACGGATAACAGGATAGCAATACCTACTTGCTTCCTGGTCCCATTTGTTTGTTCTTTCCAACCTTTTGTTTTAAGGCGGTTCCTATATTTGAAGGTAACTTGAGGCTTTTTTTATAGATAATAGGTGGATTTTCTTTCTTAATCCATTCACCTAGCCTAGGGCTTTTGATTGGAAAGTAAATGTCACTAATATTTAGCTACTAACTGAAAAGTACTGATTGCTGTCATTTTGATTTATTGTTGTGTGCTTAGTGCTTCACTAATTATAACTTCATTGATTCACTCTATATATAGTCTTCTTCCTCTCTTCAGTCTGAAATAATGCTTCCAGTATTCTTTGTAAAATCGGGTTGGTGAACATGCATTCTTTTAGCCTGTTTATATCATGGAAAGCCTTCTTTCTCTTTCAACTATGGTAAACAGTTTGCTGGTACAGAAGATAGGTTAGTACCCATGTCTTTTACAACTTGGAATATATTGCTTTGGCCTCTTCTGGATTTCAGAGAACCTGTATTATTCTAATGGGTTTTCCTTCATATTTAACTTGTGTTTTTTTCCTGCAGCTTTCTTTATCCTCTATTTGTTCTGTATAACTAGTGTATTAATTATAAAATTCCATGGGAAGTTTCTTTTCTGTTGTCTACCTGGTATTCTGTGTGCTTCTTCTATCTTTGTGGGTTATATCTTTCCTTAACTTGGGGAAATTTTCTTATATGAACCTTCTGAAGATCTATGGTCTATGCCACTGACCTGGGATTCTTCTCCTTCAATGTCTATAACTTAAAGATTTGGTTTTTTTCATGTTCCACATTTCCAACATGCTCTTTTAGTGTTTTAAGGTTTTTTTTTTTTTTTTCCTTTCAAGCCAGGCAATGGTAGTACACACACCTTTAATCCTAGAGCTTAGGAGGCAGAGTTAGACAGATCTCTGAGTTTGAAGCTAGCCTGGCCTACAGAGCAAGTTTCAGGACAGCCAGGATTATACAGAAAAACCCTGTCTCAACCACACATACCCCAAAAATTAAAAATTAAAACTGTTTTTCACGTTGTTGCCTGTGTGATCTAATTCCTCCACTTTATCTTCAAGCCCAACATCCTATCTCCCACACGATCCACTCTACTTGTACCACTTCCCTCTGGGTTTTCTGACTGAGTGACTGAGTTTTCAATGCCATCTTCATTTCGTCTTGAGCACTCTTCAGCATTTCTATCTCTTTACTGAATTCAGGTCTCCAGTCCTGAGTTGTCTTCGTTTCCTTTGTCATATGTGTGTGCTTTCTTGGGCATCACTCAGGCAGTTCTTCTCTGAGGTAAAATGAGCTATGTGTGTGCATCTTCAAGTTTCTCAAATCCTTTGATGAAGTTTATGACTGTTCTTTTAAATTCTGTATCCTTGGGTTCATCTTGGTAATTCTCATTCCTATAGAACTGGTGGATCTTGATGGGTAGACTGGAGCAACAGAGATGACTTCGAATCAGAAATAAGCAAAAAGGCATGCAAATGGAACACACTGGATCTGCCTGATTTACCCATCTGTGCCTGGGGAGTGTGAGGATGGCACAGACGGCCTAGAGTTTTAAGCAACCACAAAGTTAGGCCAGCGTACAGGCTGTTTGATTGAGGCTATGGGCCTTGGGGAAGGAATGACACAGGCCAGCAGGGTTTCAGGATCTTACCAGACTGGCCCAGCACACAACATGTGCAACCCAGGCTAGGTCTGTGGGTGGGGAAGGTATAAGTGGGCTAAGGTCCAAGGAACTCACCAGACTAGATCAGAATACAGGATGTCTAACCCAGCCTAGGCCTAGGGGTTAGGTACAGTGTGAGTAGGATAAGGTCAGGTAGACTCATCAGACTGGTCTGATGCATGGGATCTGTTTTTATTACTTTTATACTCATCCATATGTATGTGTGACCTGTGTTGGCATCTATCATGTGTGTGGGTTCCTGAGGAGGCCAGAAAGGGGTGGCTGATCTCTTGTAGCTAGAGTTACAGGCAGCTGTGAGCCTTCTGACACAGGTACTGAGAATCAAACTCAGATCTTCTGCAAAAACAGCAATAGTAACCACTGAGTTCTCTCTTCAGCCCCTTGAACTTCTTGACACAACACATAAAAATGAATGGATCACTAAATAATCCTGCTAAGGGGAAAAGATTAAACAAAATGAAAAGCAATCTACAATAAAGACAGAATTTGTTGGGTAACAAGCACGCTCACAACCCTGACAGCTTACCCAGCTGACAGTTTAAGTGTCCTCCTTGTCAGACTCAGCAAGCTTTATACTTTGTATGCATGTAATGTGTTAATTACACATTAGTAAAACTATTAGGAATGAAAGGCACAGTTAGCAAACAGTTTGCACTAAAAAATATAAGGAAAATAAAACTCAGTGAAAACCTGACCTACATTTGCCTAGGAACGTCACCACAAGTGAAATAGAAAGGCAATGAGCACATGAAGCATGTCAACGTGGTCATCAGCAAAGAAGAATGCTCCGAGTGGTGAGATGCTCAAAGACTGGCTGCTGCCAATCCCAGGAAGGGATGGAGAAGCCAAAACCACACATCCACAGATTCATCAAAGTTAAATCTCCTGTTAGTCTTTACATAAGAGAATTAAAATATACACCACCCACATAAAGATTTCTAAATAAGTGTTTATAGGAGCTTTGTTTATCATGATAAAATCTCAAAAATGCCTAAACTGAAGATCAACAGGCGCCACAGCAAGCTGAACAAGAGTCTGGATCCTGTCCCAAGTGAGGACAGTTACAAGCCTGGAAATTCAACACAGACAGAACAGAGGGCCCAGTGTCTCTGAAGACCCACCAGGTACCTACTCCCTTCCTCACACCCTTCATTCATCCTCTGCCCTTCACAGCTTAGTACCCCAATACCACCTGTTCCAGTGAACAAACTTCCAGATCACTTTCTATTCACCAGAACACAGTGCTGAACAACCATACTGCATCTGGGAACTGTCTTACTTCTGGTTTCTATTGCTCTGGCAAACACCACGCCCAAAGCAACTTGGAGAGGAAAGGGTTTATTTGGTTTACACTTACACAGCACAGTTCATCATCAAAGGAAGCCAGGAAAGAGACTCAAAACACGGCAGGAGCTGATGCAGAAGCCATGAAGGAGTGCTGCTTACTGGCTTGCTCCTCACGACTTGCTCAGTCTCCTTTCTTATAGAACCCAAGACCACTAGCCCAGGGATGGTATCACACACAATGAACTAGGCCCTCCCTCATCAATCACTACTTAAGAAAATGCCTTACAGACTTGCCAATAGCCAGATCTGTATAGAAACATTTTCTTAACTGTGGTTCCCTCATCTCAGATGACTTTGGCTTCTACCAAGCTGACGTAAAACTATTTATCACAGGGACCTCAGGACAAACTATGTTCACCTCCCTGCTGGCTGAGGCCCACACCTTGCTCTCAGTTACAGTCTTCTAGAAACCTCGCATTTGCTATTATCCTTGTAAATCCTGTCCTCCAAGATCCAGGCTGAGAGAGAAATACCAGTAAGGGAGGTGAGACCCTGGCCAGAGGTTCTGTGGTGCTAGGATGTGGTAAAGCCTACTATTGGACTGTCCTCAAAATATGGCAGTTGTTCTTCTACTCAGATCTGAGAGTCACAAAGGCCCAACGTACTGGAAAACCCACACACTAGAGGTCATTTTCTGTCGTGTATTTTTACAGAACAGACATAATAATGTGTAAGTTTTAGACTGGTGTGGAAACCTTAGCAACAAGTAAAATTTGCCAAACTACTAGATATTTTTCCTAAGAATCTATGAGAAAGGGCATAGACCCTCATAAACAACATTCACACACTGATAATCAGAGAACCAAGAATATGTGGACACAGACATGAAGTGATGGACTGAGGGCTAATGGCATGCAGGCGAGGGCAAGTTTAGTCACATTCTTCCTGGAAAGGACACTGGTCATCTTTTGGGTTTGTTTTTAAGTGTCACTATTTGCTTGTTTTTTAAAGTCTGTCAAGGCTGGTTATGGAGAAGTGTAAATTCTGCACGGTCTACACAGCAGGGCTGTCAGGAAATCTACCCCTAGGGTTTACAATGGTCAGAAATGTTTTAAAAGTGTACTTGGCATATTTCTGCTAATTCAAGGCAAATAAACTGCTTCATAAAGCATCATGCCCTTTTCACATTGGTGTTAGAGTGTGAAACTGCTCCCGAGTACTTAAGTTATACAAGCAAAAATAATTGGATGTGATTTCTGAAAACAGCAGTTAAGGGTTAAATATTTATTCCTTGACCTGAATTCTCAAATACCTTTATAACTCATCTGAGAAACAATCAGATAATTTCAATTTGGAATACATTTTTATTGAAACAAACAACAACAACAAGAAAAAAAATCAATCACAGTCACTTCAAATACAAAATGTCATTTTGAAAGATCAATATATGTGTGACACCTGGTAGAAAAGCTGTCACACAGAAGGACATGCATAGCTGTGCTTGTGGCTATTCCCTGTTTGGTACCAGGGCAGAAAAACACCAAACCAGGAGGACAAGGAGATTAATGACCAGAGAAGATATGCAGCCCTAGCTAGCACACGGAAGCATAGGCAGGTGCCCATCTTCTACGGTGTGTACCATGGTATGAGAACAGTTTCAGAAGCTGTTCTCAGTTCAATTCCCTTTCTACAACATAAGTTATATGTAGACCACAGGATAATGAAGAAGGAAATATAGGTGATTTTGACACCAAAGTCAAAGAGACTATTACAGATGTATTACACACGTAAAAACTTACCTTATAACCAGGAAACAGTTAGATATGTTACCAACTGCAAAATAGTCTGCTGTAGTCAAAATATCAATTCCATGAGGGAAAGTACCCTGAAAAACGTAAAGGTAGAGAAAAAAACGAAAGGTGAAAAAACAACCTCTGAGGTGGCGACAAGGCAGCTGAAGCTGAGCCACATGGCTCATGGACGGCCCACCTGGTGTCAGTGTTCATCCCACTGCCTGGCCAGGTGCTCCACTTAGTACGACTCCTTCTTCAAACTAGCTGTTCCAACTCAAATGCTATAAAAGTGACAATGGATTTCAACAGTGCTCAAGTGGTTACTCTTGGTGCTTGGTCTCCCTCTGTGGTCACAAAGACAACAGCATAGCTCTCCAGAGCCTGTTACAACAGGAAGGCCAATGGAAGGTTTGGAAACCTGGACTAGGACCTACACCTCCCTGGCTGCCATGAGGACAGATGAGGCTGATAGAAACAACCAGGCTCAGAGCTAATAGCCAACCTCCAAGAGCATCATGAAAAGCAGCCATCAGTCCCTCAAACTGAAAAACCAGAAGCAGGTCCCCATCCTCACCCACCAAGAATACTCCATGTGTAGCCCCTGCCCTAAAACTGTCACATGACTGGTACTACCTAATATTATAACTTGTGGCAAAAAAATTATGATCTAGAAACCATATAGTTAACTTTCTTAAAAAACGTAAATAAATAGAAAGCTTTATAGCTATTGGCACAGAAAGGGCTCCATCCCTGTAGGAAATGAGCTGGCCAAGGCTCCCTATCTGTGCACAAAGCTGGCACAAGTCTGACAAGCAAAAGCCAAGAAAAGCAACAGGCATACACCACCAGCACCTCCCTGCCACATCCCCATCCCCCACACAGGGATCAATCTACTCAAACACAAGGTGTCTCCCCGTCTGCACAGCCAGCTAGCACACCCCAGAGCTGTATGTGACCAGACACAAAGAAACTGACACAAAGAAATCTACAACTCGAGTCTGAATTTCATGTAGAAATTCATTTTTAAGATTTATTTATTCATTTCATGTACATGAGTACACTGTAGCTGTCTATTAGACACACCAGAAGAGAGCATCAGATCCCATTACAGATGGTTGTGAGCCACCATGTGGTTGCTGGGAATTGAACTCAGGACCTCTGGAAGAGCAGTCAAGTGCTCTTAACCGCTGAGCCATCTCTCCAGTTCATGTAGAAATTTACTGATTTATTACCAGAGACAATGTCAAAAACAGAAGTTTAATCCTCAAGCTATATGTAAAAGCCAGTTAGTCTGAGGACCTGACGGGATGCTTTACACCACTACCAGCCCAGGACAGAAAACATAGCCAGCAGAGGAAGCAACTCTTCCACGCAGCCTACCTTCACTATCATCCTCAATGCCTTCACCCTTTCACAAGCTAATCCTAGACCCTGATTAATACCTCACACCACCACACCACCCAGTAAACACTCCTCTTGAGACTCCAGTGAGGCTGCCTCAGCCCTCTGCCTGTAGGAGAAGGATGAACTGAGGAATCTTATGTACCAGAAAAACGTCCAGGGGGTGAGCTGGAGTAGGATTACTGCAGCGTGGCTGCCGGTTCTGCACAGTGCACACTCTGGATGCTCTGACCACTTCCTGTGTGATTGTGTGGGGAATGTAAATGAAATGTACTGTCTTTTCTATCAGAATTAAAAGAAGACAGAGGAAGTTCCATGTGTAAAGAAATTGGTAAAGACACCATTCGGCTACAATCCCTCCAGATTAGTGTATTCTTAAAGTCAAGATATATGCTCAAGATCCTTCTCCCTAGCAAAACGCTGGTCCATTTTGAATTAGCCAATTAAGTTATATAAGTCCAGGTTCTAACCACTCACACCACCCAGAGTGGGGCACAGAATCCCTTGCCTTGGGGTTAAAAGCAGAGAAGGATCCCTACTTAGTGTGCTTGCTTGCTGGATTAAGTGGCTTTGCACTTTTCTGCATAAGTAAAACTCTTTGCTTTACAAAAATGCTTTGGGTTGTGTAGTTATTATCAAGGAGACCCCAGACTCATTCTCTCATTTGTGAGAGAGAAGCCCACTGCCCAAGTAATGGTACTGCTACTGCAGCCTGATTCACAAGAAGACAAAAGCACATGACTGGGCAAGCAAGTAGAAGCACAGGTTTGGCTGTGACCAAGAAGGAAGGACAGGTCTGAACTGTGCTCAGCAGTACCCATATCACTGAACCAGAAATAAGCAATAGGCTAAGGCTCTGCCTGGCCAGATAGCTGTCTTTCCTTCCCAGAAAGGAGACTAAGCACTCTGCACTCCAGTGTTCTCACTTGAATACAGGGTAGTCTGGGGTCTGGGCAAACCTCCTGCACAGAACTGTGTCCCAGCAACACTCTGTGTCCCAGCCACAGAACAATGCAGCCTCATGCTGGTCCTAGACATGGCAACTGCTCACTGGCTAATCATAACCCGCAAAGACTCCTAGGCTACAGGAAAGGAACAGAGCAGACATACATACATACACACACACACACACACACACACACACACACACAAACACACACACACACATATACATCCCTGTTGTAGAGCCCACTCAACTAGCCACTTAGGGGTCTTGGCCAGGATCTAATCAATGCTGGTATCAAGACCTTCATCATAAGCAGACTAACCGAGTGGAGGACTGGGTCACTAGGCAAACCTGTTACTTCCTGTTACTTCCCCTACTATAAACACACGAGTCCTCACAATATTCTTGACCCAACAAGCCATCTACAGGTTCTCTCACCTAGAGCACATCCATCTTGGCTGAGACCTCTCTAACCCCATCATCCTTCACAAGAGTCTATTCTGCGAATCACTATAGTGCCCAGCCATCCTTTGACCTTCCTCACTTGTAGCATTAACAGTGCCCAAGCCACCATCTAGCAAGAAACCTGTGGTGGTTTGAATAGGAATGACATGGACAGGCTCATGTGTTTGAAGGCTTGGTCATGGGGAGTGGCACTATTAAGAGTTGTGGCCTTGTTGGAGTAGGTATGGCATTGTTGGACAAAGTGTATCACTAGGGGGTGGGCTTTGAGATCTGAGAAGCGCAAGCCAAATCTAGTGGCTCACAGTCTCTTGCTGCTGCCTGTGGATCCAGACACAGAAGTCTCAGTTACCTCTCCAGCATCATGTTTTCCCACCATGACAATAATGGACTAAACCTCTAAACTGTAAGCCAGCCCTAGTGAAATGTTTTACTTTATAACAGTTGCCGTGGGCATGGTATCTCTTCACAGCAATAAAACCCTAACTAAGATAAAACCCTAAAGCAGCCGGGCGGTGGTGGCGCACGCCTTTAATCCCAGCACTTGGGAGGCAGAGGCAGGCGGATTTCTGAGTTCGAGGCCAGCCTGGTCTACCAAGTGAGTTCCAGGACAGCCAGAACTACACAGAGAAACCCTGTCTTGAAAAACCAAAAAAAAAAAAAAAAAAAAAAAAAAAAAACCCTAAAGCAATCATTCTTAACTGTTTCCTCTCAGGGACTATTCCTCCCTGTCCAGATGTATCTTAGTAGCTGCCACCTTTTTCAGACCCTAACACAGTGATTCTCAAACCTTCCTAATGATGTAACCCTTTAACAACAGTTTCACATGTTGTAGTGATCCCTAGTCATAAAATTATTTTCATTGCTACTTCATAACTGTAATTTTGCTATTGCTATGAATCATAATGTAAATATCTGTTTTCTGACAGTCTTAGTCAACCTCTGTGTAAGAGTCATTAGACCACCCACAAAGGGGTAGCCAACCACAGATTAAGAACCAATGCCCTAGCCCCTCTCCAGCCTCCTGCTAGACTGACTTTACACCCCAATGTGCCAGAATCTTACCCATGAATGAATTTAAACCCTACTTTCAAGGCCTGCAATAGGTATCAAGAGTCCACCCCAAGCACAGCTACAGCACTAGTGAACATCAGGAGCAGTGGTGGGGTCGGGGCTTCTGGGAGGTGAGGCCAGAACATATTACAGAGGAGCTAGCCTCCAAATCACAAGCTAGGGAAGGATCCAGGGGCTCGCTTACCTCCTGCAAGCCACCTGGTGCCTGATACATGTACAGCCTTCAGCAATACGTGAGACAAGATCCCAACCTGCTTGAAACACTCATACACGGGGTCCCCTGAAAGATACATGGGAACTGGTGCTCCCTGGTCACCACATTATGGTGAGTCTCGGATCAGAACTGCCATGTTTATTAGCTTGCTCTGAGGTAAGCCTCATTCATTACCCACACCCAACAATACAAGAAGATATGAAACTAAAGCTGCCAGGGATCCTACCTCTAAGCCTACAGGAAGTTTCAGAAATAAAGATTTATAAAGTGGCCATACCTGTCTCCCCACGTTCTCCTGGAAGGCAGCCTAAGGAGCAAAGAGAACAAACACAGCAGGTGAGTGAGGTTTGCTTCTGCTAAACACCAGAAGATAAATTCAAAACAAACACAGTACAGTGTAAATGACCCATGGCCTTACTTTTTAAATAAAAGTCCTCTTTGTTGGCTGACCAGAGCCCTGGGGGTGGCTTGTCACTGTTGTTATGTTCTAGTGTTCTTTAAAGCCACAGGGTAAGAATTCTATTTAGAAGAACAGATGGAACCTGACAGTGGCCTTTCACTGGGAATACACTTTCACACTAATGCTCCAATGAAGGTTCCGGAATTTAACTCTGAGAACAAACTGCACAGGTCAGTAAGTAGACACCAACTCCTAAAACACCCACTTTTAGGAACTCCATGATCACAGCTCACCACCATCCCCAATACCTCAGATCTTCCTCCTAGAGGGCATACCTGTCTCCAACCAGCTCTCTGAGCTACCTGAGGCCAACATGCCAGGCACAGAATCAGGGCTGGCAATGTCCATCTGAACTTAAAGAAAACTAAGTATTTCTAGGGAAACCTTGTATGGATGACTCTTCTTTCTTTGGTGACAACGTTCTTTGTCTCTCACACTGTCTGACCTAGGACTGTCTGACCAACATAACAATGACCCTCTCATGCCACTTATTGCCTAGTAAGGTTTGAACTTTCCCCAAAGCATACACAGCTGAGTTCCAACCAGGGCTGGAGACAGGCGCTGACACCAGCTTCATATGGAGATGGAGCAAAGCTACACACAAGCATGCACTATGTGTTATCCTGGTGAGCAAAGGTGGGAACAGCCACAGGGTGTAAGGCAGAGGTAACAGAAGAAACACCCTTATCTAGGTAGACATTTCAATATGGGTTAGGGGGTTGAGAGCACTCATATATGCAAAGAAAGAGTGAACTGAATCACAGGACCTCAGGATCTATACATCAACCCCACAGGACTGGTAAGCCCAGGACAGAGCTTCACAGTTGGGGCAGAGATACTAGGAGAGTCACCACCAAATTTCAAGAGGGGAAAACAAGATGCTTTTTGCTTCTTACCATTTATAACTTCTGCAACCCCTCCCTTTAAGATTTACATTTCATTTTGTTTGTATATGTGCATGTTTTGCCTGCCTGTATGTATGTGTACCACACACATGCCTAGTGCCAGGGCAGGTCAGAAGAGGATGTTTAATCCCTTAGAACTGTTATGGATGGTAGCATGTGGGTGCTGAAGTGGGGTCTCCTCTGTGAGAACAGCCAATGTTCTTAACCCCTGAGCTCAGGCCCCTTGCAGTCAATTCTTTTGTGGGGTTTTTTTTTGTTTTGTTTTGTTTTGTTTGTTTGTTTGGTCTGCCTGTTTGTTTTTTCAAGACAGGATATCTCTATGTAATTCTGGCTATCCTGGCTCTGTAGACCAGGCTGGCCTGAAACTCAAGAGATCTGCCTGCCTCTGCCTCCCAAGTGCTAGGATTAAAGGCCTGAGCCACCATCACCTGGTCTTTGTAGCCAATTCTTAAAGAAAGAAACAGACACCAAAGAAAGGTGATCTAAGGAGATACAATGTCAACTTAAACATAATGGTAACACTTACAAGCAGGAACATCTTCAAAGTAAAAACTAATACAAGATTTATGTTCAAACAATCTTGAAAATAAGAGGTTAGGGGATCACCCAACACAATATGAAGACAGACCACATGGACAGATCACATAGACATCACTGCAGAATATGCTATCAGCACAGACAGAAAAAGAAGAATGCTGGGAACAGCATTAAGTGGTTTGTAATCTTTACACTGAAAGCACTCACCAAAGAAACAGATAAGCAAGGCTGAAATCTGTTATAGAGATGCTATTAGAGGATGAGAACAACCATGGAGTAAGCATTCGCAAACATGCATACAATATAAATGACAAATATCCAGAATCCATAAAGAACTCTCGAAACTCAGCAATAAAAACTAGCCATCCAACTAGACAATGACTGAGACTTGAAGAAACACATCTTACTCAGGAGGACACAGATAGCAAATGAGCATCCCAAACAGACTTGGTATCATCACAGGAAAGGAAATAAAACCACCACACATTTATCAGGAAAAGTAGAACAGCATAGTGACCAGGAAGAAACCAGGCAACGCCCCCTCACCTTAAGTGACAGACACCTTAGCAAAGATGGGCAAACACAGAGTAGGTACAGCCACCCTGGGGAACCACTAGAATCCTAGCGGTTTCACCTATCTACTAGATAGGAAAGAAAGGAGAAAGAGAGAGAGACAGACAGAGACAGAGACAGAGAGAACATCCCTAAATAATTTTTCCCTCTGTTTCTTCTTTGAGTAAAAATTACTAACAAATCACAACCAACCACCCTGAATGACTATCAATCACCAACCCCTTTAGCATTTATATAGTCTCTGAAAAATTCCCAGAATTCCAAACGTCATATAATCACAGAAACTATCTGCATCTGGCAAAACAATGTCTTTGCATAAGGAAAATCATAGCCAGCTGCCGAAAAGCAGCCCCATATTCCCAAACCCGGGATTAAAACAAAAACAAACAAAAATTCCAGACTTCTCACTACACTGTTCATAATAAACCCTGAGCAAGCAGCAACACAGATGCCCTTTTACAGGTAAATGGTTTAACACACCAGGGCTCACGTAGAGAACAGACCCACTCACAGTAGAAGTCAATGGCCTGGAACTTCCCAACATACTGGACACACTCAGTGAGAATTCCAGTCTCAACTACTATCACTTTGGCGATGTAACAGTGTTACAAAATTGGAAAGTAGACTGATAGTCCGTAGCAGTTAAGAAAGAAGCAGCCATGGTTTACAAGGATCATTCGAGACCTCTGTGATAAGGACTACTGTGTGCCTAGATTGTAGGTGATTCACAGATATGTGTGAGATGGATTCACACAGAACTAATCATGTACACAGACACATACAACTGAGAGTCCTGACTAGGACTGAGTTGTCTTAGTATAACATGTGATGTTACCCAGTAGAGAGCAGGGGAAAGCAGACTCAGACTTTCCTATATTCTTATAACTCCTCAGGGAAATCTCATTAACGTCAAAATAAAAGGCAAAAAGGGCGGAAAAAAAAAGAATCACAATGAAACACCAAATGAAATACTGGTTGACAGATTTGAGTGTGTGTGTGTGTGTGTGTGTGTGTGTGTGTGTGTGCACGTACACCCTCATTCTCTCTCTATTCTTCATTCCAAGCTTCCCACAAAACCACAGCCACTGCCTGTCCTTAGGAAAAGAACAGGCCTGTTCACAAAGTCAGCACATCTTGCGCCTGCTGGATTCTGTCTAGAATGCAAAACTTGAAGTTGTTAACAGCAATGAACTAAGTCTTTCCACGAAGCCATGCCAGGACTCTACTATCCAGCCCAAGTGCTGACCACCAGAAAGACACCAAAGTCTAATGCGGATCCAAAACAATGGCCTTACTACCTTAGAAGCACTGCAGCCACCAGACAAGGAACCCAGGACCAGACTATGGGACAACCATCCAATGAAAGGTAAGGCAACAGAACTGGGAACTTGTGGGTACTTTACTGCTCAACCTCCTGGACTCTGGCCAGGTGAACAGACAGCTCACACACCCTGAGAGCGAAACCGAGGAGTCTGCATGAAGAAGCAGCTCCTAGCAAGACACTCTTCCTTCACTTAGAGAACCCTTATGCCTTCAAATGAGCCTCACACAGAGGCATCCCTCACGTTCCCGTGTTTAAATCCTACAGTCTACTATGTAAAGAGTGCTGACCTCAAAAGGAACACAAAGAATTTCTTGTTAGTTTAATAAGGTTTTAATTTCAAGTTAAAAAAAAAACTGATTTATAGAGTTTTGCTTTTCACTTTGTCCCAGGCCACATAAAGCCATAGGGCTTTGATTTTATTGTTGCTTCTCACAAATATGTCTTAGGTTATAGAAAACAATAAAGAAAACATAAAAATATACTAGTACAGACTTATTATAAATTTTATTACACATCAGACTTACAGTTACTATCAGTTAACTATAAAGGCAAGACTGCTAAGACCTCACAAGAAATGGGTTCCTACTAACACTGCAGACTCCCCATGGAGTTCCTGTGGGGACATGGACAGTTTTAAAGGACTCTGGGGAGGTGCTGGCGTCCTGGCTGCTTCTCAGGACAGATGCAGGCAGAGAGCCAACAGCAGCCATGGAAGACCACAGGCATCCTGAGCCAGCAAAAACTCAAAAGTCACCTGACCAGAAGCCAGAGGTGCGGCCTTGGCTGGGAGCCTATGATGCAGCACGGGAACAGCTGGGCTTGCTAAGCCTCCACAGGGTCTCCAAATATGAGAATCCAATATGCTGGCTGCCACGCCAGATACGTGGCTGAGGCGACAGTGGATGCACAGGACCTGAGTGCACAGCAGCTGCAATGCAGCCAGAGGCCAGCAGCCAAGCAACAAGATGGAAACTCCATCATTTGTGACAGGCAATGGAACAAGACAGGGGCCACAGTGAGAGAGAAGATGAAATCAGTTGAAGCCTGTGATAACAGCAAATCACTTCATTTAACAACAGAGAAGAAGGGACAAAGTCTTGACTTGAGAAACAAGAAAGCTGGGCAGATCTGTGTTAAGCAAAAACTATAGAAAGTAGTAGAATTTTTTCCAAAAAAAAAAAAGAAGTTAGAAAGGGTTCTTAAGAAAATACTACCAAATAAAAACATCAATCTCTTAAAAACTATGGAACAAAATAGAAAGAGAAATACTTCTACCCTCTCCGTGGTGCTAGCTCCCCTTCAGTTCAAAAGCAGACAAAAGACTAATAACCCTCATGAACAGACTCAGAAACTGTGTTCTTAAGAACGTTGACAAATGGAGTCTAACGTAAGAGAAGGGACTACAAACAAGGGACGTTAGAGCAAGAATGAAGAACTGGTCCAAAGTTTGAAAAGCAACTTTGCCATATATCATGTCGCCAGAGCAAAAGCCAAAGGCCTCTTCATCACCTCAGAATCAAACACCTGTTCTCAACTGTAAAACATGAATGAAATGAAAGTAGCGATAGGAAAGAACTTTTCAGCCCTCTACACAGGAAGTTCCTGCCAACATGCAGGTCAGGACAGTGTTCCCTTTCCCCCCAGCTCCATGGTTCTACCTGACCTTAGGAGTCTCCTCTCCATCCTACTCTGAGGCCTGGCTCCCATCCACACAGAATATATCTGTGACATTGCCAACTCAACCACATCCCCTTCATATTTTGGACATCTGTTGGCACTAACAAACACCCCTGACCTTTCCCTCAGTCTCAAAGCAGTTGTAATAGTGTATCACTCACAGTCCGCCTCCACGACCAACTGAAACAAGGATACGGATGGAGCCCCTGTACGCAAACCATGGGTACTCCCAACTCTGCACATCTCACAGCTAGAGCAAGTCTCAGCCTGCACCTCTCTCAGAGTCTTCCCCTCGATTCCCAAAGAAACCCAAATGTGTTCAACCGCTTGCCTATCTATGAGGGGAAGACAGCCACAGAATGCTAAGGCACAAGAGCACTCCTGAAAGAGCCTGGCTTTCTCATCTGAAGTCCTCTGGGGTCCAGCCTCCACAGCACTCATAGACCTGGCCTCAGTCACTGATCACAGCAGTCACCTATGTGGAGTCAGCCACAGCTGCAACACTCCATGCAGGCAGCCCTAGGAAAACATCTGTCTCTTCCCCTTGCAACTCATGAGACTCAGTCTCATTACTGGCTCAGATACCGAAAGCCAAAGGTAGATGGAGCGAGGACTGTAACCAACACCTCTGCTGGCACCCAGAGCTACTCAAGCTCCTTCTATCCAAACCCATCCCAAAAGCTGGATCTCGGGGGACCTAAGTAACTAAGTTCAAAACATAAGGCCCATAGGCAGCTGCAAGGCTAAAGCACACCCAGGGATATCCACTCCAACGTGGCCAGGAAAGCAGAGCCAACTATAGCTTAGTAACAGCTCCTCCTAGAGCACAAAGTCTTTACTGCCCTATCCTGTCATCCCTGGACTAGTCCTGCCATGTCATGAAGGTTAGAAACACAGGATAAACTTCTTCTCTGCAGAGCTTGGGCTACCCTGAATTTGGTCTGGTTATTGAACAGAAACCTATCCCCCTATGCTTATTCAACCCTGACCTCCTCAAGAATCCCACAGTTAATGCCCTACAAGTGTTACCATGGTGACTGTTTTATTCAGTTCTTTCATCTGATCCCCTTTGAGGCCAAGGGGTATGGGTTTTCCAAAGAGACAGAGGCCCACATACAGGACACTGGCAACAGTTACAGCCCCACCTCCAGGAAAGGAATGCACTGGGGAAAATGAAACTCACAGAGGCTGCTCTTCTGCAGTTCACATTTCGGTCAAATATAGCAGCAATGACCAGGGCACTGTAAAAACAAGGAAAATGATTAATTAAAATGAAATATACAAGGGCTGGGAAAATAGCTCAGTCAGTAAACTGCTTGTCTTGCAAGCATGAGATCCCTCATAAAAATGTTGGCAAGGTGGTATACGCTTGTAATCTCAGAGCTGGGAGGTAGACAGGAGGTTCCCTGGGACTGATGCCCAACCGTCTAGCCTAAATACCAGGCCAACAGGAGACCCTGTCTCAACAGAGGTGGATTCCTGACAATGATACCCAAAGCTGTTTTCTGACCTATACACACAACAAGCACAGGTACATGCTTATGTGCTGTGATGTCACAGACCATGTGCCATCGTTCCAGCATTTGAACTCCTTTGCTCACGTGCTGGACACAGATTCAAGTAGCCTCTAAGATATCAAACATTGTATACAGTCCCAGCGCTAACATATGTCCTTAGATGGTATACGCTGAGCCTCTAGTGCCTGGGAGAACAATGCCTTTGGCCTGCTGGGATCATGAAAAACGGCTGTAGAGGATGAGAGGTGGCCATATGCAATGGTCATGGCTAGGTGGCTGACACCAACACTCCTAGATCACAGCTACCTATACACTGAGCAGCAAGAGCTCCATGCACCCTGCAGGCAGCCTGACCCTTGGAAGCACCCAAACATACGGTTTCAATATTTCCCACCGGTTTGACCCAGTGTGAGGCATGATGGGGCACGCACTGTCTACATCTGGGTTGAGAGATACGGGACATAATGAGGATTAGATGAGGTCAGCAGGATGGAAACCAAGCTGGAGCCTCTGGGTTTCACAAAAGAAGACACGCCATAAACTCTGTTCTCTGCCCCTTTCAAAGTGATACTAGTGCTCCAGACTCCCCTAGCAAGACGGTCGCTACTACATGTAGCCTCTTGACCCAGGAGGACCCAGACCACAGGTCAAAATAAGCCTTTTCTTTAGAAAGTGATGTCCTTCAAGTATTTGATAAAGTAATGAGAAACCTGCTAACAGGCACACAGCCGATTATAGCGGTCACCATGGAGACAGCCCATGGAAGGCAGCTGCTAAGTCTCAATCTTTCCTACAGCCAGAAGCAATAATGCCACACTAACCCAACTTTTCCTAGCTCTCAAAACACTCAACATGCTTTAATTAAGTCATCTTCCTATATACCAAACTCCATTATTGTCAGAATCTAGAAAGTCCTTGTTCCTCCCTATCTTATGCCTCTCACCTCTCCTGCATCCACCACCAGTAACTGCTATAGGTCCCCCCTCCAAGGGGAAAACTTCCCAGGGAAGCATTTCCCCATCTGGGATTCCTCTTTTTTGGTTCCCACATCCCTTAGAGTCCCAGGATGTTCTCAGAAAACAGCAAGGTGCAAGGATCACAGAGCAGCCAAATCTGTTTTTCAATCTCATTTCACCTTTCCCAGCATGCAGTGGGCACTGTGTATCAGGTACAGGACACAGAGCTGCGAGACCACAGGCTACCCTCCTAACTCCCACATTCTGGGGCCATCACCTCCTATGAACCTGTGCAGGGACAAGTAGCCTCCACAGATGAGGTTGGAGCCTTGCATTCAATGAAAGCGGCACTTGGGAGAAGGATGCCTTCAATCCTAGACTCCAAGTACCAACCAGGGACCACCAGAGGGAAGAAAAGAGGACAGAAGTGATCAGAAGGATTTTTGGGGTCCAGAAAGTTAACAAACAAATAAACAACCTTCAAGAACAAGAACTAAGAGCAGCAAGATGACTCGGCACACCACGAAGCCTAATGACCTGAATTTTATCCTTAGGTCACACATGGTAAAAGGGATAACCAACTCTTTGTGAGCTGTCCTCTGACCTCTACACATAGGTCTTCAAACACACACACACACACTTTAATTTTAATGTTAAAAAAAAAATCAGAGCGCTGCTAAGCAAGTGTGTGCCACAGGAGAGAACTCAGAGGTGACAAAGAACTGTCTTTAATTCCAATATGAAGATGGGAGAGGAGCAGGAGTCCTACTTTCCTGGCTTGTGGTAATTACACCTTGGCACACTGAAAAGCAGAGAAATCTGATTTATAACAACAGAGGGTTCATCCTACCTCATCATGAACATTTTAAAATTGTTTCTACCTTTAGCACACCACAGCAACTTTTGTGAACAGTCTTCAGATCATAAAGCTGACTGAAGCCTGAATACATGTGGTCTCCTAGTAACTCATAAGCCACGTACCTACTGCTGTTTAAAAAAAAAAAAAAAATTTGCTACACCTATACACACACACACACACACACACACACACACACTCTCAAGGTTCAGGGAACATCTTAGAAGATGGGAGCAGAAAGAATGTCACTCTCCCCAAGCAAACTGACCAAAGTCCAATTTCAACCAAGTGTTCATTCTAGAGGAGTCGCTGTTCAGAAAATAAAGCTGCTTTTTCACAGCCCTCTACACATTCTATCTATCCAGGCATTGTGCATGGGATGAGGAAAATTCCAACTGGTATGCAGCCTGTGGAGATAAAGCCATAGCTGTACAAGATGCTGATGTCAGCATGAGAGTCATTCATTTCCTTCCTCCGAAGGATGGGGCTCTGCCCAATTTTTCCTAAAGCACTTTCCACAGATTACTAGGCAGCTCTACAGCAGCAGATAAGACCCGATAAGGTGGTAGGGTTAGGGTAGGCCCTGGGGTGGGGGGTGGGGGCCTTCCCGACCCTACTTATCCTTCTCAGGTATGTGATGGCTGAGGGAGTACCACACACATCAATCTGTAGGCATCTCTCCTGTGCTCAGCATCTACACAGGAAACTCCAAGTAGTAGCTCCTTCCATGCAGGCCATGTCCAGCTAGAAGGCAGATGCAGCAGGCCTTAGCCACCTATCTTGCTTATGGGGCCACCCTTCCCACAACCACTGTGACAGGTCTGTGTGCACCCCAAAGCCCCAGCTACCATGATCCTCAGAGCCTAGGAACACTGCAACCATTCTTCTCTGGGCAGTGAGACTGCCGGTGACAGCTCTTGGTCTCTGACATGGAGCATACACAAGCTGCTCCATACAGACCTCTCCAAGGTATGAGTAAGCAAAGTGAGCCATAAGCCACAAGGAGTGGGACAGGGATTCAGAGTCCAATACGGGCTGTCCACACAGAGAAAGCCTGTATGTAACAGTATCATCAGCACAGCCAAGAGAAGCAACAGCCTCATACACTTCCATCAGTTAGCTTTCCCTTCAGCAAATGCCTTAAAAGTCATTGAAGAACTCATCTTGTGGCCCAGGCTGCCTTGAATTCATAGTAATTATCTTCCCCTAGCATCTCGAGTGCTAAGATTACAGGCACAAATCAGGATTTACATGTTTTATCAAACTTCAGAGATTACACTGAGTTAATTGTAACAATATTCGGAAAACACTGCTTTTTAAGTAACAGTAAACTTCTAAGCTAATTAGAACAAATCTGCATGTACTTATGATACAAAAATGTTTGCTTTTTGAAACAGGGTTTCTCTGTGTATCAACTGTGTAGCACCCTCACCAGGTAGACCAGGCTGACCTTAAATTTACAGAGATCTGCTTGCCTCTGCCGCCAGGGTGCTGGGATTAAAGGCATGTTCCACCACTGCCCAACTATAACAGGTTTTTAAAGACTTTCAATTTGGGCTAAATTCTCTTTTTACCATTTTACACTCTCTCTCTCTCTCTCTCTCTCTCTCTCTCTCTCTCTCTCTCTCTCTCTCTCCCTCTCTCCCTCTCTCTCTCTCTCTCTGTGTGTGTGTGTGTGTGTGTATCATATGTGTGCTAAGCCTAAGGATGCCTGAAGAGAGCTTCAGAGTCCCTGGGACTGGAGATACAGACAGTTGTGAGCTGCCCTTTGAGGGCTGCACTGAACCCAAGTCCTCTAGAAGAACAGCCAGTGCACTTAGCCACTGAGCGATCTCTAAAGGACTAAATTCTTAAAACTAATTTCCTACTCTCAGAACAAGACTGGCTTATTTAGAAATACAATAAGTTTCGAGCGCAAAGGCGTTTAATGATATTAGTCAAACAGAAACAGTAAAGTATCTTCCTAAGTCACTGCTCATATGTGTTCTAACCTTCACCTGGGCCTCACTCATCCACAGCAGGATGACCCTGTGTAAAAGTCACTATTCTTCTCACTCCAGAGAAAACCTAAAGAGCAACACCTGGTACCACAGTGAAAGCCACCATGAGGAGAGGTGTTTGTGGGTGTGTCCACCTGCTTAATGTCTCTGGGGAAGCTGTGAGCCAGCTCACCAGGACTGAACCACACAGAAGGGATCCTCTTTCTGGTACAAACCTAGGGAAAGTGAGTGGCATGCCTCAGCCTACCCCCTCCTTCCCCATAGTCTTACACCTTGGGTCAGCATACACAGTGAGAACAGCATTCACCCCAAACTAATTTTTTTTTTCATTTGTGTGATACTGTGTAGCACTCCAAAGCAAGCACACTTGCCTCTACATGGGAAATGACAGCACTTCCATTCTGAAGCAATTTTTTTAAAAGAGAAGACTAATAGCTCATTGTGAAACTTCATGGGTTTTTTTTTTGTTTTTTTTTTGTTTTTTGTTTTAGTTGCAATTCACATTAAAATATAAGCCCTGCATTCTCTAAGCCATAAGCAGAACCATGTGCTTTGGGGTCACAGCCAACCCAGCACAAAGTTGGGCCTGGCAGACCAAGATTGTCTCCAATTGCTGGCCTTCTCCTCAGCACAGTTTTCTTCTTTCTGAAAGCTGGGCCATTCAGAGAGGCTGAGAAGAATAAGATATAGCTTTGAGCAATGCTTGCTATTTCCTTATTTTTTTTTTTTCCAGGACAATCTTGCCCTGGAGGAAGAGATCCTACAGAGCCAATCCTAGGCCGTTCACAGGCAGCCCACGCTGCCCTGCCGGTTTGCACAGTGGAGGTGAGAGTCAGAGGCTGCCCCTGGCACAGGCGGGTCTGTGCCTGGGCGGAGTGAACGTCAACAGGAGCTCAGCTTACAAAAGAGTTTCAGGTGAGGAAATCACTGGAAGGTGACAGGCAGAGAGCTCTGGCAGCAGCAGACAGTTTCCTTTCTTTTCCTTCCTGTAGATCAGATTTTGACTTCTGGCTAGAAGGAATCACCTATGGAACACACAACCACCTCAACACATTTCCATACCACATCTTACTACTCTTCCTGCTTTGCACTGGCCTTTTCAGGAGGCCAGATTTGTGCCACAAAACAGTATTCTGACTCCACCTGTCTGCTCAAAGACAAAAAAAGATGGTTTCAAAAGGCAATCAAGACAATTTCAAAAAGATAAAAATATGCCTTGAAAATCTTTTAAAATTCCTAAAGCAGAGTTAACACTGTGAGAGTAAGAACAACTAATCGAGCTTCTTCAACCAAAAGTTAGAAAAGTCTCCTGTCTTTCCACTGCTCCAGGCACCAGTACAGCAGGACTCCTCACATCACCTCCCTGGTTCTATTTTATTCTGGGAACTATATTTGGATCTCAACTGTACTTGCACAGGATACGCTGAGAAGTTTGTGAAAGTAAAGATAACAAGATTTTATCATGTGCTAGAAATAATGGGCTTAAAACCTGATAATTAAAAAGCATGGTCACTCATGACGAACCTCACAAGCAGGTCTGCAGGGCACACCCGACCGATACTCAGACTCGGAGCTTCAGGCAGGAGGTAGTGCATGCCCCAAGCTCACTGGCGCACCTGACTCACCAGATGCCCTCCCCCGCTGATGCCTGGAGTCAGATGGGCCAGGAAGGGCCAGGTTCAGGTTCCCCAGAACCTGTCTAACCGGATAGAAATCTGCAGCAGCTCAGCTCCAAAGGGCACTGCTGCCCATCTGCTGGCTGCCACCTTAGAATCAGACGGCTGTAGAGGCTGGCAGCCCTGCAACCAGACAGCTACAGTTTCCATGCACAACATCCCGACATGAGCTCCCCAGCAACCCCTCGGGCTTGTCCCACAAGCCAATAAGTCCAAACTCTCCAAGTCAAAAGAAACGCGTGGACCCACAAGAGTTTCTACAGACTACAGGCAGAGATGGCTGTATAACAACTTTCCTTGGCCAGGAGACTCAGGGTCGATCCAGAGACTGAGCTGTACATAACGTGAAGGGCATTTCTATGCTCACCTACTATGTCTCAACAGAAGCCGCACTCCCCACACCACACCCAATGCCTCAAATCAGCATGAAGAGGACCTCTTATCTCACTGTGCCACACCCCACACTCAGAGCAAGTTCACTTCACATAAGTTCCGGGAAGACCATGCCAGTCTCAATCTGGGGCACCTTCTACTTCCTCAGACAGTAACCTTGTGACTAAGAGTTTGTGCAGGGCCAGCACAGAGAGCCTTTTTGTGGCCCCACCCCAGTATGGAAAGAGAATAGTGTTGAGTAGGAGGTGGGCATGGAGCCAGGTATGGCAGTGATAACCTGCCAGGACCCTGTGAAGAATGGGAAGGACCTCTGCTCTGATGTTCCTTCAGCAGCTAAAGAAGCTCCTCCTCGCCATACTGTTCTAAGTGTGGGGAAAGCTGGAGCAGGAGAAGATGGAGCAGAGCCCAAAGACCCACCTCCAGCCACATGACACCGAGATGCAGCAGCCAACTTCAGAGCCAGGCTTTTTACAGATGTCTGCTTCCCTTACAAAATCCACCCAGAGATCAAGCACTGTTGTGATACAAGTTCTATATAGCATGGAATGAAGACAGGCACTCTGGTGGAAACTGTGCAACCCTGGCTTTTCCCTCAGGACCAAATACCCCACAGGTCCCTCTAATCATGAGGAAGTTGGTTAGGACCGCTCATCTGTACCTACTGCCTTCCAAAGCTGCAGAATGGCCTTGAGTCCCCACATTCAACAAAAATAAAACAGGAGATAGCTACACACTCCTGCTAACATGGCCACATGCTCCCAGGCCAGCAGGTCAGCTCCTGTTCCCTTTATTATTCCCTCCTTCAGGCCATCTGCCTTCCTATAGTCTGGATCAGAGGAAGGAGAAGGCCAAGGCATAGCATCCTGGGGGGTTGCTGCTCTCTGAACCAAACTGATAGACTGAACAGAATCTGTCATGACTGTTTTTACTTTGAAACCGGAAGCAAATGCACATCAGAGCCAATTGTCCTCCTATCCCTCACAATCTCCTGGCAGGTCATTGGTGCCACGTCAGGGTCACGTCAGTGTCATGCCTGGTTCTATGCCTATCTCCTACTCAACATTGTACCCTCTTCTCATCTTCAGGGGAAGAAATGGAGCACTGACTGCAGCTACCCACCTGACAGAGCCTGTGGGACTGAACAAGCCGCCATCAATTTAAAGGTGCTTCACTACTCTGGGACAGTTGTGAACAAAAGAATGCTACTTAAACAATATACAGCAAGAAAGTTGAGGATGAGGACAAGAAACGGTTGCAAGAAGCTCCCTGAAAGCTACATAAACAACAAACAAAGGATGCATCTACATCAGTGGAATGGGAAGCACGGAGGTCACAGCTATGGACAGGCCTGAGGCTCAGCAGAAGGCCCTGGACAGCTGGGGTCTTGCCCCTTCCCACCCAGAGCCAAGTCTACAACCAACAGCACAGCTTCCTGGTAACTGTGCATATGTCATGTCCCTGTGAGTTGTGTCCCATTAGTATATGTTTATGCTCCATAGAAACAGGTCCAGGGCAGCTCCCTTCTGAGAGCAGGTGATTCCAGTAAGATGTCTGGGGGAGTATTCTGGAGCTGAGTCTTGAAATGAGGTGAGGGGTGAGTTGCACCATAAGGATGTTCTAGGGGATCCGGGGAATTTAGCATCTGACTCACACTTTCAGAAATCTGGGAAGTACTGGAACATCTGCTTTTCTTGAGGTTGGTTTTGTCCATTCCAATTTCCAAGTTGTGTGGCCAGTACATTTCCACCTCACCTTCATTCAGCAACTTGAAGAATAAACAGTACTGAAGAGCTCTGTGAGTCAAGGAAGTATTCTTAGATGTGGAGTGGCAGGTGCCTGGTCACTAGACTCCAGTACCTCTGGCCAATGAGGGGTAGGGTCCTTGGTGTAAGGGCAGGTGCTCCAAGTCTGTAGGCTCTTAATAGGAGTTCAGTGATCTCAGAAGCTTCATGTCTCAGGCATGGTACCAGAGCTCTTCTGCCTGACTTTCTGGAGGACCTTTTTTTTCTTTTTCCTTTCCCTTGGGAGGATGTAGTGCCCTCAGCACAGATGCCTCTTTAGTTCTGTGCAGCAATTGGCACATAAATTTAGGGGTGGGGGGATAGCAGTACTCTCCCTTAGAGTTCAAGTTTTATTCTGTTTTTGAGAAGCCAAAGGAGGGCACCAAGTAGCTCAGTGTGTCCATCATGGTGTGAATGGTGTAATGGGTCCTCTCCATCTGAGTCTTTTCATGCTCACTAGGGCAAGACCAGTGATTTGTTCTGTCCTCAGCACACAATGGGACAGCTGCTAGTGGCTCCAGAGTGTTCTAGTGATGAGCTTTACTCTGGTCCCATGCATGTAATCTCTTCTGAACATTTGGGACTCATTTGCTTCCCTGGATAGCCATGTTTGAGACCCTATCTCTCCACATAGCAGATCCTGCCCCATTCCACAAGATAAGGTAGTCTTTCCCTATCCTGCCCACCTCTTAGAGGCCAAGGGCAGAGCACAAGGATGCTGACTTTGGCAGCTAGTTGTAAAGAATGGCTTACCTAAAACCAACAGGTTTGGGAAAATGGTATGTTTATCTGAGGTATGTCTGCCACATGACAAAATCACCCTTTAGCACAACCAACAGGCTTTACCTTGAAATGGCAGTCACAAAGGGTGTCAACTCCTGAGGGTCATAGGCACGTGCAAAAGCCCAGCACACATAGCAGGCAGCATCCCTGACGTTGGCCCCAACGCTGCAGGCACCCCGCTTCTCTTCGTAGGTAAGGGCCTTCAGGATCACCGTGACAACTGGCAGAAGACAAAAACAATGAACAGATGATGGCATAGAATGAGGCAGGATCACAGACAGGAGTCAAAATCTGCTAAGAAAACAAACAAACTGTGAAAGGAAAACAAGTCCACCAGCTCAAAGGTGAAAAGGCATTTTTGAGTTTCCCAAGAATCACATAAAGTAAAGAAATGAGAGTTCTTCAGAACAATAACCAGAGTTAGGCTGCCAAATCTGTGGCCACATCAACAGAGTGCAAAACTTAGAAGCCCACACCAGGATAGAAAGAGCCGTGTGTTTACGGGGAGAATTGGTGACACCACAAATGAGGCAGATGAATGTGAAGCCACAGGACACTGTCCAAATCTTGTTATCACAGACTTCAACAACCTCAGAGAGGGGAGGAGGCACCAGACCTGGACCAGAGAGGAGTCCTTGAAGTTCCAGGACTGAAGAGGCCGAAGACACAGAAAGTCAGTCCTAGGTTGCCCTGTGTGTACAGAATTGTCTGTTTGTTTGACCATATAAAGTGTCTATAGTAGCCAAGAGATAAAGTCACATGAATTCCTCTTCTGGTTCTAGTGAAAATATACAACCAGGCAACTGATACATATGCATGCACAGAGACAGAGAGACAGACAGACAAGACAGACGAGACAAACAGACAGACAGACAGACAGACAGACAGACAGACAGACACACACACACACACACACACACACACACACACACGGCAGTTGATACAAAGAGGTGATGTGTGCAGGAATACTGGAACATTCAATTATTACTATATTTATAGCATTCCTGAGTATTTACTTGAAGGGCTCTAAGTCAACAGATGCATTTGCTCATCAATGTTTTTTGTTTTTTGTTAAGGCAGTGTCTAGACTCAAATTTGCTATGTAATCAGGCTAGGCTACCCTTAAACTCAGCCAGCCTCAGCTTCCCAAGTGTAGGGATTAGAGGTGTATGCCTCCATTCCCAGCACATTCATCATTGTTTATCTGCAACACTGTTCAAAATGGCTGAATTATTGAACCAACCTAGGTATCCATCAAGAGAAGAATGGATAAAGAGAATGTAGTACATCTAAACAACTAAGTTTTATTCCACCATATGTGAAAATGAATCAGGGAGTTCTGCCAATAAAGTGTCTGTAATGCAAGCATGAAGACCTGAACCTGGCTCTCTAGCACCCATATAAAAGCCGAGCACGTTAAGGTGTATAACCCCACCCAGCACTTGGTAAATGAGGAGACAAGAACATCTCTGGAGTTCACTGGACATCTAGCATAGCCAAATCCATGAGTTCCAGGATCAGTAAAAGAATCTGTCAAAAAAATAAGATGGACATCAACAGAAGATGCCTGACACTGACTTCTGACTCCCACACACATATACACGTGCATGCACACTCTCACACAAACACACACTCCACACACAAAACAAACACAGATGAAATCATGCTATTTACAGGTAAACGGATCCAACGGGAGATTATCACATTAAGCAAATTAGCTCACTCAGATAAATATCACATTTTTCTCTCATTTGTAAATCCTAGACTTTATGCAAAAATCATGTATACATGTGACATGAAAGTCGAAGCAAAACTGTTTGGGAAAACAGAAGGGAGCTAATAGGAGGGAAAGAGAGGGAGAATATGGCAAGGAACTCAGTAAAAGTATATTATACACTTTTATGAAAATGTCCTTTTGAACTCCAGTACTGTGTGCAACAGCTATATGCCAACAAAAGGTGAAATCAGGGCTGAGGAAATGGTTCAATTGGTAAAGTGCCTGCCACGTAAGCATGAGGACCTAAGTTCACATCCCCAGTACAAACATAAAAATACAGCCATAGTGTTGCACACTGGTAATCCTAGCACTGGAGGGGCAGGGATGAGAGAAGCCCGTGGCTTACTGTAATCCTAGCACTGGAGGGGCAGGGATGAGAGGAACCTGTGGCTTGCTGGAATCCTAGCACTGGAGAGGCAGGGATGAGAGGAACCCTGTGGCTTGCTGGATGGCTAATCTTGCCAAACGAGTGCAACTCTAGATTCAGTGAGGAACCTTGTATTAAAAATAAAGTAGAAAGCGATAGAAGACACCCAAACTTGACCCCTGGCCGCCACAAACACACATGCATGTGTGCATACCTGTGCACACACACACATATACCACACAACAAATAATAAAAACAAATGTTACTGTATATTCTGTTCTGTATATTCATGTATTTGTGAAGAGCTGCTTATTAAAGATGTATATACTTCTTAAAGCTTACATTTTTTAATCACATAAAGGAGTTTAATGTATTTACTCTGTGTGTGTGTGGGAGGGGTGTGGTTGGATGCATGTATGGCTTGCCACACGCATGGAGGTCAGAGGATAGCCTTCAGGAATTAATTCTCTCCTTCTGTGTGAGATTCCAAGCAGCCAACTCAGGTTGTCAGAGTTGGTAGCAAGTGGCTTTATCTAAGCCATCTCAACAGTCTAGAATTTTATTATAATGAGATAAATTGTTAATTTTTAAAAGCCACTTACAAGTAGTAATGGAAAATAGCAACAGAGAAAACTTAAGAAAAAAACTTGATTTTTACAATGCAAAGATAGGTTATTCTTTTAAAGTCACACTAAGTGAGCTTTTCTAGAAGAGCATGCTGAAAGTCTCAATTTCTTGATCCTAGTTAGACAACCATGCTGTAGTAAGGAACACTGGACAGCTCTCACTGGTATCTTTAAAATGCATTTAAAACATAACTTAAGGACTAGGAATATGGTTCGCTGGTACAGAACCTAGGTGCAGAGCATGTGTGAGGCCCTGGGTTCAATTCCCAGTGCCATACCTAAAGAGACAGAGGAACCTCCCACTGGCATCATAGCTCTGGCAGTGTCTGTAGCTACGTGTTCCTTGACATGGCAGGAGGTTCCAAAGCAATTTGGGGTTCAATGACTAACCTTACTGGCAGAAGCTCACCACAAACACTGAAGGCCATCAAGGGAGGATTCACAGCTGATAGATAAGTCAGGGAATTTAGTCAAATACTAGCAGCAGACATGAAAGGCATGTGAGTGTCCAGGGATTCCAAAGGCAAGACAAATGCAGCACACTGCTTCTAGGCCTGCATGCATGCCACCCTCAGAACTGTGCTCAACATCCTCACCACACGAGTACCAACCCTGTGCACAAACAGTGTGAAGAGGGGCACCACTTAGGTGTGTGCATGTGAGGTACCCATCTCCTGCATGTGTAATCATCCACCAGAAAATAGCACCCATAAATATATAGGCAAAAAGAAAACCCAACCAACCAAACAAGCAAACAAAAAAACCCTGAAGGACTATCAATGTTATAAAACCAAATCTCTGTCTTTTTGCTTCTAAGGATTTTTCTATATAAATATGAAAAGTCATTATGGTTCAATAGAATCTATTTCATATGCTTGTAATATTTCACAGAGTCTGTAAAATGTGCACAGGACAAGTGCAAGAGGCCTGGACACAACACATCCTAAGGGAACAATATGGTATGCAGTGTCTCCTCATGAAGATGTGGCGTCACCTAGCCTGGTCCTGCTAAGAACCCCCAGATAAGGCCTATCCCCTGACAAGTCTCAGATCCTGGATATCACAGCATTAGGAATGTGACTGTGGCTTCCAGATGTCCAAAATAGAGCCTACGTTCCCAGCAGTTTCTCATATAAGTGGCCACAATGAAGTCTTGGGCACAGTGTAGGGCCCAGTAAGCAGTTATCTCAGGGCCAGCTATCAGGGCCAGCTATTCCTGGCCTCTTCACAGCCAATCTCTGAGTCAGCTCCATCCACAGAAACAGCTCCTCCATCCCAACAGCTCAGCCCAGCCCCACCTCCCATCCTTCAAGAGGCACTCTGTGATCACAAAGGCTGGCTCCTTCACATCAGTCTTGAGAGCTCTACAGCTCCTAACCAGTTCCCAACTAGTCCCCTTCTCTGCCAGAACTCTCATTCCAGAGTATGTCCCAGAGACTCCCTTATCCTACAAGGCTTCTCTGCACCCTAGGAAACAGGCACACCACCAAGTAGACTCTTGGGAGCAAGAAGCAGATTAGCAGTGAGCCAGAAGCTGGACCCAGTTATCTGACAGACTATTCATTACTCCTGTACACACCTGATGTTTCCCCAAACATCGAGCTAATGGTTAAATATAAGCCTAGCAAAAGACAACCACCTTGTGTGCTATGGATTAGAAATTATATCTACAATTATCTCAACTTGAACTATATCCAATCTCCAAAGCTGAAAAGGTCCTCTGTTCTATTGAAACAGGACTAGCTGATCTGAAATTACTCCCAGTTTGCTAGTATATACCTCAAATTCACAACTCTGTTAATTAACAGGTTGCCCATTAGGGAGCAAACAATGTCAAGAAAATTGGCTGTGGCACCTGTGGGAGGGCAGTGTCCATATACCTAGTGTTACTGCCAGCTGGACTCGCTAGAGCTCAGTAGGCACCACAGCCCAGATGCTCTGGGCAAGGCCAACCAGCAAGCCTCTGGCCTCAGGGAAACCTGAATGTATTCTCTAAGTGTCAACTTATCACTCCACAGGACAAAATCAATTTCCAGACAGACAACTACAAGTGGCAGTGTCAGCACTCTCGATGTCCATTTCACATCTCTCCTACACCTTGCCAGGAAACTGGTGCCACCCACGAGCAACCCCAACAGGCACAGACCTCCCACCCCATAGTACCTCTCCAGCCAGAGTACCCAGGTTTCTGTCTCCAAACTGAAGAAAGATAATTTTAGAAACTAGCCCTTCTCAAGGACTTGTGACATAGTCAGCCATAAGAAAATCAAGTGATGGGCCTGAATCCACTAACAGTATGTCTTGATGGACTTTCTCAGAGTGTAATCCTATTTACTGTTCAGAGGACCAATTGCCTGGGAGGATACCTGATGGTTCTAACTACCCATCCCATCTGAGAGGCCACAGGAGTGGCAGGCTCCAAGAACCCATTCACATCTTGCTTGTCTCCAGACAGAGCCAGGAGCTTCAGATGTCCAAATACGCTGAAATTCCCATGTCTGTGTCCTTCAATGCTAATCGAGAAAAGCAGAAAGGAAAGTTCATTAGGGCCTCAGGCCTCACAGTCACCCACAGATGTCAATGCTGCCCGGCAAAGACCTGACTGTCCTCCTCCTATTCTGGCCCACAGCCCAGTGAGCCAGGGACAGCATCCTGGCTTTTCTTGTTCTGAGATACTTAAAAGCATCCTCTATAGATGCACAGCAAACACCAGGAGCTAACAAAGACTCTGGCATGAGGCAATGGCCCCCACCGACTGGCTGTTAAGTGGATGTTGGCCTGGTAAAGGCAGGATGCTATGACATGGATCACTGGGAAGGAAATGATTATGATTTGTAGAAAGGACAACGTGGGAAAGAGCAATGACTGATCCTGTAACCAAAAACAAACAAACAAACAAACAAACAAAAAACCCACAGGGAAGCCAGGCTGCTGCCTCTGATTCACCCCAAGGTAGTGTGAGAGCAGCAGTCACAAAGGCAGGTTGGGCCCACTTCTGCTGCTCCTGGGGGGCAGGGAGGGAGCTCTAAAGACGACCTCCTAGGCTGTCCAGCCTCTGCAATGTGAAAGGGAGACATTGAGTTTCCAGCTCTGGTATTCAGGGATCTAGGAAACAGAAGTCAGAGTATCTTTAGTGGCTACAGGGCACTCACAAAGCTGGGCTCAGGGGAGGGGGATGGTGATTTGGAACAGGAAACTCTTTGCCTTCAACCTTTATATAATCATTATCAGACCGAAATTCAGAAACAGCACTTTCCAGATTCAACAGGTTTAAAATAAGGAAACTGTTCAATAGCTTTGAACAAAAACCTTTCTCATGGTTCCAATTACACACTGCAAATGCATGTCAAATATATATATCATACCCCAGAGGGCTTCCTTTTGGCAACTTGGGAGTCCAGCAAGGTAATTTAAACTCTCTTCTCTCTAGACAGCATGTCGTTTGTTTAACACAGGTTGCCTAAGGAAGCAGCAGCCTCCAGGAGAGAGCAGCGATTTAACCCCCAGAGCCCCACTTTCCTCACTGCAGGGTCTGTAAAGCCTGTGTCTCAGCTACAATCTGCATATGCAGAAACAACCAGCCCATAAAAATCACCACACATCTCCTGACAGCCACTCAGCCATACTAATTTAAAACAAGCTAACACGTTGGGCAATCATGGATCGTATGGATTCCTGAGGTGTGTCTGATGCAAACCCCAGGCTTTGCTCGACCTTCCCAACTCAAAACTTGATGGTAAAGAACTTGCAGAGATGGAAGCATACAGTGGTGTGAGCAATCCTAAGAAGAGTGTATGAAAAATCAACTATTTTAATGCAGTCCAGAAAGCCAACAATAGGTAAAATGCTGGCCATGGACAGAGAGACACACCACAGAGAGCGGTAGTGTCTCCCAAGCTATGCCCAAATCCATGCACTATCCTGAGACCCCTCATCCCATGAGTGGAGCCACATTCAGACCCAGAAGCCTGCCCACTGAGCCTGAGCCTCAGAGGCCCAGCTTCCCGCATCAGGTGTGGCTGTAGGACCTGCCCCTTGTACCAACAGCCATCATACTGTCCTTAAGAATGTAGTTCAACTTGCTCAGGAAAAAAATGCCCCTTGAATGTGTTGAAGGTAGGAAGAATGATCCACAAACATCAAGCTCTATATGGACTAACTTCCTATGGGCCATGTCCAAAATGGCCCCAGAAGACCCTCACTAACCGACAGCAGCAGCAGCATCTGGCTATGACTATGAAATCCTCAACTATGTGGGAAGGAAGATACAGATTTGTGAATCTGGCCTGCCCTTGAAGGGCCAGGGACAACTCACCCCATGCCCAGTGCTGCAGGGTAAACATTCTCAGATATCATCTGGCTCTGTACCCTCCAAAGGCACTTCAGGGGTTTACCTACCAAGCAGGTCATTACATTAAGCCCACACTTATTCCAGAAAAAGTTTCAACATTCATCTGGGCCCCAGAAACCCTCTAACTATATAGCCAAGAGTCAAGGCCCATCTGTCACACAACCCAGCCAGGTATCCTGAAGATCTCATGAGAAACTTGAACAGCCAGGTACACAGTTACCAGTTTGGCAGTGTCCTTCATTCCAAACGTGCTCCCCCCCTCCCAAGAAATTCAGTCATAGGAGAAGACATTTCCACTTTAAATGGAGTCTCACTAGGTAAGGACCCTTCAGAAATTCTAAGCCCAACATTAGCCTCCTGGGTGGTACAGCAGATTCTCCTGGGAACAATGACAAACACATAGGTAAATGCCCATATCCACTTCCATCACTATCAGCTAAAGAATGAGATGAAATCCATACAATACGCAGTAGGAAGTATGGGGCACCTATAAACACAATATTCCTGATGGGTGTGACTGGAAGTAGATAACAGAGGGGAGTCAGGAGAGTGGTACTGAGGGAACACAAGTCTTATGGTGACACTACATTAAAATCTCAGCTACTCGGGTAGTTTAGGCAAAATTACATCTGGGACTGATGCTCTCTCTCTCTCTCTCTCTCTCTCTCTCTCTCTCTCTCTCTGACACACGGACACACGGACACACATAGACACACACACACTCACACACACACTCACTCACTCACTCACTCATCTGGAAATCTCTGCTAGCTACAGTCTGTGCCCAAGCCAACACTCTAATTCTGAAAAATCCACCAGGTCTTCCTGAACACTTCTTTGTAATCTTGTAAACCTGTTAAGTGCTTCAGAATGAAAAGTAAAAAGGAAGAAGAAAAGAAGGTGCTACAGTTTGGAGATGAAGCATACACCCAGAGACTGCTGAAGGCTTGATGGCACTACTGAGATGAAAGGATCGATCAATCGCAAGGGTGCTAACTTTATCAGTGGATACTGATGACCTCACAATGCACAGCCAGTGGGGCCTGAATGGAGGATGCAAATTACTATGGAAATGCTTTAAAAGATTATATATCTTGCTTCAACCCTTTCCTGTGTTTGACCCTAGTATAGCAGGACAGCTTTCTCTGCCATGATGGTTTGCTTCATGCCACAGGCCCAACTGATCATGGTCTGATACCTTGGTATCATAAGCCAAAACAAACCCTTCCTTCCTAACTTTTCTCTGTTAAATTGTCAAAGCAATGAAGAATGACTAGCACAGAAGTCAAAGCCTGGGATGTACAAGATGAAAGTTCACCTAAGAACCACCAAAGAGCAGCCTGAATACCACCTGTATACACAAGCAGTGCCTTGACCTCAGCACAGGCTGTATTTGTGCAGGTATGATGACGATGTCCCTCACAGTCCCCACAAAATATCTATGTACAAGTGGTGGGAGGAAACAATGTTCTGTACTCAGAATGTTTGCAGCCCTCTAAAACTTGTGTCTTGAACTATAAGCACTGAAGTGTTGGTACAACACTTCTTCTTCTTCTCCAAATGTTACTGGGAAGACATGGAGAAGGCATCGGTGAGTGATTGGGGATCTGGGACAACAAGAAAACATTCACTAGGCTACACTCAAAGATGTCGGAGAGAATACAACCACATGACATTGTCCCAGCATGCACGGCAAAGCTTCCGTGTGAAGCCAGGCTTCGTAGCCTACACTTGTAGTTCCTGCACTCAGTAAGCTGAGGCAGATGAATTTCTATGAGTTCTGGTTCAGCCTGAGCTAGTGAATGAACCTGTCTTTAAAAACCACAAAAACAAAACCAAGCAAATCAAACTGCTTCTGTGAGAGCCCATACGATTAGGGTGGCAGACAGGCAGCAAGAGTTCACTTGTGCCCCCATGGATTCCAAAGAACTGGCAGAAGATACTGAGAGTGACCATGCAAGTTAGTTTTCAAGACAAGGGGGAAGTCAAGTGTTCTGTCCCTTGGAGGACACCAGCACTTTCTCCAGGGGTGTGTGCTTCTCTGTAGAAAGAGCACCCTACCTGGAGGTGTTACTTACATGCCAGCTAACCAGAGGCAGCAGTGCCTATCTCAGTCCAAGGCTGTAGCCACCTCCCACCCATATTCCACACCCTGGAAGTAACAGCTACCACCGAAGTGGCACAACAGGTCTATGCTATCCGCCCTTTCACCAGAATGGAGAGTCATCTTCAAATGCAAGTGGCTGCTCTATATTACAAGGGTCTTTAGTAGAGGAGAAAAATGAGCTGCAGCTGCAACAAATGAAATATGGTACCCAAGTGCTGTCAGATGCTCAGACAGCAACTGATCAACAAGAGATGACAGATGAGGCTGGAGGGTAAAGCCAGACATCCATGAGAACACCCAATTCCTTCCCCACCAAACCCCGCTTTACCAGTATAGGCCAACTGAGGCCCAAACTTAGGGCCTAGATAAGATGACTGGAGGCTTCTGCAAAAATAAGCTCATGAGAGGTTTCTCTTCCATGCTGGACTAAGAGGCAAACAGGTAAGTCTTCCAGGGCATCCTTTCCCTTGGATTCCATCTTACTTGTCTTGACAGAATGTACTTACAACACAACCCCAGACTTTATTATTGGACCTGTCCCCATATCAGAGCATGCACACAGCCCCCACAGACCCCATCCTATCCATCCATGACTGAGGATACGCAGTACCATGGACCCCATTTCATATGCCCATGATGGGACATGCACACAGCACCATAGGCTCCACATCACATGTCCAGAGCAGGGAATCCGCACAGTTACACCTCACCTCCCCTTCTCTACAACCTTGGACTGAGATAGGCACTGCTGCCTTTGGTTCTCTATGTTCTCCATTACTAAACATGCCAACACCCTCATGTGTCCCATCCTGTATTATCCAAGCAAAATCAAGTTGGGATATCCAAGCAAGGTCAGGACAGCCTCCTAGGGAAACAGAACACAGACTCCTCAACATAGGGCAAAGGAATATGCTTCTCACTATGCTGCCCAAACATTCAAGTAAATCAACAAACATGGTCTCTGGGGTGTGGTTAGGGCTCCTGACAGGAGTTTTGTGGTGCCCAGCAAAGGCACACAAAAAGACCACCAGGCTGACAAAAAAGACTCAATGCCTTCTCCATTATCAGCCAGCCAGTATATCTGCTGGCTCTCAAAGCCATTCAAGTGCTGACTTCCAGCCAAGTCAAGCCCCTCCAGGTTAATACCCAGTATTACACTAGACTTTTTTCAAGTGATCCTATTGGTTCTTTGCCAGCTAAACACCCCTAGAATCCCCAAGAGACCATTTCCAACAAGACCCAGCATTAGCTCCCTTTTTCTCTGCCATTGGTTCCTTTTGTTATCACCATAGCAGCTGTCACAGAGGCAAGGGCCTGTCAGTTCCTGCCTACTACCACCACCACAGGCCACCACAGAGGAAGGACATGGTAGGGCACAACCACGAGGCGGGAGGTGCCTCCAGGACCAAGGGTGTGCTCCTCTGCTGATGCTGTGCTGCTGGCACAGGAACGCCCACAGCTAATGACAGAGTGGCAAGCACAGCAGCATGAAAGGAGCAAAAGCAGCGTCCTGGAGGATTAAAGGCTAGACCAGGAAGTCAAGACCAGTTCTACCTGACTTACGGCCAGGGTCCCCAGCCCTCAGGCCCAGGCCACCAGTGGCCCAAGACGGTGACCCTGGCTCTAGCCTCTGGAAACATCACAGGTATTTCATAGACAGCAGGATCCCAGGAGACTGCAGTGTCAGAGATGGGCCCTAACTCAAGGCAATATTGCAAGAGACACACAAGACTCCAGGAGAAGGAAGTGGCCCAAGGTCACAGAGGGCACATCTCACATGGTTTAATCTCAAGCCTGGCACTCATCTTTAACTAAGTAATTGGAGAGGTTCTGATGTCATCATTCCACATGTCTACAGTTTTCCTGGTCATGACCTGGTGGGTACAGCCCCACTGAGTAGGTCTCAGACTTTCCACTGTCATACTGCCTGGCAGCCAGCCTTGGCTACCAATTCCAAAGGATGCTCTGTTGGTACCTGCAATTATGAATTCCAACTCCCATTACTCGTGTTCACTACAGGGTCTGGGTGCAGGAACAGCTCACAGGTACAACACTCATTTTTCATGGCACTCATTTTCTTTGGAAAACTAAGTCACTGCAGGAGGATGGCTATGGTTTAGAAGTATCACAACCAAATGCAAAGGCTCGTGTGCTGAAGGCTAGGTTCCCACAGCTGGAGCCAATCATTGAGAGGTAACCAGATCATAGTGGTACTGACTTAATGAACTAATCTATTGGTGGATGTTTAATTTGATGATATTACTGGGAAGAAGAGGAACTTTGGGAGGTAGAAGCTTTCAGAGAAAATAGGTCACTGAGGAGGTAGATATTCAGGGGCTAAATGCCTCCCCTCTCTCCCCCTCCTCTCTCTCCCTCCCTCCTCCCTCCCAGCCACCATGAAGCAAGCTATACCTTCCTCCTCCATATACTTGCACCACCATGACATTCTGCATCTTGAGCCAAAGGAATGAGTCCAGCCAACCTTGGACTGAAAGATCTGAAACCTGAGCCATGATAAATCTTTTCTTTTATGTCAGGTACTTTGTCACAGCAACAAAAGACTCAGGTACATGGAAGACAGAGCCCTGAAGACACACTATCACCTTTTTGGGCCACATGTAAGTACACTCACTACACCTGGACTCAAGATCAAAGACAAAGCCTGGATTCTCATGTAGAAGCTGAGTTCCACTCTTATCTACTGGCTAGATGTAATTCAAGTCCCTTCCCTTATCCCCATAAGCCCAATATGGCTAGGTAAAGCAAGCAACTGGGTATCAGGAACTATATCAGTCTGTTCACACAACAGAGATCAGCAAGCATAAAAATGAAACCAGAGAGCAAAACACATGGAGCTCCCACAAAGGCGAGAGAAGAATGACTTGTGAGCGCACTGGCACTCACGGCCCAGGGACTGTGTGCAGCAGTTTCAGCATCTTGCTGCCACAGCTAACCTGAACTGCTAGAACCTGTGTTCTTCATCTGGCAAAGTCAGCTGCACAACTCTCCAGTAAACTCAGACAACACATCACCAGAAGACAGACAGCATTGGACAGTGTGAGAGTAAGCTCAGTAAATGAAAGGTTTTGATTGGGTAGCAAGATTTCTCTATAAATTATTTTTCATCAATGGGCCAGCAAGTCACCTCAGTAGGTAAAGATGTTTGCCACCAAACCTGACAATCTGCTCAGGGATCTACGTGATACAAGCAAAGAAAAGACCCCCAAAAGTTGTCCTTTGACCTCTGTATGTGTGCTATGACATGCATGAAAGACATACAAAATAAATATGATTTAAATTTTTTTCATCAAATGGCATAAACGCCACCAGAGTGCCCCCCCTTTTTTTTGAAACAGGGTTTTTTTTTATGTAGCCCTGGCTGTCTTAGAACTCACTCTGAAGACCAGGCTGGCCTCAAACTGAAGAGATCAACCTGCCTCTACCATCTGAGTGTTGGGATTAAAGAGGTGTGTGCCACCACTGCCCAACTAAAATTCCATTCTTAATGCATGTGTACATGTATTTCGGTACATACTGTGCATCCAAAAAAAAAAAAAAAACCCAAGCAAGACCCTACAGAGAATGGCAAATATATATTGATGTTAACACAAATACTGTTTTATTTTGTTTAGGTGTTTTGAGGTTTGTTTCTTTGGAGACATTATCTTACTAGGTAGACCAGAGTATTCCCCTGATTGCTGAGATAACACATATGCTACTATACCCATCCGAAAAGAAATGTATCTAATGAAAAGACATTCGCCCAAACAGATACACAGCCACAAGAGAGTTATAAGATGCTCAAAATCATTGTCACTGAGGTAAAATGCAAGCCAAAATCACATCAACATAAGGGATATACTCCTTTATACTCACCAGATTGAGTATAAAGGTTGGCTTCCTTTTTCCAGAAGGAACCAACTGTGGTACACCACTACTGGAGGTATAAGACAGTACTGTGGTATGAAAAGTAGCTTGGAGGACAGAGGACTGTCATTCGATCTGGTATGTACCAAGAGAAAAGAGGGGGAAACTGTCATTCAACCAACACTGCTGTAGAAATGTCCACGGCAAAACTACTTATGACAACCAAGAGGAGGAAACAACCCAAACATCACTGTATTCAATCGTTAAAAAGGAATGAAGTTCTGAAACATGGGTATAAGCTTTGGATTCATTGTATTCAGTGAAAGAAGTCAGATCCAAAAGTTCTAACTCACAGAGACAAAAAAGCAAACTGGCAGTTGTCAGTGTTGGGGGAAAATATGGGGACTGTGATTGGGATAGACCAAGAGAGAAGCAATGTCTGTGCAACACTATACACTCCACATGTCACTGATCCGGTGAGTCTGGAAGACAATATGATCAGTAAAGTAAAACCTTGCAAGGGTGAGGGGACCTAAGTTCAATCCTCAGGACCACATGTTTTTGTTTCTGTTTTTTTTTTTTTTAAGGGGGGGCAGGCATGGTGGTATATGCGGCTGTAATCCCAGTGCTGAGATGAAGACAGACAGAAAGCTGGGGGACTACTGGTCAGTCACACTAGCATACTAGAAAAGCTCCTGGCCAATTAGAAACCCTGTCTCAAAAAGCAAGGTGGAAGGCCAGGGAGCTGGCTCAGTGGTTAAGAACACCTATGACTCTTGAACAAGACTCAAGTTCAGTTCCCAGCACCCATGCTGGGTGGGGATCCAACATCCTCTTCTGGGCTGCTACAGGCACCTGTATACATACACACAATTTAAAAATAAAATCTTTAGGAAAGAGGTGAAAAGTGCCCAAGGAATGACACCCGATTGTCCTCTGGCCTCCTCACACTTGTGTTTTAATACATGTTCATGCATGTGTACATTCACACATATATACACAAAGAACAATTTCGTAGAACACTATATGAAATGTTTAAATAAAAGATGAAATTTCCAGGCTTGGTGACACACACCGTTAACCCCAGCACTCAGGAGCAAGAGGCAGGTGGATGTCTATGAGCTTGAGGCCAGCCTTGTCTACAAAGTTAAGAGAAGAAGCAGTGAAAAACATTACATAGGAAAGGAGAAGAGGAAGCAGATCAAAATGAATGTCTTGAAAAAAGTAAAAAGCTAAAAGACAGTGCAGCAAACTGAAAGTGATGGGCTCGGGACACAGCCACACAGAACGAGTAACCTTCAAGATAAAGCTTGGATAAAGGAAAGGCCAGCCAGGGATGAAGGGTTGAGGATATTACCGTCATATTCTTATACTGATGGTATGTATAGCATGAGGAGGAAAAAGGAAATCTTCATGTCAGTCTTTAACTTTACCTGTCCCTGTTCGGTTTAACTATAAACCTCTGTGTATAGCTGTGAGCAAAGCAAATGTGCCCAGGAGACCTAATTCCTGAGCTACACCTGGAAGACTAACAAGTCCCAAGCTGGGCCAGAAAACAAGGCCCCAGAGCTGCTCTGCTGGCCTGGGAGAATAGACAGGTGAGGAAAACTGTGGGAATCCTCAAGACTTGGCCCAAGTTCACAAACCCAAACTGAGTTTCCCAATCAAAGACAAAGCAAGCTGCTGCGCAGTTTCAGGTTTCCCTTTAGACACAGAGCATCGGCGCCAACCAACACCAGGAGGGACGGGAAGAACCAGGGACTGTTTACACAAACACAAACAAAAAGCCTTTCACCCTCAATCATTCACCCTGAAGGCTCTTCAAGAGCCACGGGAACCTGGTTCCACACAGCTCAGAGGTAGAAGAGCCAGCAGAACATGTGCTCTACACAAGCTGCCCACAGGCCACATTCTGGTGCAGCCAGTCCTCCCACCACAGGGCACCACTCAGAGAGGCACCACTCACCCTCATGGGCCTTTGTAGAAAAAGTGCTTTATGTACCCAACAAAATAAAGACCTCCAGTCTGTAAAAGCCTAGAGCGGCATTGTCTTAATCAAGAAATTAAGTGGTGGTGTCACACATCTGGGCTCATGTTCCCTAAGCTCTACACTCACCCTCTTAGGAGAACACGTGAACAATAGAACTCTCTCTCTCACACTTTGAAGGAGAGTAATAAATACAGCCCGAGCCATACAAAAAAACTGTAAAACTACTTAAAACACTGAAAGGATTTTGTTGGTTTGAGGGTTTTTTTTTTTGGGGGGGGGGGGCCTCTTTGGCATTTTATTTTGTTTTGTTTTTGTAATTCAATTGCAGGTTTTTGAGCATGAACTCTGTAGACAAAAACTTTATGTTCCAATGTCAAAACTTTGGACACACCTGAGCCCTAAAGTCTGTGTGGTGGCACTAAGGGCTCCATGAACATGTCCACCTTCTGCCTTGTGGCAGGCAAGGACCCCTAAGGCTGTGGGATGGGACACAGGCCTCACTGGAGTAATCAGTGATCACAGCCCACCTCTCATCAATCCTGGAGAGGTTCTAGGCAGTAAGAGCACAGAGGGAGGGAGGTGGGTCATCTCCCACCCCCCCATCTAGGCCAGATGCCCCACTGGGCCTACAGGAGCTCGGAACAGCTCTGTCTACTGAACGGCAATACTTGACCCCTGGGCTACAGCTCCAGGACTGTCCTGTAGCTTTGAGCAAAACAGGAACAGTGCCAAGGACCAAACCCAAGTCTAGGAAAGTGCCCAGACCACTAGGAACAGAGCTTTCCACAGTCTAGTTGGGACTTACCTTAACACAAATGGAATAGGAAGGAGGCTTGGGAAGCAGAAGAAGGCATGCTGGGAAGGAGCCATCCATCACCTCAGAGCTAGTTCAAGACAGGGATTATTAGGGGCTTGGCAAAATAATTTGTTTTCCTGGATTGTCTCTATCTAACTGAAAAGAAATTCCAATTTAAAAACCCTAATAGATAATCATAACCCCTTCAACGGAAAAAAAGCCATGGAGGCAAGGCCAAAGACTGACTCCTAAGACCTGGGACAGCCCCTGCGCCTTCAGCTACTCCTCTTAAAAAGTTTAGGAGTACACAACTACCACAAACCCCAGAACCATGTGCACCCCCAGGAATCTGGAACTGGGCAGGATGGAGCTGCTGCTGTCCGTCTCCTGTCACCCAAGGACCCTGTACTACTATCCCAATCATGTCGCCAGCATAGAGCTCAAGTTCAGGGGAGACCAGAGTAGACAGCCTCAGAGTGAGCTGCCTGCTGCCTACAATTGCCCCCAGGGCATTACAGGGCACTGGGAAGCTGAAGCCAGACTTGTGACATCGCTAGAACAATTCCTATTTCCTTTTTACTTTCCAGATGTTCCTCACAAAAGGAACACAAAAAATTAGAGGAAAAATCTTCCTGTGACTATTTGTAAGGAGGTCGGAAATATAGGTGACTTCCCTTCCTTCTTCAAAGCTGTTTTATGAGAGAGGCTGCTGTGTGAAATGAATCCACAGACCTGGCAAAGTCTGTGCTGACCCTCTTCCACAGCGCATAGCCCTGCACTGCATCGCAGGAGACTGTCAGCTCAGCCCAAGCACAGGTAAAAAGATGCTGAAGGGACAGGAAGGGAACTAAGAGCCAAGCCATGCTGTGGAGGAGTACCTAGGCTAACCTAGCCACACTGCTTTGCCTTCCAAACCCTGCAGGAAAGCGTGCCACAGATGGCTCCAGCAGGGACCCAGGAAGAGTCTCTGATGTAGCTGAGCAGATTCACAGCACTACCTATAGCCAACAGCACCTGTCTGCATTCGGTTGGGATGCTGCTGTCCAGAGGTGGCAGCTGACCCAGACACCCACCCACTCTACACCCCAGCTTACCTCCTCCCATGTCACATGATGAGATTGTTATCTACCAGACTAGGTTGCTGGGTCAAGTTACTTAACCCCTCTGTGCTCATTTGACTCCTCTAAAGCAGGTGCACAGCAGTTCCTGTGACTACAAGGAATGATGCAAGTAGCACTCAGCACAAGGACCCACATGAAAGATGTTCAGGAAGTACCAACTGCCACTCCCAGTCCTCTCCCCTAAGATTTTACTTACTTCTCAGAAACTTCATCAAGACATCTAGGTCATGCAGAGAACTGAAACCAAACATAAGGGTTCAGACCTCACTAAGGGCAAAAGAAAGAAGATCTCCTTCTTTAAAAAAAAAAAAATGTGTGTGTGTGTGTGTGTGTGTGTGTGTGTGTGCGTGTGTGTGTGTGTATGTATAGGTATTTGTGCATTCCTAGTGCCTTCAGAGGCCAGAAGAGGGCATCAGCTCCCCTGGGACAGTAGCTATAGTTTCAAGCCATCGTGTGGGTGCTGGAAATTGAATCTAGGTCCTCTGATAGAACAGCCAGTGTTTTTAATGCTAAGCTATCTCTCCAGCCCCATCCTTCACTTTCTAAGGCATAAGTGTAGAGGTCAAAGAGGGCAGGGAACATAGCAACAGAAAGAACCATTAGGGAAAGCACATGAACCTTCAGTGAGGGACCAAAGAAGAAGCCCTGATCTACAGACAGAACCCATTAAAAGCCCAAGGCCTTGGCTTTCATCAACTCTGAGAGTTCTTTCAAACAAGCAGCAGTAAAGAAGCCCCACTCTGCAGCAGACAGAATTGACTCCCTACAGAGAGTCCTCAAGCCCTCCTAATCCTGTGAGAAACTCACTGAAATATTCAGAGCAGTTAGAACAAGGTATCAAAGCAGGGTCACTCAAAACCCTCAGAAACCAGAGATCCTAACTGTGTAACAGGCTTTATGGAAATGCTGGAAGATACAGTTCAGGAAACTGAGAATATAAGGAGAAAGAAGAGGAGATTACATACACTCTCATTAAGCTAGAGATAGCCCTTAGTCAAAATCTAGAGCACGGGGATACACCATCAGGTCACAGATGCCAGGCCATGTAAGGAAATGGTGACAAGGCTGGGCCTCCAAATGTTCACTAAATACCACTCTTCAGATCAGAACACCTGCTGCATGAAGACTCCTTTGAGCCAATATGTCTGTTCAAGTGTTTAGGGGTTAGTGTAGCACTGTCCTCACTATGAAATGCAGAAAAGAAGATACACAGGAAGTTGCAGAGAAGAGGGAAGGAAATGTAGAAGCTTTAATGCAGCAAAGATAGGACTGGCCCAAGTGAAATGGCAGCATGGATTCAGGGAGTTTGCTCCCCACACTAGGAAGAGGGACAGCCCTCAAAAGGATGTGGGAGGTGACACAGAGGCAGAAGAGTTAAGGGGGTCAGTTAAAAACACCTGAAATCTGGATTTCAAATTAGAATCAGGGAGTAAAAAATGCTCAGCAAAAGGTGAGTAAGAGCAGAGGGAAAAGGGTAAGACATTCATTCAGCAAGTTCCTGCCAACCTTCCTAGAAACTGGCCTGCCCCAACTGCTCCAGAAAAGAGGTGCAACAGAAACGGCACTAAGATCATTCTCAGCCTCACCTCTCCATTTTTCTCTCTTCAAGTTATGAGATGTCCAAAGGCTATCATCTTCTGTGGAGTTCCTTAAAGTGGCAGAGTAGCTAGGGGACTTCACTGTACTGGAGCCTCAGTAAACACCCACAGAGTAGAAGCACTGCCCCAGGAACCCGGTACAGACCACTTCCAGGGCCACAGATGTAACAAACTGGTGAGTATCTCAAACCAGGAAATAAGGAAACCTGCTACTCAGCTAGAGGTGTGAGGAAACCCTAGGGAACTGCTATTCTTACAAGACTGCATTTGGTTTTGACTCTTCAAATAAATGAGACAAAGTAACTAAATTAAGTTTTAAAGAATGAAACATAAAGGTAAAGCCAAGTAAAATCTTAAGTCTCAAATGGGTGTGGGGAGAGCACCAGTGCTCTAAACCTAGGGAGCCTTTCGTGTGTTTTTGGTGCTCTGGGCCTTGCCAACAGCTTCAGGTATGATCAAGAGCCTAACCAGCTATCACACTGTCCTTTCCCTGTCCCCAAACTGACATCACATTCCAGCCTTCACTGCTACCTGCACAAGCCTCAGAGAGAATAAATAAACAGTGGGGGGTAGGGGGTTATAAAATGGTTCCAAAATTAAAAACCTAAGTTATTGCTTAAAGAGGGAGTGTGAAGGTGAACACACTGACGACGCCCAAATGACAGACAGCACATGTCAGCTCCACAACCAGTATAGGCCCTAGGCATGTTCTGGCAGGTCCCTGTGACAAGGCAGCACGGTTAGCATCCTCTTTGCCACCCTAGTTCTCCCAGTGACCTGAACAAAAATCCTTGAGAAGAAGGGTAAAAATCACAAAGGTGGCCAGAGGCTTCTCTAGATCTCACAGAAAAAACACAATTAATGTTTTCTTCGGTGACATGTATTTCAAGACAAATTTGTATTTTTCTGCTTCTAGATACAAACACTGAAGTACTAAAGCGAAGCACTACACCTGAATCTTTAATGAACAGCACTATACTCTGTATCCAGAGATCCTGACTCCTCTGCAACTGGGCAACCCTCACAGGACCCCACACACAGTGAACCCAGAGTCCTAGGGGGGCACCTGGAATGGCACAGGACTCTCTGGGTCCCTGCTCAGTGAGGCTACGTGGAGCTCAGTGGGTGCAAACACTTGAATTGTAGCTGCAGGCGGAGGAATATCAGGTGCATCTCTACGCCCTGAGGGCTCGACTCCTACACTTAAATCCCTCCCACTGGAACAGCCGGCTCCAGTTTCACCGAGCCAGCGAGCCAGCGTGAGAACAGATCCTGCTCCTCAGCCCTCAGCACCTTACACAGAAGGAGGACTCCACATCCCAGCACTGCCTACCTTTGGTAAGTGCTTACAATTTTTCAAGTTTTCTTTAAAAAATACTCTATAATGTCTCTTGAGGAATCTGTCGGGTAAATAGTTTGCTGTTGTCTGCTCTTTCCGGCTCTCTCTATTCCCTAAGGATTACTCAGAACCCGGCAGGTGCATCTTGGGGATGCAGACCACAATTACAGAACTAATAGAGTTCATACATTATTCCAAGACTATGAGCAAGGTTATTTAGAAATCAAGCCTTCCTTTCTGTTATAAAATTTATTTTAAAAACAAAAGATGAATTTACAGTATTGCTTAACTGTTCCCTACTTTTCAAAGAAATTACGATAAATTTTGATATAAAAGAGGCAAAAATCACATATGTTTATAGAGATATAACTATACAACTGCTTGGTTTCGTTTCTAGTTTAACATCTAAAGCTTTTCAAGTTTAAAATAACTGCTGCTTTGACAAAACCTTTCAAAAACTGAGAAGCCAACAAAGTTGAAGTTTTTGTTTGGTTGTTAAGGTTATACATGTTGGGGGGGGCATAAATCTGTATGAAGATAATTACTGACCAAATAATCGACCAGGCCTGACCAAGTCAGATCTCATTTAAGCAGAAGTGCCTACATTGGCTATGCTGGTGTTCGCTGAGCACTAGCAAAGGCTCTCTGAGAGTCTAAGTTGCTGTTAGAGACACAGGAGGCAACAAGGCAAGCTCTGGTGCAATGCTGGTTGGGAAGCTGGCTGTGTGCACTCTGGGAGCCAGCACAACAGAACTCACTTGCTTTCTGGATCCTTTCTTCCAAACACACTCTAGAAAACTGCTTTCTGCTAAGGTTATGGCCGTTCTAAGTTCACCTTCACCTTAAAGAACAGAAAGTTTGGGAGGGAGTGGCGGCCAGTTACTGCAAAAGCTCAAATGAAGTAAAACTCACAAATCTCGTTCTTGCGACACCCCAGTGGGTAGACGACAGTGGCGTGCCCTTGAGTGGTGCAATAACGCCACATCACAGTGCTGTAATTATAGCATGCCCTTCACCACGTTCCACCTGCGAGGCTCTGTGCCAGACAGCTGGACACCACCAGGAGGAATATTACAGCACTGTCTTGATTTGCAGGTCAATTCACAGGACAAACATAGCTGCCTAGCCCGTCACATCGCTGTCCTATAAAGCAAAGCTGTAATTACCTCCATTGTGTCCTATCAGAGTTCTTTTAAATTATTCTTTCTCTTGTCTGATTTCTAAGTGTAAGCCCCTTAGAAACTTTTAAAACCTGCCTACCAGCCACTCACTGTTGCCTTAACAGCAGCAGCCACACTACAGGTCCACACTCAGGGACTGCTGAAGTTTAGTGCTTTAAAGACAAACAGAACACTGTGGCCAAGTGAAACTACACAGTGCTCACTGTGTGTGGGCAGGTTATCCCGGATAGCACACTGTGGGCAGGAGGAAGGTGCTCTCAGCCCAGGGCCCCTTCTGAATGCAAAGTCAAGTAGTTGAATATAAGAGATATTGAAGTCTCAAGTCACACAGCTGATGTATGTCAGCAAAAAAAAATGGGACACAACTTACAGATCTTAAGCTGGACACTGTACATGTTTAGGTCACTGTATTATTATACATAGTGTATGCTGCATTGAAAGATGATTCAGGGAAGGAAGTCTGGGGCCAAGGTGGTCTGGGGAAGCATGTTTAAGAACAGGGCTTCCCCAAGACAGATAGAGAATAGCTCTCTACAAGAAGCCCTTGACCCAGGCGGGTTGTCTGTAGGAAGACACCCTCATGAACCCCCGACCATCGTGTGGGAAGTAGAAGGGAGGAGGGTAGGGTGTCAGGTAAAACCCCTCAGGGATTGTTTCAGCATCAAACATGCTAACACTACAGTTCTCAGACAGCCAGAGCTCCACATACAGTCTCCCAGAGATGTATTCCCAAGTAGTAACAGGCCACCCCCAAAAAGGGAAGCCACATACTCTTCTTGTGCCTTCAGGAAAAGCTTCACCTTTGAATACAAATCCAAACTTACTGTAAACAGTCAAAGTTCTTGGCTTTCCTGTTTTGGCAACAATGTGTGCTTTTGGGAATATTTAACACCAGCAGCTGCCAGTCAGTACAAAGTCCAGCAGGTATAAACTGACCAAACAGGACTTGCTATAAGCCTCCGTGTCCACAGACATATGTGCCTGGCTGCGGTCATGGCTGTGAGTTAATTTCTTCATAGTCATAAACCTCACTTGGTTAGGACAGAGAACTCACAGGCTGACATCATCATTCAAAAGCTTACAAAAGCATCAATTTTATCCCACTTACTTCTCTAACACAGTAGTTTTATAGATGAGTTACGCCCGCCTTACACCTGCCTCCAAGCAGTGAGCTCTCTGCTTTAATTAGCAATTGTGAAATCCTGAGGGGTCAGTTTATCCAAAGTTACTGAAACGATTATAGCTGAGCCTCTGTTTCTATCCATTCGCTTTCAGTTTTAATAAACATCAGGAAATAGTCTCACTCTAGAACCCTGCACAAGAGCCACAGCTACTTATCCCACACAGCCTGCTCACTGTCCTAGAGATTACACACATACATACACACACACACACACACACACACACACACACACAATTACTCAGTAATAATTATTTTCTCGGTTATTTAAGACAATATATTGTGATTTGTAAACTACCTGTCTCTTGTAAGACAAGAAAACCTTACCATGACAATGTACTTATTTAACCACTGTAGATGTTCAATATTTAACCACAGTGGTATGCTTACTTCTTCTACCCAAAACCATCAGTAATGTTTACTACAGTTGCTCCTCTGAAGGCCCATCATTATGTCCTTACATCCTGAGGGGCTCTTCTAGCCTGTGCGGTACACTTGGTGTACTGTCCCGTGTCTGTCCCCAGGAACTGGGAAGCAGCTCACACTCAGCAAAGGTTTGCAACTGTCATCATTCTGCTCATGGTGCTCCCAGCTAGTGATGAAATCATCTCTCTCAGATCTGTGCCATGACATATCCTATACAGCCATGGGAACCTGACTTGCAGAGGTTCTCACGCCTTCAGAATCAAGAGTGTAATGAGCATGCCAGCACAGGCCCCACTGACTTATCGAGCTGCCCTCATCAGCTAGTCAGACAAGGAAGGCTTCTCAGATTCCCTGACACAGGCAGGGAAAATGCACTCCGGGTATAAGCTGGGCCCGCAGACATTTCTTTACATTTTTCCTTTTAATAAGAAGGAAAAGAATAGTCACATGGCTATTACTAAGTGTTGATGTGATCAGCTTTGACATAGGACTTCTGTCTTCACTTCAGCTTCAGCAGCAAAAGTGAAATCCAGGTAGGACCCACTTTGACAGCTCAGTCTCCCATACTCCTCGCCGCAAAAGAGTCTAGGATCCTAGCTTGCTCCCTGGCACGGGGCATCTGACATTCTCATCTAAAACGGGTGCTTCACTCACTGCTATGCAGACTCTCACCACGGACTGCTTTCAGGATGGGCTGAGCCACTGTTCTCCCAAACAACTACTAACGAGCCCTTAACTCTGATAATAAGGTAGCTGGACAAGGGCACTTCAGCTTTTTGTGGGCTTCTTCTTGCTTTGAGAAAAAAGTCTTGCTAAGCAGCACAAGCAGTCCTTGAACTTGAGAACTTGAGACCCTCTGCCTTAGTCTACCCTAAGTGATGGAATTGCTGGTACCACAGTGACAGATATAGTTTGTGTGTGTGTGTGTGTGTGTGTGTGTGTGTGTGTGTGTGTGTGTGTGAACTAGAAGAGAAACCAAAAAAAAAAAAACCTGATAGCATCCTCAGAAATATGAAGAATGTAAGTAGACAAAACGATTCTGTTCCTATAGGTAGCCGCTCCACCCCACTGCCCACTCTACAGATGCACACTGGGAACAGGGGTCACAGACAAGAGTGAGGACTTAATCGTAAGACTTTAGTTCTGTTCCTCAAGGTAGGGTTTACAGAAGATTGTGTGTGTCTAGTTTTAGAGGGCATGACTTTACATGTTTTTTACAAACTCAGTTTTGTAGCTGAAAACACGTTTCTTAAATAATTTCCACTGAATGTTATTTTTAAGTGTTTAAAGTATTTAGTAGGAAACCCTTCCCTTTTTCCTATACAAACCAGGTTGAGGAACCCGACCTCAACCGTCACTCTCTACCCAAGGTCCACCTGGAGTCACCCCAGATGCCCAGGGAGGCAGCTTCACTAAGTCCTCAGCTTTTGGTTAGGAAGCACACTATGAGATCTGGGTACAAGGGGCTCCTGGGGCAGGATGGCCTCCTCCCTCTAGGCTGCTCCGGTCTCTTGAGGAGGTTTATATATTCAAGGAAGGGAAGGACAAACCTATGAGTTATTCCCAAACACTGATGAGTGGCAAGGCATAAAAGCTACTCAGGGACTCACAAATCATCCTAACAGCACTGCAAACTGAGTTGACCTAAATATAGCATTCACATTTATATTGAGGCAACATAAATGCTACTTACTAGGGCTAAGGGTGTAGTTCAGTGGGTAAGACCATCTACCCAGTGATGAAGTTAAGGACCTGAGTCTCACCATCACCACCCCTGAAGTACAATCCTGGCTGATTAAGATGGGCTTTTGTGGTTTTAGAAGCAGTAGAGTAAGTCCTATGTCTTAAATATTTTTAATTTTAAATATTCACACACATAATATAGCAGCAGCATAGCTAAACCAGGCCTTGGAGCACTCAGCTAAACAACACCATAGCACATTCACTAAGTGTCTGCTCCCATAGAGCACACAGAGGGGAGGCTCTGGTTACAGAATCCTATCAGCAACCCCAAACAATTAGACCAAGAGGAAGTCCAGACTGCAGGACATAGATCTCCAAAACTCAAGGATCACCTTTAACACTATGCTCTCTTGGTCTCCAGGCAATTCTTGCAGGTCAGACTTAAGAAAATATCACAGGATGCTGGCAGCCAGGAGAAGAGACTAGTAGGAATGCAGGTGTCAGCTGCTTTCTAAAGGTACTAGGCTCCTAGTCTGTCTTCAGTGTGACAGTGCAGACACTGACCCTCTAACCCTGCACCTGACACCAGTCTCTGTCTGCCTTCACAGCTGTAGGTGCCAGACAGAAGGAATTTTCCTTGTTAGGCCCTCCGCACATGGAGCTGGCTTCAAATAAAGTACTCAGAGCAAGAAAGAAGACAGTACTCACCTCCTTCAAAGCCACCACATCCTGGTCAAAGAGGAGGCAGCAGTGACCACACACTGAGCAGACCAGAGTCCAAACACAAAGGATAATGAGTCTCCTAAAGGAACGGAAACCAAAAAAGCCACACTATATTCCACGGCCCCCAGGAAAGCCCTTCAAGTACAAATGCTTCCAGTGTCCTTTTACATGCAATGAGAAGTCACATCTTTTCAACCACATGAAGTATGGGCTCTGTAAAAACTCCATTACTTTAGTGTCAGAGCAAGATCGTATTCCCAAGTGTCCCAAATCTAGCTCGCTGGACCCTAAGCAGACCCACCAGCCAGAGCCCGCCTCAAAGCCAGCCACTTCCAAGTCTCTCCTAAACGGACTCTCCAGCTTTGATTCAAAGTCTCAACAGGGCACTGCAAAGGAAGACGCCAAAGAGAACCTAGAAATGCAGGCTCGGGGAGCCCACAAGGGTCCCCAGAAAACAGCCCTACAGAAAGAAATGCCACCGGAAGCCATCATTAACACCCAGCCTTGCCTCGACAATGGGGTCCGACCTTCAGCATTTGTTCCAGTTGGGGAGCACAGACTTAGGGGGCCAGAAGACACAGAGGCTCCTGAAATGCTGGCATTAACCAACTCTACCACCAAAGCCACCTCATTCCACGGCAAGTCTGCATTCCATACTCCTGGTTATCCCTGGAAAGCAGGCTCCCCATTCCTCCCTCCTGAGTTTCCACATAAAATCCAATCTACAAAGGGGTTTGGTGCTATCTCCCCCTACATGCATCCTGCAATCCCAGAGTACCCCCACCCCTTCTACACAGAACACGGGCTGGCTGCCATCTATTCCCCCTACCTCCTGACCGGGAACACACCTGAGTGTGAGACCACTTTGCTGTCTGTCTATGGCCAAGACCAAAGACACTTCCTGTCTCATCCTGGGCCAATCCCCAAGCACTTGAATGCATCTCCATCAACATATGACCACTACAGATTTTTCCAGCAATACCACTCTAATCTGCCGATCCCTTATGGATTTTACAGACCAGACTCTGCATTTCCCTCCTACAGTCTCAGGCTCCCATCTGTCACTGGCATCACACGAGATCAGAGCTCTCGCTTGCTTGAAGATGCAGCCCTGGCTTACCCAGCCTCAAGTCCCTCAGAGTTAAACCTTTCAAACTCCCACAGGAAACACATAGAGTTTGAGAAGGAAAGTCCAGCTCCTGAGGCAAAAGATCCTTCTAAAGATGGGCAAAGGGATGCAGAAGAGGCCAAAATGAGCCCCCGAGCAGGGAGCGCTGCCACGGGCTCCCCAGGAAGGCCAAGCCCCACCAACTTCACCCAAACAAGCCAAACATTCGAAGGCCTGTGTGATCTCTCAAACAAAGCGGCCTCCTCAGGAACCCTGGAGCGACTCCAGCAACCTGAGCCGAGCCCCACTACCTTCAAACCTGTCCAGAAGGGCTCAGAAAGTCCTCACTCTCAACCTCCTGCAAACAGAACAGAGTCTCCAAAAAGGTAAGAAACTTTCTTTTTCAAAATCTCCAATGTAGTTTTGTTAAACACCAAGTTCATGCTTGTTCAGAATGCTTTACATGATGTTTTCCTAAGATTTCTCTTCATTTCTTCTAGCCTCCAGGCCATGAACAATGACTCTCCAGCCCAGAGAGGGAGCAGTGCCTCTTTCATCACAGAGGCCCCTCCCTCCAGCCCAGAGGACCACTCTAGAATAGGCCCCCTCAATCTCTCCAAGAAGCTGGAGACAAACCCTGCAGCCACTTATGGACCCATGTATGCAAGCAATGCCCAGGCAGATACTCTGGGCTTCTCAGGGCTGCAGGACCTGCCACTCAATCTGTCCGTAAAGGATCCCTGTAATGCCTGGGCTCCAAGGCCTGCCCTCCCCAGCCCACCACAAGGTGCAGAACCTGCTGCCGCTCCAAAGACTGAGACAAAAGGTTCTGAAGATAGGACAAGCCGTGTGGAGACACAGCAAGACAAGGCCCACAGCAGAACAACCCCAGATGTACACACGGTAGACAGCAGTGACGAGCAGAAGCAGACGGCAGCTGTGGCTCTCTGTCAGCTGGCAGCCTACAGCCCAGGGAATGTCCGAGTGGGTGATGAGGAAAACACAGCCCAGGAACCCACCTGTCAAGATGTGCCCACCCTCAGTTCTACAGAGAACCAGGAGGCTCAGTGTGACCTCAGACCCAAAGGACAAAAGAGGACAAGTCAAAGGGACGCAGGAAAATCCCAGCAAGGAACTAAAAAGGCAAAGCTGAATGACACTGTGCCAAGAGTGCTCACTCTACGCAAAAGAACCCGGGTTTCCTGAGGCCTCGTGTGTACTGGGTGCTGTGGCTAAAGAGATGCTTTTCACACTATGTTCCAAGCAGCATCCTCACTTTTTTGCTTTTTGGAGGAGGCACCATCTTGCCATGCTGTTCAAGCTGGCATAAAACTTGTGATCCTCCTGCTTCTGCCTCCTAAGTGCTGGGCCAGCCAGTATTCCCACAGTTTACCTTCACTTTTTATCAAGTCAGTTTTTATAAATACGGTTTTTCTTTTCTTTTCCAAAAGGACAAAAGGCTGTAATCTGTTCAGTTTTTTGTAAACATTAAGATAAATATTAAAAGGTGTTTCTACTTCTGGTTGTAAAAAAACATCTGAGTGGCTTATGCTCTCCAAGACTGATAAATAACCTGGGATTTCCTGTTTGTGACACATCAGGGAAATATACAGAACTAGCTCAGCATGTGAGTAGACTCACAGAAAGGACCTTTCACAAGTACTGTTTTTCAGGACTAAAACTTTTACTGTGTTCCTGTTTTCCTATTAAATAAATATAGTTATGTGTTTTGATGCTACAAACATCTTCAGTTTAAGTATCAACTGTTACATGTAAGAAGTGTTGTGATTATTTCTAACTGAACCGTCCACAAGCACCCAGAGGCTGATTTTGCTAGTAATTTGTTCCTATCAAGGAAGTGTATTGCTGGTCAAGTTAGGATCACCTACTTCTATTTGCTTATGATGTCACAGCAAACTTTCTCACTTAGGCTCATGCTCCACTTCCTAAAATGATGTTCATGTTAATTTTCCAATAAACTCATGTGTGAACTTTGAGAACACATAAAGCAAACATCAACGTAAACTCTATGGTATTCTTTAGAGTGTCCTGCCTTAGTATTCAGCAAGAAAGAGCTGATAGCTGAGGCAGCAAATGAAACTAAGAAAATGCTTCAGGGATTGGTAAATAAATTAGTAGCCATAGAGTCCAGGCATGTAGTAATCCTCACCGTGGGGTTTTTCAAAGACCACCGAGGACTCCTGAGTCTCTGAGTGCCTGGAGGACAAGGTCAGGAGCCTGGCAACTAATGCTGTGTGGGAAGAGCTCCACTCCTCTCACTCCTAATAGCCAGCCCTTCTCCTACTTCTAGACAGAGGCAACCTTTCACCCAACATGCCAGAACCAAATGTAGGCACTGAGCTCAGGAATTCATGCTTCCTTTTTGAGAAATCCTTTTGCTCAGCCAGCAATTCCCAGCTCCCAGTCAGCCCCAACAGAGGATGCCCAGAGACGCTGATTGATATTCTTTCTACCTTCAGATGATGTTAGAAATAGAGAAAAATGGGCTGAAGAGATGTCTCAGTGGTTAAGAGCACTGGCTGCTCCTCCAGAGTTCCTAAGTTCAATTCCCAGCAAACATATGGTGGCTCACAACCATCTGAAATGGGGTCTGATGCCCTCTTCTGGTGTCTCTGAAGAAAGGAATGGTGAATACATAAATAAATTGGTCTTTAAATAAAAAAAAAAAAAAGAAAAGAAAAAGAAAGAAATAGAGAAACACTTTGCAACTGGTTAAATGCATATAAAACTTCAAATACCAGCATAAAAGAGGGATGTGGGGTTTTTCACGACAGTTATGAAATATTTAAGGCCAGTGCTACAAACCATTTCTAACGTGGTGCAGCAGGTTTCCCGTTCATGGAAGCAGGAAAAACCTCTGTTAAACCTGGCAAGACAGGAGGAAGAGCCCTTTCCATCCACAGAGCTGGGAAAGGCCTTTAGGTCCATCCAAACCATCACATATATTAACCCAAACTTACTCTCTTGTGATAAAAAAAAAACAAAAAACAAACACCTAACAAATATAATTATCTTACTTTCCAGCTTGACTCTTTTTTTCTTTTTTATATTTGTCAAACATACACCAATATGTTTGACAAACAACAAAAGCATGACCCCTCCTACTCTCCAACAAGTGAAGGCCTGGCGGAGGAGAATGATGGCCCATGCTCATGACCCCACATAAGAACTCAGCCCTCCACTCAGGTCCCTAGACTCTGAAGAAGCATGATGGATAGCTCACTCATTGCCTCTATCATCTTAAGTGGCAAACAAGAAGAACCTAGCCAGCTGCCACCCATACCTGGGTGAAGCATGAGAAACTACTCTACCAAACAGGAGGTGTTCGGCCTCCAGGAAATTGGTCTGTACATTGGTACCATGGGCCTCAGATCAGGGACCTACCAAGGAAAATACCATCCTCCATAGACGGTTGCTCCAAGGGTAACTTTCAACAGTGTGCTCATGGCAACTAGAGTAGACATTCAATCTGCCTATAAACAAAAGGAATCTCTATACTACATTTAAAAAAACAAAAAAAAACAACAAAAAACTAGGGTCTTACTTGTTTCCCAAGTACTACCTCTCTACCTTCACAGTACACACAAAACAAAACAACCTTTCAAGATGAGTTAAACAGAACCACCACATGACCTAGTAGCAATCTTAGTGACAGACACACCATATAGACATAAAGCAAAGAGACACTCTCACCTCCTTTCCACGGCACCCAGCAAATGGGATCGTGGGGAGAGTGAACGCACTGCAGTGTCACTTATAGAAGCAGGACACTCTTACACATGCTACACTAGGATGGGTCTTGAGATCATTACACTCTATGAAATGGGCCAGCCACAAATGGCAAAATATTGAACATGCTTTGTACTTACATTAAGACCCAAGGATAGAAAAAAACATAGGACTAGGAAGTGGACTGGCGTTATGTGGTGTGAAAAACAGGTTATTTGGAACAACAGATGATTTAGAACCAGATGTATGAGATGGTTGCCCAATAGCATGAACAGAGTTAATGCCATTGAGCAAAATGCTTGGAAATGGTGACAACAAATTGCTGTTTTATAAATTTTTAACACGAGGGTTTTTTTAAATGAAAATGTAATATTCTAAAATCCATTGAAGTACATTTTAAATGAGCAAACTGTAAGGTAGATAAACTATATCTCAAATTATATTTTAAAACAAAAAACCTTTTCTAAACAATCCCAACAGTGGTCAGCTGTTATTTGTCCTCTTTCCATACCACCTTTTACAGGGCAGGAAAGGACAGATAGCTACAAAACACAGACACTTCCTCAAAGAAAATAAGTACAGGCAGACAATTCACCCAGTAGCAAAGTCACAGATGCCACAATATAGTCTCCATTTTTACAAACTTGGGTGTCTGACAGCTCAAAATGGTACAAATACTAAAACTAAACAACAGTGCAGCTCAGGGCACTTATCAACATGGCCCTACCTACCTGTTCTAGACATTGGTCAACATGGCCCTGCCCAGGGACCTGTTCACCTGGGACATGAAATGCCAGACATCCCACATGTGTATCATCAGAGCCAGTGGAGATCTCCAACTTTCTTGTCTCCTCTCCCCATCTCAAAAGCATGCTCCTAACAAAACTGTTGTATATTTAATTCTATATGGCATTTGCTACTTAAGAGGACCCAAAGGGATGTCATAACACCATCTGAATATTCCTGTTGAATGATGTCATGTACTGAGGCAAACAGGAGTTCTAGGCTGAAGTGCTAAGCTGGCCAAAACTGATAGGATCGACGTTTGCAGAACTCCGGATACCAATCAAACATTCATGACAACCAGAGGAATGCTAGAGGAAGGAAGTCACTTAGTTTCAGCGCTCACAGATACTCTATCATATCATGTCTGATGTTGAGATAGGGGACAGACTGTAGTCACTGGGACAGTGGATACAATGGGCCTCAGTGCATCCTAAGAGCAACTGCCTGGTTGTGTGGAGAGAGATTGCTTCTGGAGGCACCTATTAAAATATTCAAAATATTCTGTTTTCAACCAAAACAAAAATTGTAAGGCAAGAACAGAGCAGGAAAGTATAATACAAACACAGAAGAAAAGACAACTCTGAAGCAGCCCAGACATTTGGACTTACCAAAGACTTTTAAAATGCTCAAAGGAAACCGAAGACCATATCTGAACAAACTCAAAATGTCAACAAAGAGACAGAAGTTGTAAAATTGAAAAGCCAACAGTTGAAATGCAGGTTCTCTAGAGGGGTGTGATGACTGTCAACTTGCCAGGGTCCATCATTATTTAGGACACAGGTCTCTGGGTGTGTCTATGAGGGAGTTTGTAGATTGAGTTAACTAAGATAGGAACCCATCCTAAATGTAGGACGCACATTTCCAGGAGCAGGAGTCCCAGGCTACATAAAAAGGAAAAAGTGAGCTAAGCACCAATATCTTTTTCTGCTTCCTAACTGCGGACACAATGTGGCCGTCTGCCTCACACTCCCGCTGGCCTGCCTTCCCCACCAAGATGCACTGTACTCTCAAGATGCATGAGCCACAAGAAGCCCTTCCTTCTTTTAACTACTTCTGTTAGGTGACTGGTCACAGTTCTAAGGAAAGGAACTAATAAAGGGGCTTACAGTCAGATCTGCACAAGTAAAAGGCAAAATTACTGAGCACAGAAACTGAAATCACCCAGTATGAGGACCAGGGACAAAAATAATAAAGGAAAAGGAATAGAACCTAAGAGACCAGAGGGACACAATGGAGCACAACCACACACCGAAACTTTATATCCCAGAGTGAGACAGGAGAATGTGGCAGGTAGAATACTTAAGGAAGTGAAGGCCGAGTGCAGCACAAGCCTGGAGGAAAGACAGGAATCTACACACCCAAGAAGCTCACAACACACAAGGCACAAAATCCTCCTTTGAGCAAAACAGCAAAAAGGAGACAAAAGGTTTTAACCAAGCATCCAAAGAGACAAGAATGTTTAATTTCAAAACGTAAAACTGAGGGAGGAAAAAAAAAAATCAACCACAAAATTAGAAATGCAGGTATATAATCTATCAGGATAATAACACCAATCAAATATAACCACAGAGGAAATATAGCTAAAACCCTAGACAAGCCTTCCTAGGCTAAGCATGATGCTCTATGGAATATTCACAGTGCAAAGGGTTCAAAGAGCAACAACTCTGTCCCCAAAGAAACAAAAGGACTAAAACCAGGACCAATAAAGCATCTGGGTCGCCTAGAAATAAAGACTAAGTAGTCCTTTGATAATGGCCCAAGTCCTTATCCACCAAAGCAAAGATCAAAATCCAAACTGAGGCACAATATGTGGGGAAATATACATAACCCAGCAGAACTCCTTAAAAGATGACCAAGCTGCTCCTTCCTGAGACTCAGCCCAATAATCTAGTCTGCTGTGTGTACAGCTGTGGTAAAGCTGATCTGACTTCCCCAAAGTCACTTCCTCCCCGACTTCAGCATGCGCCCAGGAAGCTTCCCATGTCCTCTGGGACAAAAAAAAAAAAAAAAAAAAATGTTCTGGCTATCAACATGCCAATCTATCTACACTGTATCCTCTCCTAGACCACATTTATCCAGGTTTCTTACCACAGTTACGTGCTTTACGTTTTCTTTCTTTTCTTAAGAGATAAGAGTCTCTGAAAAAGTTTGAGGCTGACCTCAAACTCACTGTAACCAAGAACAGCCTTGAATCCCTGATTCTCTTGCCTCTACTGGGATTGTAATGTTTTTGCTTTCTGACAATTTAGCAAAAACTGGTACACAGTGGCTATGAAAAGAAGCATGTGTTCAGCTGTGTACCCTCAACTGTAACCTTAAGCAGATAAGGTCACCCTCAGAGGAATGGTGTAAGGTCTAAAGTAAGAACATAAAACCATCCTTAAAATGCTCAGGGTTAGTGTTACCATCTTCACACAGCTGTGTTCCAGAGTCCCTGTCACCCTGGTCATGATGCTTCCCCCATCAGGACAGAGTACAGCATGCCCCCAGTACAAAAAGAAGCTTCAAGGAAGTTCAGTTTACACGGAGGTAGTGCAGGGCAGAAGGACAACTCCCAACAGAAAGATCATGGACTAACTTAATCTACATCCTGTCTTACAGTTTTTAACAGCAGCTTGACACTTCTTACTTAGGACATCAATAACACCCTTGTCCTCACTCCAGCTGGTGGATCAATGATGTCTGAGGTCCTGAAATATGGCCCAGCTACATTTCATACAAGCTGGTCCCACAGAAAAGCAGCAGAACTAGTACAGGCTCACAGCACAGCCAAGTTATGGAACATCACTAACCAGGTTTCCACAGCGGAGCTTTCTGCAAAGACCATCGCATGGGCCTTAACGTTCTAGGAAACCCCCCAGCTCCCCCAAAGGCTACATCCAGTCCCTCTTGACAAAATAGCATGACTTAGCCACATCTGCCGCAATTCCAAACAAAGGCCTAGCTATAAAAACAGCCACCATCTAGCAAGACCTTGGAGTATCTTCAGACTTCCTCCCTGGTCATCAGGGACACACAGACCAAGCCATGGTAAGGTGACAGGTGTCCCATAACAAATACAATGGTAATTACTTTCTTAAAAGAGGGAAGACAAAAATAAATACTGGTGGGGATGTGAGGAAAGCAGGGCCTCACACACGGCTGGGGAGAATGTAGAACGGGGCAGCCATGTTATAAGAGTCTGGCCTGTGGGGCTGTCTCTGACTCTCTTGTCTGTGCGTGGGACTCTTTTCCTCCTACTGGGTTGCCACATCCAGCCATGATATGAGGGTTTGGGACCAGTTTTATAATATTGTATTATGCTATGTTCAGTGAATATCCCTGGGAAGCCTTTCTGTTTCTTCCTTCCTTCCTTCCTTCCTTCCTTCCTTCCTTCCTTCCTCCCTTCTTTCCTTCCTTCCCTCCCTCCTTCCTTCCTTCCTTCCTTCCTTCCTTCCTTCCTTTCTCCCTTTCTCTCTTTCTTTCTTTCTTTTCCCTTACGGGAAACAGAGGAGGAGTTGACCTGGGGGGAGGGGAAGTAGGAAGAGTGACTGGGAAGAGTGGAAGGAGGGAAACTGCAGACATAATGTATGAGAGAAGAATAAAAGTTAAAAAAAAAAAAAAAACGAGCCTGAGCTGTTTCTTGAAGTGATCCATCATTCCCACTCCCAGATCGACATCAAGACAAATGGTAATACAGATCTACCAAAAACTCAAAAACAAATGTTCACTGCAGCATCACTCAAAAAGTCAAAAGATGGAGGCAGCCACAGCAGTTACTTCAACTCTTAAGACTAAGCAAGAAGCAGTGCTCCCTTCTATACGGTGGAAACCCCATCAGCAGCAAAGGAATGGAGCACCACACAGTGATCATCAGAAAATCACACAAAGTTCAGACACAAAAGGACAAACACAAGTCTGTTTACATGAAATGTCAGAAGAGGGTAAAACAGACCAGCAACCAGAGGACCAGAGCATCGAGGGCTGGGAGCGGGGAAGAGTGGCTGCAGTGCAGAATTTCAGCCTGAGGCAAAGAAAATGTTCTTAAGTTAAATTACACCATGTTGCACAACTCCAAATATGTCAGAGACCACTATAAACTGTAAGTGGGTAGACGATACAGCATGTAAATTATTGCAATAAAACTTTTTTAAAAGCAGAAAGGCTAAATAGAATGCTGTTCTAGAAGTCCCTTGTGTGCCAGTGGGCTGACACTACAGACGGGCATTAGTGAGATACAACCACCAGATTCTAGACCAGCGGTTCTCAACCTGTGGGTTGTGATCCCTTTTGGGGTTGAACAACCCTTTCACAGGGGTTGTATATCAGATATCCTGCATATCAGATACCTATATTATAATTTATAACAGTAGCAAAATCATAGTTTTGAAGTAGCAACAAAGTGATTTGATGGCTGGGGGTCACTACAACATGAGGAATTATACTAAAGTTAGGCAGCATTAGGAAGGTTGAGAATTGCTCTAGACAAAAACCCTGCACAATCTCTGTAGCACATTCTGTCCTTTACTCCTTTCCCTTCCACTCACGAGGCACCTTCAGCCACTAACAAGGACGGTCTCACCAACCAGATGGCGGCACAGGGCCATAGCCTTACTATTCTCTGACACCTCAGCAGGACCTAACAGCTAGCCTGGGCTCACGCTCTTTCTGCACATGCCCTACACTGTGCCCCCTATCCTAAAGCTCAACGGCACTGCTGCCACAGCTATGTCAACCATCAGGACAGGACAGCTTCGAGTACTTTCAATGGGTGACAGTACCCCTCAAGAGTGAAAGGCAGTTCTAGAGACAAGAAAATCAATTATTACTAGGGTCCATGACCCTCCAAATCCAGCACACAGGATTTATACAACATGCAGCCACAACAGGCTAAGGAGGTACTTAGTACATTATAAAGGCTGGCATAAGAAGAAGCCTGAGAAATATGCATATGCCATGTTCTTCCACAGAAGCACTGGTGTCCATGGCTAACCACATTGAGGAACCCCACCAAGTTTCAGCAGCCCTGAGGATGCAGATCCATGTGGTTTGGTTACTTACCCTCTGAGAGTCTTGATGGCAGCAACAGGCCTCGTCTACCCAGCTCTGCCAGTGCCAGACATCCACCATGCCATGCCTTATCCGTCTCCTGAAAACTGAAGCCAGAGTTCTAAGGTCAACTCCAAGTCTAAAGCCCACAATTTTACAGGAAACACAAGGTGGTTCATATTCTGGGCCAATAAGCCTTGCTAAAACTACATTACTTCTTGGCTAGACAAATAAGACACTCTAACCTAATATGAATATAACTGCCACATCAATACTACTCTTTACAACACCTAATAATAATGAAAAGGATTGGGTCAATGTAAGACCAGTCCAGAAAATATGTTCTTCTAGCTAGGCTGCCTTGTCTGGCCTCAGTAGAAGAGGATGCACCTAGCCTCACAGAGACTTAAAGTGCCAGAGTCGGGGGATACCAAGGGTGGCCCCCACCCACCCAGAGGAGAAGGGGAGAAGGGATGGGAAAGGATGGGGGGGTGACTGAGAAGGGGCAGTGTGTGAGATGTAGAGAATATGTAGAAAATAAAATGTAAAAAGACCAGCCAGGGACATTCAACCATTTACATCATAAAACCAAGTCATCTGCCTGAGATGGTGTCCCGCCACCATGACCACAATGCTCCAGCCTCAGCCTACTCTCATCAGACAGCAGAGAGTCAATAGAGATTCCACCCAACTCAGAGGACATTAATTGAAAAGAAACGGTGGATGCCTTTAATTGGCACCCACTGTTACTGGAGTGCTCACATTTCAAGATTACAAAACTGATAAATTAAGATGGTCACTGTGTCACGTGCCTCTAATCTCCTGGGAAGAAAAAGACAGAAAGGGAAGAAGTTTAAGTCTAGACTGCTAAAATACATGAGATCCCATTGAGAGAAAAGGAGGAAGAGGGAAGGAGGGAGGGAGGGAGGGAGGGAGGGAGGGAGGGAGGGAGGGAGGGAGGGAGGGAGGGAGGGAGAGAGAGAGAGAGAGAGAGAGAGAGAGAGAGAGAGAGAGAGAGAGAGAGAGAGAGAGAGAGAAAGAAATTCAAACATCTTTTTCAAAGTATGGAGGTGTCAGGTTTGGCTATGTTCCCAGGCTGATTGTAAACTTGTAGGCTCAAGTAATCCTCCTACCTCAGCCTTCCAAGTAACTGAAACTACAAGAAGACAATTTTGCACCCAACTAAACTGGGTCTCACAAGTAATATTTTATATTTAAAATCAATGTGCCTGTATACTCAAAAGTTCTCTTCAGGGTGTGGCCTATTACAATGTGAGTGACTGTTCTCAGACTGGTCAGGGCTGCTCTGAAGTTTCTGTATTTTGTTGCCAACATAAACACAGAAATGCACATCATAGAAAAGCAAATCAAATGGCAAGCTTTTACCTATTCTGGCTGAATTCACTTGACAGTAAAGAAATGTGTAGGAAAATCAACACTAAACTGTACAGCCAACAGCCACTTTACACATCATCTATTAAGTGAGGACAAAGTCACTAATGCATTCAAGACGGACAGACAGCACGGCCCTTCCTGTCAGATACAGTTGTCCTCCCACTCACCACAACTGTTATGACTCACTCATAATTACAATTTTTTAAAGTGCCAGATGTCTTACCATGTGTCTGCTCAGAGGCTATGTGATCATTTTAAATCTTGGAGGGTTTGTTTTATCAGTTGAGACAGGATGTAGCCCAAGACAGCCTAAAGCTTACTATGTTCACTATGTAGTTGAGGCTAGCCTTGAACTCTTGATCCTCCTACCTCTATTGCTCAAGTACTGGTATCTGGATCCATTTCCAAATATTCTTTTTTCCATTTCCAAATCTTTATGTCCCTCAGGATTTCAAATGGAGAGAGATGCTTCCTCACATTTTTCATGAAGATTCATCATCATAGTGAACTTGATATAGTATCAACACAACAGTGACTCAAATATATCATTTCTAAACTACAAGAGTGTCACTATGTCTTCAGGCAGGTAGGCCTGGAAAGTTCCTATCACCACTACAGACTCATGTCTGATAAAGCCCAGCCTTTGATATGACAGGGGCATAGTAAGAAACTGTGGTCAAGTGCTAAGAGCAAGCCATTATCTCAGATCTAAGCCGAGGCTCCCAAGCCTAGGGATCCAGAGAGAGAAAGCATAGAATGCTGAAATGCCATCAGTGCACTGAAGGAAGAGGCTGAGAGACTTAGGCCTCCACACAGACCCAATGTCCTGACCCTTCCATCAGCATGCTTGCTCCATGTTTTTGGACTAAGGATTCAAAAGCAGCAACACCTTTTCCTCTCTCCAGAACACAGGCTCAAAATCAAGATACGCTTTTGTATCTGTCATCTATTAAAGCAACAGACCCATAAGAAGCTTAAATGAGCTAGGGTCCAACATTAAACCAAGACTACAAGCCAGGAGAAAAAAAACACAGTCTGGAGAACACTACACTGTCTACACTAGAACCCTGCAGCACTCCAAAGAGAATGATGCCAGAGAAACTGAAGGCAAGAAAATGTAAAAAAAAAAAAGTGGGGGAAGAGGGGGCACCTGGATAAAAAGTTCTAATTAACCAGAGGGAATGTACAGAAATACTCTAAAAGGGGATGGAGAAAACAGTGCTTGAAACTCAGGGAAGGCTTGAAAATGACAGAATGCCAGCCCTTCCTAAAGGTGCCAGCACAAAGCCCAGGGAGAGCATCACCAACCCATCTATCCCGTGACTTCCAGGGGCGGCTCCAGGGACAAGGTCTAAAACAAACCTACAGAACCTTGAGAAAAGAAGCTGTACACACTGTCTTCTCTTCATACTTCACAAAGCAGTCCCAGTAAAACTGTTTTCTGCTAGTACTTCTGCTACATATTGCCCCCATTTGAAAGCAGTCTCTGAGCCGGGCAGTGGTGGCGCATGCCTTTAATTCCAGCACTTGGGAGGCAGAGGCAGGCGGATTTCTGAGTTCAAGGCCAGCCTGGTCTACCGAGTGAGTTCCAGGACAGCCAGAGCTACACAGAGAAACCCTATCTCGCAAAACCAAAAAAAAAAAAGAAAACAGTCTCTGACACACCATCTCCTCTAAACTGCAAACTGTCACTAAGCAGGCTGAGGCAAAATGAAAGGCCCAATTCAGAAGGGAGTGTACTTTGGGCTGTTGGTCTCTAAAGACATCTCTAAAGACACAAGGACCAAGTGCTAGAGAGCTCAAAGTGCTGATAACAGACTTCCCACCAGCCAGTAATAGTCACACAGAATAGCAGGCCCACACAGAACAGCAGGCCCAGAATGGTACAGCCAACAAATGGCCATGCAAACTGAATTTATGGCATCATACACACACCATTTGCCCCATACACTCAGAAAGTCCAGAAAGGCTAAACTTCAGTTCGTTAAAATACGACTCCGAGTCCAGGCCTCAGTTAATCAAGGGTCTCAGTAGCAATGAAGCATACATCCAGAAAAGTCCCTCGTTTTAAGATGCTCTGCCACTCACAGTGCATGACCAAAGCCTTCACTTGAAGATGAAGGCCTACATTTGCATGGGTTCAACACTGACTTCATCTCTTTCTAAAGGTTTTAAGTATACAATGATGTTGAAACAACATATAAGATAACTGAAACTGTCAAGTTTAACTTAACAAGGAAAAACTAGGCTTTGGGGTTCTAACAAATAGCTCAATTTAAAGAATATATATTAATACACAAGAACAAAAAGCTGCAGGCCTGCCTTTGACGGTGATAACCCACCTGAAACAGTCCAACACAGACCCCACCACGTCATCTGCCAGCTCTCTGGGAAGCCTTCCAGCCATCCTACCAATTCTGAAAAAGAGAAGCAATAGTCCATCAGCTGCACATGACCACCTTGAGTAAGTTTCCTATTAACCTAGAGCAGGGCAAGCCTCAAACACTGCCCAGCAACCATGCCTAGGACAGGTCAGGTGATTTCCTTGGGCATGTGAACAGGGTCACCTTTCTGCACAGTAGTGTGAACCCTGACCCCGTCAGTGATAAGAGCCCCCAAGTACTTCTAGTTGGATGCTGCAAGCTCCTACCTAGACTTTCACAAAGGATAGCCCAGGCCCTGCACTGAGGGAAACTGGAGGCCTGAAGTCAGGCCCAAGAGAAGATCATTCCAGCCTGTCTCACTGTGCATGTGTTGGTCTATCCCTCCCAGCAGGCCTGACTTTGGGCCAAAATATATCTAGGGTTGGCATAGATACAAGTTCCTGTGGCAGCCCACTTCAGCTTATGGAGAGCTTTGCATCTGTGATGCCAGGGAAACCTGTGAGCAGGAAGCTGCACTGCCTCACTTTACGGCTACCACAGGGAACCTCTTCAACAACCTGAACATCTAATCTGTGTTAATCAACTATTACTAATAGTGGCCTCACACCACTTTAGGAAGCCTAAAATTTAACCTCAGTATTTTTTTTTTTAAATTTTGGGTTTTTGGGTGGTTTGGTTTGGTTTGGTTTTTTTGTGTTTGTTTGTTTGAGGCAGGATCTCACTATGTAGCTCTGCTAGCCTGGAACTTCCTACATAGAACCAGCTGGCCTTGAACTCATAATATTCTGCCTCTGCCTCCCAAGTGCTGGGATTAAAGGCATATACACAGCCAATAATTATCTCCAAGTGTACATTATATAAAACAATAGTTCTATCATTTGAAAATCTACAAAGTATTTGCAACTCTCAAAACCTAGGTAAAGTTTTTTTAAGAAATGAAGACTTTTCTAAGGAATCAACATCGACTGAGACCCAGCTGCCCCCGGCCTCTGGCACTCAGCACCCAGGGCGTCCATACATACCCTTTCGCTGCAGACCACCGCACCACAGTGTCCTTGTCCTTCAACCCAACCAGTAGCTGCTCTGCAAGAACCAGGACACAAAGAACCATCAGCCTACATAAAATCATAATCCTCTTGCTTCTATACAGATTCTCCCAGCAATCCTGCACCTCACGACGTAGGAGTGCACTGTGGAACTACGTATTCTATGGATCCCAAAGGACACACTGTGCTCTCATAGGTTACACATGCTCAAAACCTCAGTGCCTGAGAAGCTGATGCACGAGGACTTCAACAAAGGCTCTTTGGAAATCCCAACACTCAGGAGGCAAAGGCAAGCAGATTTCAATTGCCTTCCAGGCCAGCCTGATCTACATAGAGTTCCAGGCCAGCCAGAGCTACACAGTGAGACCCTTTCTATAAAAAATGAGAGTCTTTATTGTATTTTTTTTCACATTAGTGGAGGAATGGGTATGATGCGGGCACGCCACTGCATGAATGTGGAGACTAGAGGACAACTTCTAGGAAATGGCTCTCTCCCTCTACCACATAAATCCCAGGAATCAAACCCAGGAGTTGTCAAGTTTGGTCCCTTTACCCTCTGAGCCATCCTGCATGCCCAAGAGGTCTTACTGTCCATACCCAAAAGGAGAAATGTTATCCTACATGTATAAGCATATTGCCTGTGCATGACTGGTACCTGCAGAAGTCAAAAGAGGGGTCAGATCCCCTGGAACCTGAGTTACAGATGACTGTGAGCTATCTTATAGGTGCTGAGAACCAAACCAGCAAGTATTCTAAACAGCTGAGCTATCTCTTCAATCTTGGACCTTAAATTTAATTATAATGACTGTTTTTAATCATAGAAAAGGGCATTTCTGCCACTTTCTAACAAGTGGAGCCAACCCAATAGGACAATCAGCAGGGAACAGATGCTTCCCCAGGTAAAGGCCCCTGTAAGTCAATGGAAGGGGAGATTAAAGGAAACAAATATTTGAGAAGGCCTCCACAGATAAACATGAAGAGGGGGGGTTGCAACACAGAGGCAGTCAGGTTATTCCAGGTCACATATCCCTGCAAGCCCAGTATGGTCCCAATGTTGGCCAGAGGACAAACCCCAGAAGAGCTGACATGGATAAATAGCTAAAGGGTTGGGATGGGAAGAAACAAGTCACCAGACCCATAAGTGTAAAGCAAAGGGCCTAAGGCAAGTAGGCAACAAGAGAAAAGGAGCAGAGAACTCAGCCTGGGCCCATAGAATGCAAGGTGGCTTAGAGCAACTCAGGATACCGGGCACCACAGCAGCTAATCCCAGGAATTCACAGAAGAGAATCCCAGGAAGCATCAGGGGTCAAAGAAAAGACCAAATGTATGGTGAGTGCTGGGCACATGAACAACAGCTCTGTGGTCAAGGAGATGGTGTGGACAGCAGTACAGACAAGTCTGCGGGAAAAGCACGAGTGGACTCAACACAGCAAGAGAGACGGTCAGCTAGCTTTGTACCTCCCAGCCAGGATCCTCACAGGAAGTGGAGATTTAGGATCACAGTCCATCCAGCATGAGGCAGGAAAGCAGGAAGAGTGAAGGAAGAGCAAGTGAACGTGAGGGTGGGCACAGTGAAGGGTTGCCTGGGAACAGACACTGGGTCCTGATCAGTATGGAAACCTTAAGTAGTTTGAGACGATGCCTAAGGAAAGCTTGCTTACACAAGACAAGAATATGGAGGCTGGAAACATGAGTCCCATGTTCCAAGCCCATGTCCCTGGGAACACTGTTTCCCTGAAGACACCCAGGAGAACAACGTAAGGTCAGGTTGCCAAAAGGCAATGAGGAGTGGTGAAGAGACAGTGGAGAGCTGGCACTGCTGGACCAGGTGTCTATGAGGTCAGTGAGTCACCATGTGCTAGGTGAATTATCAGAAGGTAACCAGAGAGAAAGGCCAGGCCGTACTGTACAGGGAGGCATGCATGTATCTCCTGTAGGCTCCACTTACCTATCACAGTTTCCACTCCCTCTGGGACATCATAGTCTTCATCGCCATCTGAAGTCAAACTCTCAGACGGCAGCTTCTGTTCACTCTTACCCGGGGCACAGAGCTGCAGGTTGGCAGCCAAAGACCGACAGCCACGCTGATACCTATGCAGAACAAAACCATCTCAAGTTGGTAAGTTCAACCTGGCCCTGAAAATAAAATTTTTGGTAACTAGTATCATCAACTTAGCATCCCTCAGAATCACACATGATACCTGCAGAAATCTCAATCCATACAAACCTCAAAGAAAGCCAACTTAGGCCAGATAAATGCCCTAATTCTGAGAAGCCTTCCACAACAAAGCTTCATAGCAAAAGGCAACGCCTGGCCATAGGTGCACATGAAAGATATCAGGGCCTCACTCACCCTTGTTCACAAGCAAGTGGCTGCCTTCTCCACCTGCTTGGCTCTCTGACCTCAGCCCAGACCACAGAACCCATTTTTGTTTTTTTTTGTTTTTTATTTTTTTATCCTGTAGGCCAACTACAGCTCTGAATTGATCTCCCACTTGCCTGGGAACAAGAAAAGAATAGCCAATGAAAATGTGGCTCATGGTCACCACTGCACCACCACTTTGACCCAAGTCTGGACCACTAGCCTTGACCAAGCAACTCCCTCCTAAGAGTCAGCATGTCAGAGTAACCGAAGCTTACCTCCAAAGTCAATTCAAAAGAGGCAGGTAGCTTCTGTCTGGCTCTCTACCCAGTGGCGAGCCCCATGTGAACCAAGACAGGGTGCTTCCCTCCCCAACAGAAAATTATGTGCACTCCCTTCACCTCTGCTCCACAGACACTGTCAAGACTGCAGCAAAAGCACAGCACAGAAGTACAAGCAGCCACATCTCAAGTGCTACACAGGTCACTACTGAGAAAGAACACAAAACTCACACACAGTCTCCCTCACACTCTGAGTAACCCTCACAATGAAAAAGTACAAGAAAGGACCCAGGAAGATCAGGAGAAAGCCACGTGAAGAACTCAGAGCTCAGGGGATGTCGGGTCACCAGCACGTGGGACCAGTAGTCCAAAAGCTCTGGCTCTCACTTAAGAGCCCCATAAGAAGCAAAACGTGTCCCACAGAGGACGGCTGCACCCCAGAGAAAAAACTGAAATAAACTGAAGCCAAGAATAGACAGGAAAGTGGATGCACCCAGCATTCACACCCTATGAGGACCAAACTGCACCACCTGCAATGGGAAAATCCTCTAGAAAGCAGCATAGGAGATCTAACCAGTACCTAGAAATAAAAGAAATAAAAAGGGAAACTGGGCACGGTAATGCATGCCCATCATCCCAGCACTTCAGATGAAGGCAGGAAAATCAGGAGTTCAAGGTCATCCAAATAGCAAATCCAAGGCCAGTCTGGGTTATGTATTACAATGAGACCCTTTCCCTGCAAAAGTGGGGAGGGACAATACTGAAAGAAAAAAGAAGCCGGGCAGTGGTGGCGCACGCCTTTAATCCCCACACTTGGGAGGCAGAGGCAGGGGGATTTCTAAGTTTGAGGCCAGCCTGGTCTACAGAGTGAGTTCCAAGACAGCCAGGGCTACACAGAGAAACCTTGTCTCGAAAAAAGAAAAAAAAAAAAAGAAAAAAAGAAAAGAAAGAAAGAAAAAAGAAAAAATGGAAGAGAAAACAAATAGGAAGAAGGTTGATTTAATATTCAATCTTTAGCCAGCCTTGGTTGTTCATCCCTTTGATCCCAGCACTTGGAAGGCAGAAACAGGGGGAACTCTGTGAGTTCAAGGCTAGCCTACTCTATAAACCAGGTTCCAGGATAGCGAGGGCTACATAGAGAGACTGTCTCAAACAAAACAAAACAAAAATTCAGTCATGTTTTGGTTTGGATTGATTTTTTTTGAGCAACAGAGTCTTCCTATATAGCTCTAGTAGGCCTAGAATTCACCATGTAGAAGAAGCCAGCCTTGAACTTTCCTCCTGACTCACAGAGTGCTAGGATTAGGAGTATGTGTCAGCATGCCTACCAAAACATAATTCTATTAATATTACATTATTATATGTGATTAAAAAAAATACAGATTAAATTATTTTTCCTTCTTAAATTAAGGTTCCTAATACCTGTGAGCATTAACTGAACAGATCTGGTATGTCTGTGAGTTCACCTCTGAACATGTAAACGAGCTCTAGTACAGACAAGTCTTGTCCAACCAGCCAATAGCCTGGGCAAAACAGAAGACTGCCTCTCCCACTGCCAGCCTCTGACCAGCTCAGTCTCCTGAGTCTCCAGTTGCCTTCCACCCTCCAGGTCTTGGGCTTCACTGGCTTCCTTCCACAGTGTCTACATCCTATCGGTTTTGTTTCTCTGGAAATTTTCCATGACGCTTTAAGAACAGATCACTAGAATGTAGCCTACAGAACAACCTAGACTGAAGTGTGCATGTGAGGGATATTTCAGTAAGACATCTCTAAATCATAGCACATTTCCTTGGAGTTCACTACACACTGGAAAACATTTTAACTAAACTTAAATAATTCTTCCCAAATCACACACATTAATAATTGAATGCAGCTCAATAGTACAACACTTGCATTAAGCCCTGGGTTTAAGCTCCAGTACCACTAGAATAGTATTAATAGCAATAACAGCAGCAGCACCTTCCAGACATGATGGCACATGCCTAGAATCTCAGCACTTAAGACTGAGGCAGGAGGAGTGTAAATTCAAAGCTACCCTGAGCTACACAGCAAGGCTCTGTCTCAAAAAGGGGGGACAAAAAAAAAAACCTACTGTGAGGATATTAGAAGAGTCTGTGTCCACCAGCAAGAAAAGACACTTCTGTTTCTGATGTTTCTGAATAAACTTTCAACAGTGAGCTATGTTTTCTGAGAGACGATGGAACAGAAAGCTTTTCCCCAAGAGCCAGAACCAACCACTTGCAGGTGCAACTGAGCAGCACCTGAGGGAAAGGCAGAGCAAGCTTCTCCATCTCCAATCTAGCTTCAGCTACTCTAACTGAAGATACTGAGTCAGAAAACAGCCAAAAGGAAAACCATTCTCTTCGAAACCAGAAACACTCAGGCACCAAAGGAAAAATGAAAGCAGAAGACAATGTTTGCTGTTCAGTCCACACAATCCTCTCCACCTGAGAAAAAATGCAAAGTCCCACGCCTAACTTACCTCCATGTGGCCACCTTTGGCTTCAGGAAAGTCAACCCCAGCCTCTGGACAAGCTTCACACCAAGCTTCCGCAGCAAGGTGTGACTGCTCTCAGGGAGTCTGCATCCATCAAGGCACTGGAGCACAGTGTCGGCTGCGGATGAGAACATGCGACTTAACGTCTCAAGATCATGCATGCCTGCGTGCTTGCATCCCTGAAACACACTAATCCCCTGAGCCCTGGCCACAAGACCCCTTTTCTCTCCAGGTTATCTATTAAGAACAGCTATGGTGAAGCCTACTTACTGTCTTCACTATGCTGCACAAAGTAGATAAGGCCCAGAGCAAAGAGAAAGCCATCTTGCTGTGAGCCTGATGAGACATAGGGACAAGTGTGGGCAAAAGAGATCATTCAAGTGAACTGGGGCTTCTGAAGCATGTTTTACTCATGGACTACTCACTCAGCACTGTGCTGGAATGGAGGCAACACTAGGGCAGGAGACTGAGCCCAAGGAAGCATAATGAGATCTCTTGCATGAGACCCTGGGCTACAAAGGCCATTCAGGAGACTAAAGTGTGGCAGAAGAGTATGATAATGACATTTTGGACACAAAACAAGAGCCCAGGATAGGAACATAGGGCCAGGTCTCAGATGGAAAATGGACTAGGATAGGCGGGTTAATTAAGTTAGATGAGCTAGCTGGGTGATAGCCTAAGCTAGGCCTATTCTCTTATTCATTATTCTTCCTCTGAAAGGTCCAAGAAATCCCACTATAAAGAGGGAATGAAGTAATGGAAAGAGAATATAAAGAGATAGAGGAGGAAAGTGAGGCAGTGGGAGGAAGGTGAGGCAGTGGGGAGGAAGGAGAGGCTGTGGGGAGGAAGGAGAGGCTGTGGGGAGGAAGGAGAGGCAGTGAGAGGACGTGGTGATAAGAGGGAAGGAGATGATGGGGAGAAGATGAGGTGACAGGTTACAGAGAACAAGGTAAGAAGGGAATGAAACAGTGAGGGTATGAAGGAGAAATGAACTGGAGGGGTGAGAGGAAACAGGATGATGTTGGGGAAATAAAACAACAGGAAAACAACACTGCTGTGGGCTCCCGGGCGACCTAGGGCCATGCTTACAGTTACCAGGCCCCTCGAGGATTAAGTCAGGGCACTTGGAGTGTTGCAAAACCCAGATCTCAGAAATTTTCTGTATCTCAAATAGGTAGAATAGTTTATCAAAGATATATTAAAGAACACAAAGCAGAAAGTCAAAGAACTATGACAGTGTCCAAGTACACAAAGCTACAGGTTCTCACCCGCTTGAGTTAAACGTTAGAGCAGAAGCGCACTTGACTATATACCCACACACTCATAGCGCACTCTCCTTCAAATTAGTCTTACCGTAGGGTAGACAGTCTTCACGTTTTCCATGCTTAAATATTTGAGCCTGAAAAAACAGCATGTTTTAAATACATTTTAAGTTTAAAATATACACAAGTTATCAGAACAAACTCATTGCATCTTCCAGAATTTTGCTGAGCATACACCAACAGACACCAGGTGAAAAGATTCAGGTCATGATAAAGGAGAGTCTAGAAAAGAGATCTTCCATCAGGTCCCTTCATAGCAAGAGTACAACAATAGCATCTGGTCCTCTGAGGAGCTTGGATCCTAACCTGCAGTGTGCAGACTGGACTGGAGAGAGATGGGAAAGTCTCATCAAGAGCTACAGATCAAAGGAGTCACACAAAAGTGAGAGGCCGCCGGGCGGTGGTGGCGCACGCCTTCAATCCCAGCACTTGGGAGGCAGAGGCAGGCAAATTTCTGAGTTCGAGGCCAGCCTGGTCTACAGAGTGAGTTCCAGGACAGCCAGGGCTACACAGAGAAACCCTGTCTCGAAAAACCAAAAAGAAAAAAAAAAGTGAGAGGCCTTCTTGCTCACTACCTTATCAACCCAGGAGGAGGGTCTCACACTCCTCAGCTCTCACAGAACTGACTTCCACCCCCTGCCACAGTTTACCACTGGATCCCCCTGTGATGGTAGCTGGACATCATGCAGTCTCTGTACTATGAACGCATCTGGAAGTCAGCAGCCAAAAAAACTATCTGATCTTCACTAGAACTAATTCTCTCTCACTAGTGTACTAAAACACTGGTCCTTACTAGCACACTGGCCCTCCTTCAATCATAGCAATGTTTCTCTCAACTCCTGGAACTTGAATATGTGTGTGTGTGTGTGTGTGTGTGTGTGTGTGTGTGTGTGTGTTTACACACACACACACATATATATATATTTTAAAGAACACTAGTTCTCTTCCACTAGAACAGTGGCTCTCACTGAAACACTGGTCCTTACTAGAATTCTGGTTCTTCTCACTGGAACAACAGTTCTCTTTCACTAGAGCACTGGTACCACACTGATCCCAAGCACAGACACACATGGTGGCACATGCCTATAACCCTAGCACATGAGACACAGAGACAGGAGGATCACCACTAGTTCAAAGCCACCCTGGTCTACACAGCAAGTTCCAATGTAGCCAGAGCTACATAGGAAGAACCCTGTCTCAAGAAACAAACAGGCAAGTGAAACATAAGTAAAACATAAACACAGAAATCATAAGCATTTTAAATTGACATTAACACATGTAATGAAATAAAAGAACACATATATACATATGCACCAAATGCAAAATCAGGTCCAGTCAGTATCTAGTCATCTGCATTGGCACCTTCCTGTTAGTCCCCCAACACACACACACACACACACACACACACACACACACACACACAGTCCCAGTACCACCCAGTGCCTATTAAGAGAACCCACAGAAGTCTGTGATGCCTGTTGGCTCCCCAAACCCCAAGGTGCTCAGGAGGACACCCTCAGAACAGGTAGTGACAATGGAGAGCCTTATCTGAAAGCTGGGGCACCGCAAGGCACAGCCTCTAATCTCTGTCAAACAAGGGTCCTGCAGCACAAGCTGCACCAGGCACTAGAGCAGTGGAGGACCTCTGTCTTACTGGGTGGGATAAAGCAACCCAACTGCTTCAGCTCCCATCTGGGAACTGAGATTAACCAACCACAGCCTCAAAATGCTGGCAATCACAGCCCCTTAGCAGAAACCACACTATATTCCTTCTCTTTTTATCACTTTTCTTTCTACCAACTCAACTCTAGTCCTTGTGTGATAATCTCAGACCCAATGGCACAGACTGCATTACTTCAACATACTCAGCGTGAATGAATGGCAAGCCAGGACTTAGTCACTTCAGAAACACCATGTCATAGTTTGGAAAGTCATTCCCAAAATGCTCAGTGAACTTCGATTGATAGAAAAAGAACTCTCTGGACCCCACCACTGCTCCCTCATAAACCTGTAGAGGTCTCAGAGAGGTGCCACCAAGTGACGCTTTGGTTTGGCAGGCCATAAGGAACTCATCAGTGGGCCCTTGGGCTCTGCACCTTGACACTCACTATAGCTACCTCACCGAGCTGCCAGTGAAGAGAAGCAGCTGAGCAGAAGGGAGTGCTCTCCCTCCTCCCCACACACACAATCAGCCACACTACAAACACTATACACTGTAACCTTGAAGCTGGTCTGGCACCAGAAGTGAGAAGGGAGAACACAGCCTGGTGGCTAACCTGACCATCTGGGGAAGAGGCTGGGTAGCCCCAAGCCAGTCCAGGTTTGCAAACTGTGACCTCAATTAGTTCAGACTCAGATCATAAGTCCATGGGTGAAAATACAGAAGTTAGGCACTTTGTGCTTTTAAAAAGTTAGGTCTGCATGCTCCAGTGAGTATATGGGCAACACAAATTGGACTTGGTATTCTTTTTTTTTTCCTCTTTGTTTAAAAGGGGAAGTCGTAAGGGGATGGGAGGTTGGGGGGACCTAGAAGGACTGGGAAGTGAATGAGATTTGGGTACATTATGTGAAATTTCCAAATAATCAATAAAAACATTAAGTTAAAAAAAAAAGTAAGGTCAAATTTCACATGCATAATCAACTTTCACCTCTAAACTGATGCGTATCCTTTAACTCCACAGAAACCCACCCCACAGGCTCTAGAGACTACATTCCCTTTAAAGCAAACCCTGGCTAGAAAAGCAAGGCAGGACAAAATCCACGGAGCAACCATGGGCCTGGCCTCAATGCACCTTACAGGACTAGCACATCCCAGAGTCCCACCAAAGCACCCCTTCAGGGATGTACCCACCTCCCAACCAGGTGCACAGCTGCCCTTGCTCCCTTTCTTAGTCATGGATGGAAAAACTCAGGGCCATCTTAAACAAAAGACAACTTACAAAAACAAGAAAACCTAAAATGGTCCAGAATATCTATATTCCAAATATATTTGGATATTACAAGGCTTCCTATTTTTATAAAAACTAATCAGGTTTCAATCAGTTTTCAAAGTAACAGTCAAAAACCTGATTGTCTTTGACTTAAAAAAAAAAATTACTAAAACGAATGTTCCCAATTTTCCAAAAACCATGAAATGCTGTACCACCAGCTACAGATGGCAGTAAGTCAGGGGCACTTTACTGAGTCACCTCCTCAGCTGTACAGTGCCAGGAAAAGCATCTCACAGGTCCACTGCTATCCACATGAGGCTCCATGCCTATCCATAGAGCAGCCAGGAGCACAGACCACAAGTCATGAAACAGGCAATGGCAACAATGCTTAAAACATTATGAACTCAAAACACCTATAATTCCAAAGCAAACTAAAATCAGAACTGCTATGTATGAGGAACAACTTTTTTTTGCTTTAAAAATAAGTCCTGAGGGTATAGCTTGCCTTACATAATTAAGACCCAGGTTCACAGGCCCAACACTTTAAAAGGAGAAAACTGTAGAAAGTCCTTCAATTGGCACAGTGAGCATACAGAATGTCTGCCAGAGTACGTAAGAAGCAATATAATAGCACACTTCAAAATCAAAGAGCCGGGAGGTGGTGGTGCACACCTTTAATCCCATAACTCTAGAGGCAGAGGAAGACAGATCTCTAAGTTCAAGGCAGGCCTGGTCTACAGAGCAAGTTTCGGGATAGTCAAGACTACAGAGAAACCCTGTCTCGAAAAACAAACAGCAAAAAAAAAAAAAAAAAAAAAAAAGAGCAGTATATATAGAGATAAATGTGCAAAACCAGGACATGAGAATGTCAGAGAATGGTGACTTAAGGACAGTTTTATGACCTTTAGGGCAACAGATCAAAATCCCTCAAAAGAAATTATCATAGGCCAAGAAATAGGAACCTTTGGGGATGGAGGAGGGCTCAGCAGTTAAGAGCACTTGCTGCTCTTGCAAAGGACCCATGTTCATCTCTTGGCACCCACATGGCTGCTTACAACCACCTAAAATTCAAGTTCCAGAGGGTCCACTGCCCTCTTCGGGCCTCCACGGGAAATCCATGCAGTGGTACACATACAGACATACAGGCCAAACACTCGTACAGATAAAGAGTGTTTTTAAAGAAATAATAGAAACTGAATAGAACTACATCATGTAAGAGATGGAATTTGTTATTTAGAATCCTCCCACCAAGGAAATCCTAGTAGAAAAATTAGTGATTTCACTACTGAATTCTAGCTAACATTTAAGGGAAAGAAAAAAAAATAACAACCTACACAAACTCTGAGAAAATGCTTGCCAACTGACTGTACAAAGTCACTGTTCCGCCAATACACAGCCAGGCTTGTAACAGAAAACTACAACCAACATCTATGGATATCAAAACTGTTTCTAACAACAAATTACAAGGACTTTACACCAGAAAATGAGCCCCAGCACTTGGGAGGCAGAGGCAAGCAGATTTCTGAGTTTGAGGCCAGCCTGGTCTACAGAGTGAGTTCCAGGACAGCCAGGGCTATACAGAGAAACTCTGTCTCGGAAAAAAAAGAAAAAAAAATTGAGGTTTATTCCCCATCTGCAATGAATGCAAGGCTGGTTTAGCATCCAATAATATAATGTCAAATTAACATAACAATAAATAAGAACACATGATCACTTTCTTGACGGAAGTCCGTTTAAAAAAAAGCCTTTCAACCTTATAAGAGAGTAGAGTGGTGTACAGCAGCCTGCAGCTTGTGCAGTTTCTGCCCCTGGACTCAATGCCCAAGCACGTGATCACCCTGACTCTAAGCAACAAAATGAAGAACGGTTCATCTTCTGGATTTAGTCTCCTCAAAAGACTTCCGTGATCCGTGCTGCAGCCAGAGGCCATGTTGATGTCTCTGATCCATGCTGCCTCCACCTGCTATGAACAGGGAAGCTTCTTTTGCAGTGATATCGATGACTACAGACTCTAACTGAGAATGAGAGTGACAAGTAGCTCTTCACAGTTGAAGGCTCCTGGGGGGTGGACCTCAGTTTTCTTTAAGCGGCTGGCCTCTGGGAGTTTGACCATGCTCCAATGTGTATGTGGGCAACACAAACTGGGCTTAGTGGTTTGGTTTAGTTTGGTTTGGTTGGGGGTGGGGGGTGGGGGGAGTACAAGGATGGGAGAGTGGACCTGAGAGAAATAGTAAGCAAGTGTGTTTAGTGTGCATTATATGAAATTTCCAAATAATTCATAAAAATATTATATTGGGGGAAAATCTGTTTCTCTTCCAACTTGTTAGGATAGAATAAGTCTGATATCTACACTGATTATTACACATTTACTTGGGATACTCTGTGAAAACTTGTATAGTCTGCTAATTAAACTAGTTTGCTACTGTTAAAAAATTATAAAACCAACTCCTGGCATGACTGTCACTTCAAGAAGCCACTATTTTCCTCAAGTCTAACACCAAAAAGCCTCCGGAACTTTTGGAAACAGAAAGCATATAATAAAGGTGTGTGAGGACCTGTCAAGGCACAGTAGGAGTTCAGGTAGAGGAACACAAGTTTCCAGAGGGAAACATACTAGTAGCCTATGCTAAGAGCTAACGAAGAACAGAAGACAGGCACACATCATGGCTTAGATCCAACAGGACGATCATAATGAAATGCTGGAAGTAAACTCCAAAGGCAAAAAACTCTCACAATCACTTGGGGGTGGTGCAGCAGAGCAGAGCAGGACAGGACACTTGCCTTATTCACACTAACATAGAGACTGAGGGCCTAAGGGAAGACCAGTTACACTGAGGACAGTCTGATCACCTAGTGGAAAAGGTAGATGCAAGCATACATCACCAACCGCAGTGTGCAATGTCATGGTAAGGCAGAATAAGTGGGCAAGAGCAGGAGACAGGAAAAACAAAAGTTCCATGTCCCTCTTGCAGAAATGCTGAGGCAAAGGTGTGGCTAAGCAAGGACAGAGTCCGACTGGGAAGTCATAAGATCAAAGTCAGCTTACTACAGTAAGTGATACTCTAGTAGTTACTTACTAGAGTAGTGTGGAGAAGCAGAACCGCAGCAAGCACAAGGGCAGCACACTAGCCAGCCGGGGAGCAGAGCAGGAAGGCAGCACCCCTGGCCTTGAGGAGATCAGTCATACTGGAAAGAGCTTGACCTTTTAATTGGGTCATAATTAAAGTGTTTCCTGTTTTTGTCTTTTTCTAATATTTTCTTGTTTGTTTATTTGTTTTTCAGACAGGATCTCACTCTACAGGCCAGGCTAGCCAGAAATTTCTAACACTGCTTCTGCCTCAGCCTATAGAATGCTGGGATTACAGGCATTAGTTATGCTATACCCAGTTTAAAAACATCTTTTAAAAAAAGAGAAAAAAAAGTATGTGTTAGTGGTAATGTTTACCTACCAGGTGCAAAGTCCTGAATTCATTCCCAGAAAACACACACACAAAGAAGACTACATAAGCTTCCTCATACTCCATCTCTATGCTGGATAGAAAAGCCAGAGCCAGCCTTCCCAAGTGAGGCTGGGCACAGCCGACTATCCTACAACACAGACCACCACTTCCACAGCAGTTGGGACCAGACCTCATCTTCTTCCCTCAGTCTATGAAGAATGGACAATGGCAGTACCCACCACACTGAGCCATTCTAAAGCACAACTCCCTTATTTTCAAACATACTCCCCAGAGAACAAAACACAGATCTGGATTTTAATGCTCCCTACCAAGTGAATACCAACATATATTCTCTGTGCAAGATCTAATTAGGAATTGTTCCCTAGGGCCACACTGGGCTCTAACACTGATCAGTGCCTTGCTCAACTAACATCAGAATAACACCTTGCAGTGGATGGGAATTAACAGAGAGGCCACAACTGGACAATGTGCACAGAGAGACTTTGAGTAGTTGATCCCAAATGGGATATCTTATCAAACACCTCCCCTCAAAGCTCCGGGATCAATGTGGAAGAAGATGTGGAAAGATTGTAAGGGCCAAAAGTAATTTCAGTATCTTCCAGGCACAACGGGGCTGATACACATATGAATGCACAGAGACTGTGGCAGTACATACAAGTACTGCATGGGTTCAAGCCACATAAGATCCCATCACTGAGCAGGGGAAGTGGACACATGGTTCCAGCCCTAACCAAGAGGCTATTCGCAAATGATACCCAGTGACAAAGAAAAAATTAGTTTCTCTGTGAGGTGTCACTAGGCACATCAACCACACTCCAGGATGGGCCCCCATGTCCAGTGTGTTGACCAACACTAAACAAACTCAATGGCTTTTGCTGATTAGTATGAGCTTTTTGTTCCATTTTGTTTGGGAATTCCCTGTCTTACTGGTCTTTTGCTTGTTTGTAATGGTTTCCATTTTTGTGTTTTTATGGGAAGTTTTTGGTTTTGTTTTGAAAAAGAGAACAAAAAATTGGGTAGGTAGGGAACACACCAAACATCATATATTTTACATATAAATAAGTCATTCAATTAAACCATCAACCTCTCTCAAGCAGAAATCTGGAGCATACAGGTAGGGGTCAGAAAGTGCCAAAACACAATCAGTTCCTGAACCAGTGGGTAAATAAGGACAGTCTCATCATGAGTGAGATACAAACCATGCCCAAAGAAACAAATGAAACTTCAGACGTATATGTAGCTTACCCCTCTACAGCGCACCATCTTGGGGCAGGGATCAATGTGCAAGTCAGCAGGCCAAGTGAGCACAGTGGGTGGATGATGCCCTCGCACTAGGCACATTGATGTGTTTATAAAAAGATATAGAATATATTCTATGGGGGTGTGGAGAGGTATGGGGTAAGGGGATGGTTCAGCGGGCCCATGCCGAGGCATCCCTTCACCCTGAGGGACCAGCCACAGGACGGTATAGTATAGAACAGAGTTTATTCAGGACATGGGGAAGGGAGTTAAGAGGGTAGTAGAGGCAGAGAAAGGGAGAGAGTAGAAAAGTAGAGACCAGCCATGAGCACATGGAGAGAGGGGGAAGGGAGAGGGGAAGGGCTGTTGCCAGGTAACTGTGTAGAGGAGCATACCTGGCTGTTGCCAGGAAACGGTGGGGTGAAGTTTAGACAGAATGCTAACACACACAGTCCTGCAGCAGGCTCCTATACCTGTAAATGCCCAGTCTGCCTCCTCCTGTCCCCACCCCATCACCCCAACACACAAATCAAGTCAGCAGTGTGGTCCAGATGATACTCTGTAACTTCATGAGTACAGCACCAACTCTTTCCACCCTGGCCCATTCTAGGAGGTTCAGGCTTGATTTCCAAGGCAATACAGGTTCTGAGCACACGCACAGACTCACACTCTCACACACTCACATGCTCAGAGAAAATCAGGAAGACAGCAACTCTCCATGAGGCACCCAGGAAAAAAGGATGAAGAAAGGAAACCCTTCTTCTGGGGGAAAAAATTAAATACAGGATTTTGATTTTTCACAAAAAAAGGTGTCTTCACAACACTTAGGAGGTTGGAACTCGAGGACCACAAGTTTATAGCCAGCATGGGCTAGACTTCGATTTAAATTTTTTCTTCGTAGCACTTCCCCTTTCCAGTGCTGATCAGTGAGAGCACCTTTCAGGTTCAGAGGAACTTGAGTGTTCACGCTGATTCATACACACACCCCACTTTTGTGAACACATGAAATAAGAACTAACCTAAAGCCACCTGCTTCTCTGAAAAAGCACAGGCAGCACCAAGGCAATTACACCACCAACAGTTTGGAAAAAACACCTCTCGGCACAGGAGGAGCAACCCTGTCTGTTTTTGTTGTTCTAGAAACTAGCCCAGTGCAAGGTGCAAACAAAACGAGTTTCCCAGTAATCATCCTAAACCACCACCACACCTTTCCATTGCTACCCACCCAAGCTAGCTTCCCCTCCCTGGGGCATGCTCTCCAAGCCCTGTAAATCACAGGCTGAAGAGCCACACAGAAGCAAGTTCACCCTGCTGCCAAGCAAGAGGTGCTGGTTTGAGGCTCCCTGGAGGCACTGCCAAATTCAAGCCAAGAAAAGCAACTCCACCCCAGGCCCTTGGAGAAAGGTCCCTGCACTGAAGCCCAGGTGTGGCTGTCACTGAAATGCAAGCTCTCTAAAAGCTCACCAATCTGAAACCTTGGTAGCACTGACTAGCACTAGACTAAACTCAGAAACCACAGCATTAAAAAGGCAGGTTACCAGAGCACTTTGTTACAGATCCTGTTCTGGCCTCTCATGAAGACACTGTTGTATTCATGCCACCTCACAATGGGACGGGACAAACAACAATTCTCCTTGACTTTTTCTTAACACTAAGAAAATTCTCCATCATGAAAGGCTTAGCAAACCTCTGGTAATGGAACTGTATGGCACTTTTAAACATGTCATACAGGAGATCAAAACCCAGGCAGGAAAAGATTGCCAAAACTCACACAACCACCCCAGGCTGGACATCCAAACAAAGCCAGGCTCTCACGTAGGACAGGGGATCTACCCTCACTTGCTGCCTTGACCAATGCAAAGGCAACCACAACAGTTCATTCCTGTACCCCCTTCCTCCAGCATTGTGAGGAAGAAATTCTTTCCAGAGAGTAGAGTCTAGAAAGTTGAGTTCTAGCACCTCTGCTGGCTTATAAAGAATAATAGCAACAGACATCCTGAAGAACTCACTGTCCCAAGAAGAGCACTAAGCTGACACTGCAAAGGGAGTGCTCAAATACAGGGTAGGACCCAGCCCCACGAGCAGCATCCAGGCCAGAGACATCACCTGCCCAATAGGCAGATTGCTGAAGTCAGTTATCAATGCCCTTCCTCATAGCCCTAGCTCTTTGAACAGCCCTACAACCAACCACAAGCTGCACTGAACATTTCTAGTTTGAATAGCTCTGCAGATGACTGCCTCTGGGCCACTTCTGAACTCCTGGATCAGGCCAAATTCTCAGGATATAAACCACCCACTGGGCAGTTTCAGGTTTGATCCATATGCTAGGGACTAGATTTCCAGGAAAAATGGTGTTTCCTTCCTTACTAGAAAAACAAATCAAGCCCTTTTCCACCACACAATGAAAGAAATTATACCTTTAACCAAAGCATTTCATACACTGGAAAGCTAAAACATCAAGTTCAGATTTGTTTTCATTTATATGAAACAGGATCTCCCTACACAGCCCAAGATGACCTCAGACTCAAGATCCTCCTGCCTTTGGGTGTAAGCATGTACCAGCACAGCCAGCTCAAGACAATCGATTCTTCATAACAATAAAAGCACATTCACTCACTGCAGCCTCCATGATGTAAAGAGAAAACTCACCAATAGGAAAGACTCTAGACAATAGGAAAAAGGACAGATTTTGAAGGCAGATAACTCTAGCCCTCAAGTTTGTGTTATTAGGACTTATTCAATTTCTTGTGCTTCTTAGGTAAAAATAACCATTTCTCGATCAACTGATAAATATGAAAAGGTATGGTGACACCCTTAATGAGAGCCTAGGACTGAGGGTATCCCAACAACACGGAGCTTCCCAGGCTCAAAGGCAGGAGCCATGCATACAGAGCCAAGTACCTCGGCACATGGGGGAGTACCAAGTATGGCTGAGGAGGAACCTGAAGTCAGAGACAAAACCCCAAACTTCCCCAGTACAAAGTTGGTACTGGCCCCATGGGAAGTGAGAAATGTAAGGGAGACAGCCTTTCCTTGCATAGGCAAGGGAAGGCTGAGGCTGTACCAAAACATCACATCTTCAGCACAGTACCCATGACATGTGGAAGCAGAGAAGCAGGACACACAGTGCCCATAAGGCCAGCACAGAAGCCTTTGGCTGAGAAACATGAGACAGAGCAAGAAGGGCACTGTGGTACCTGTGTACGATCCCAGAGGGGGGGCCAGGAGGGTAGTACAAAGGTCTTCCGATGATCCAGGATACTCGACAGAATGCACAGGTTCCAGACTCTTGGTCATAACACATAACAGCGGGAAGGAGTTGGGACCGAGGATCCTCCTGGCAGGGCAGGAGACCTACCAGAGTGACCTAGTCTAAATAAGATAGCTGATGTGTACACATAAACCACAGAGTTCACAGGATCCGTGAAAAGAACCAACTGATAGAACAAACTGTCAACTGACCAAATTTTTTTTAAAAACAGGGAAGAAACTATTTCAGGGAGCTGATACAGATATTTTGTGGTCCCACAGTGATAGAATGACTCAGCCACAGAGGGCTGACCAACCCACTACCTATAGGAGATATAGGTGGTCAATCTGCTGGCCACAAGGGGCCCAGATTCTCCAATCACCAGACATTAGTCACCAGCCACACAGATGTTCTAAGCTTCATCGGTTCCGTTTCCTAGTCCACATACAAGTATAAAGACAGTGCTAGCTGCCCAGCTTGGAAAACTTGGTCTACTAATTACACACTGCCATCCTCTGGGCTCAGAGGGCATGGAGACACCCCAACCTGTCCTTGGCGAGTCCTCCTTCTGATGCTTCTCACTTCCTTTTCCCTCCTGACCATGGAATAGCACACAACTACAAGGGACCAAATAGACAAGGATGGTAGTAAGGGCCCACAGAGGTACTTCAGAGAAGGATGATTTGTCATCATAGCTGTCAGGAAAAGATGAAGACCAAGCACATCAGATGAGGTAGACTTGAGTGAGGGCAAAAAGACTAAGGAACCATACTACAGGATGAAGACTTATGGGATGGGAAGACGGTATCATGGAGGGGTAAATGGAAAGCCAGATGACGCTCTAGATAAGACAAGGGAGACATGAGAACCAAAAAACATAGCAGGCATGGAGGACACCAGCAGAGACAGCCTCAGGCTCTCAGTCTCAATCAGTCTCTCTCTCTCTCTCTCTCTCTCTCTCTCTCTCTCTCTCTCTCTCTCTCTCTCACACACACACACACACACACACACACACACACACGAACGTTCGAGTGCATTGTCTCTATGTCTCTGTCTGTCTCTGTCAGGCTTCTATAGTCACAAGGCTAAGGAGGGCAAGCAGTGGGACAACAGGCATGAAGTAAAGTTGTGACTTCAGGTGTCACAAGTGTACCCACGGCCCACAGAATGCGGGCTCTAGAACAAGGACAGAGAGCAGGAAACAAAGATCAAGGGCAAATCACAGATGAGATGTCAACTGCCAAGGCCTGAGGGAAGCATGTGAGAAGGAAGGCCAAGGAAAGTATGGGCCACCAGGTATCAACACCTGCCCGTGGGCCAGGTGAGCGAAGAGGGAGGTGGAGCTGTGATGTGTTCAAATGGCCTGCAGCAAAAGCCACAAGCCAAGGCTGAAGGTGGAGGGGGGCTCCCCACTGGGCAGATAGCACTTTCTACTCAAAGGCAAGAGGAGGATGAGGCCATGTACATGTACATACTCGTTCCTACAGGGCTCACCTATGTAAAGTGCTGAGCTACATGAAACTAGAAACAGCCAGAGTTAGCTGTTCAGAGTCGACTCAAAGCCTGGCTCAGGAGCTCATTTCCCTGAATCTATGGAGACAGCATTCTCTATAGACAGTGCTTCAGCCCCATCCTATCTGTCATGCACTTTCTCCACCCAAAACCCTCCTCTTCCAGCTAGCAAGATGGCTCTGGGCAGAGGCACTTGCTGCTGCCAAGCCTGAGTTCAATCCCCGGACTCATATGGTGAAAGGTGAGAATTACTTCTGCAAGTTGGCCCCCACACGAATGCTACGGCATGTACATCATACTGTACTCACAAAATATATAAAAACAAATAAAGTGAAGAGAAAAGTTGCCCTGAGCTGAGCACCAAGGCACAAACACCCAGACATTCTGCCCTTGCCACACTGAGCCTGAGCAGCTCTAGAAATCAGGTGCCACAAAAGCCCATCAAAAAAAAAAAGAAGAAGCCAAAGTCCACAAGACCAAGACAGGCTAAGCTAAAGAGCATGACCAGTGCTGATTAGTTAGTCTCCACAACTCTGAGGCAAGAGAGGTTTGTCACTTCTCTTCCAGATAGAGCAAGGTACCACACCTATGCCTCAGGCCACCAGGAGAGATGAAATCCAAGTATAGCTAAAGCCTATTCAGAGGCCAAAGCCAAGACAGCCTGGTCAGGCAGCTGAGGGCCCAGACAGAGCCAAGTCCAGGATACTGGTTCCTCATGCCTACCCACACAGGTAATCTAGTCAGCAGTCACTTGGACCCAGGCACCTGACCCCTCTCATCCTTTAATCCACATGCAAGGAAAAGAGACACTCCAACATCTGTCAGTGGGGACTGCCGTGCAGCACCTGGGACGGGCCTGTGGGTCCTGGTACCTTTGCTCTCTTGAGTTTTAATACTACTGCTTGTGAGGTTTCTGGGTTTTGCTGGAACTTTGTAGCTTTTTGGTTTTCTTAGTGCTAGATAACCCAGGGCTACAAGAATGCTAGAGAAGTGGTCTCTAGCACTGAGCTATACTCCCAAACCATAAGTTCAGCAAGAATTCTACCTTTAGTCAATGATAAAATAAACTCTGAATTTTGAATTTTGTTTGGTTTGGGTTTGGGGGCAGTTTCTCTAATGTAGCTGTGGCTATCCTGGAACTCAGTAGAATAGGCTGGCCTCATCCTCCTGCCTCTGCTTCCACAGTGCTGGGATTAAAGGCATGTGCTACCATGCCTGGCAAATTTTGAAATTTTAAAAATAGGAAGAATAAAAAAACTGTAACTGTGAAGGGGAGATGCTATGTTAATGTATGGTAAACAAAAGAAGATCTCCAGCCACCAATCAACGCAGGCAGGACCTTCCCTACCAGCAGCCTATCTCTGGGAACCAAAGTTCCTTCACCATCATAACCACTTCAGGAAACACAGAGAAGCCACCGTGGTCAGAAGCTTCTAATCTGAAGGAAAACCACAAGCACACAACCATCAACCAATAAGTAAAAGTAAAATACATTTAAGTGACAATGTTTTATTTTTTCCATCCTCAAATACTAACACTCAAGAGCAAAGGGGCCTTCCAGAGAAACAACGCTGCCAAACACTTGTTTCCTTCCCACAAGAGTTAAGAATCAATGCTGCGAGAGGACTATGCTTCGAGGGAAATAAAATCAATCCTAGTTTCGATGTGACTTGTTCAGAGTTCACCTGTTTCGCCTAACCCACACTAATGAACAGGTGGATAAAAACGAAGCCAAGTGCATCAAAGGAAACATGCAATCCTGAAGCACAATACACCTGCAAGTTTCATCATGCACAGGACACCCAGCCCTCTGCCTTCAGGTCTGACAAGCCCAAGGTGAAACTGCTCCACCCACTGAGCGTAACTTCCTCCTGCCCTGGAGCCAGATCAGACCCAAGTGACCCTCCAAAAGAGAAAAAGCCAAGAGGGCAACTGTGGAGACAATGCTGCCCAGAGTGGAAGCCTGGGGTTTGGGGGAGGGTGGTGGCAAGCCAGGCACTGCGATCCCTGGGAGATGAGACCACCATTGCTGTTGATCCACAGAAGTTTCATTCAGCCACTTCCCAGGATTTCAGTTGTCTGCGTCAGACAATTGCTCACCATCCTCAGGGCAAATCTCTCTAGATAGAGCAGAGGTGCTGCTGCCAAACCACCAAAGTACTCTGCCCCAACGGCAGAGAATTGGGTCTCATCTTCTCCTCCCTTGCCAACACACCCAGCTGGGGGTAGGAGACTCAACTTTCTAAGCCTCTGGGAACCCTTTTTACACCTCAGGAGGAAGGAAAAAGAGAGAATTTCTCTCCTCAACACTGGAATTTAAAGATGTCCAAATAAAAGGCACACATGTCTGGTTGGTTTAAGTCACTAAAAGGAATCTCGACCCACTGGCGTAACCGGCAAGGAACGGAACAGCATCTGCCCTACAGTGTCTGAGCCTAATCTGTACCCCATGCACCTCCCAAATGAGGAGAGACAGATAACTTGGGAACTATACACAGACCCAGGTGATCAAAAAGAACAAAAAGGCAAAGCATGTAAAACTAGACAAAAAGTCATCACTGAGGAATGCCCTCCACTCAGCCTTCAGTTAAAGCCCCACAAGTTATCACCACCTCCCATAGGAGCCTATTTCACCTAAGCTGGAAGCCTGTTTACCCTGCCAGCCACAATCTCTATTGCCACAGGCAGCAGCGCAGAGCCGAAAAACTCCTGGGCCAGGCTGGCAGGTAGCTGGCTGTAAACCTTAAATCCCCTCAAAAATGCAGACTGCTAGCTAGGTACAATGATACACACCCATAACCCTTGCTAACAGAAGCTAACCTGAGCTATAATCAAGATCCTTCTCACCATCTCTAACCCCAGAAAGAATGCAGACAGCTGAACAAAAACAATCTAAAATCAAACCCCTGAGTTAATCATGCCTGCCCTCCCATGTGTCCCATATACATGCTAGATAGGTCTAACACCCTTCCCTCAAGCACCACCATGGATTGACAGACTCTAGCTACATTTTGTCAGACCTTCCTATATTCTCTTGATGTAAAAACTTTCAACAAGACTCATGCCAAGCCAGAGGTGTTGGCACACATCTGAAATCCTAGCACTCAGGAGGAAGAAACAAGAGTATTAACACAAGTTAAAGGCCAGCCTGGGCTACAAGTTCCAGGTAAACCAAGGCTAGGCAGTAAGTTAGTAGAAAGCCAGGCATGGTGGCACACGCCTTTAATCCCAGCCCTCAGGAGGCAGAGGAGGATAGACCTCTGAGTTCAAGCCCAGCCTGGTCAAGAGAAGTTCCAGGACAGTGAAGGCTACATAGAGAAACCCTGTCTCAAACAAACAAACAAACAAATGGGATGAATATGGGGTGGGCGGGTGGGGAGCAGACAGCAGGTCAGGCAGGGAGGCAGAGAGATGGATCACTTGGTCATCAAGTTTGAAGACTGAGTTCAATCCCTGGAACCACATGAGGGACACAGAAAACATTCAACAAGTTGTATTGAAGTCTTTATTGTTTTTGTTGCTGTTGCTGCTGGGCTCAAAAGATGGCTCAACAATTAAGAGCACTTTGGTCCCTACACACGCAACAAACAAATGTAAAAAGAAAAAAGCTTTAAAGATTCATGCCAAAGTATCAAGAACCTATTTACACCCAAATCTTTCAATTAATAAACTATTTCTACCTACTTCTTCACCAGAGCTGCCTAAAACACAAATGAACAACACCTACCATGATTTATAAATCAACAGCATGGTGGTCGCACTACTGAGCCCTCTTCCCTCTTCACACTATGTTTCCAGGTAAGCCATGGCTTGCACCAACCTCTACTGCTGCAATCAAAAGGAAACCTCTTTGGTCGCCTCTCCCCACGGCTGGAACAAAAGACTCCCAAGGTATGGGCTGTACAGCTGTGCTTGCAAACCCCAAAGATGTCTGCCACAGGCAGAACCTCACATTTCATCAATATGACAAAATAGGCAACTATAATTTTTGTATACTTATTTTGTGTATGTCCATGTGTGCATACTACAGCTGGTAAGTGGGGGTGGCCATACTTTTTCTTTTATTTCTATTCTATTTATTTTACTTTTTTATTTCTTTTTATGGGTATATATGTTTGCATCTGTGCATATATGCACGTGTTTAAGTGCCTTCAGAAACCAAAAGATGGCGTCAGATCTCCCGGAACTAGTTAAGGGTGTTGTATATGTGCCTCCTAACATGGGTACTGGGAACTGAACTAGGGTTCTCTGGAAAGGCAGCGAGTGAGCTGTCTCTTGAGCCCCACAACTATAATTTTAGAAAAACTTCAAAAACGAAATATTATATTTAAACAAACAAACAAAAAAATTATTAGGGGCTGGGTAAAGCTAGATGGTTCAGTGCTTGCCTATCATGTTTAAGGGTCTTGGCTTGACACCCCAGCATTACCAAAAAGAGAAGGGGGGAATACTATGTGCTGAGGAATACAAAACACCTCTCAGTTCTATCTACTGAGTTAAATATCTATTGTCATACACAAAGAGAAAAACACCTACTGACACATACCCTAAAATAACTGTAAACATAAATTAAAAACAAACAAACAAACAAACAAAACTCTTGTATGTTCCCAAGTGGCATTAATCACAACAGTCAAAACCAGTCACATAATGAAACATTTTCTGTCCATAAAAAAAGGAGTAAAAAATTGACATATGCCACAGGGTGGACAGACCTTGTAGACACTGTGTTCAGTGTAAAAAGCCTATCCTACGTGACTTCTAAGTGACCTGTTAGCTTCCTTTGCCTCTAAGACAAGGACAAGAACTACTCTCAAATCTCACCCAGTATAATCAAAGAAAAACAGGAAAGAGGTTTCTGACCCTGGAGCCTACGGTTTCAGAAGGTTCTATGCACCCTCCAGAAAGCCAAGCCCTAGAGACCAGGGCCTTACAGAGCTATCTGTGCCTTCCTCCTTCCTCCAGAATTCTGACTCTCAATACCATGGTCTGAGAGCCTCAGTAACCCTATAAACATTAACCCTAGAGACAGACTTGGAGAGGCACCATGACCTTCTGAACACTGACCACCAAATACAAACAAAGCCTGGGGCTTGGGGGGAGGGTGTCTATCTGCAGCCTCCTGAATACTGACTGGTCCAGAAGCTTCTTAGCCTTGTTAACAAGGCCATATCCTCCCTGTGATTCCACACAAGAGCTTTTCTTCTTGTCAGTACTAAAATGCCAGAAACAGGCAGGATGGACACAATGGGCATCTCCAGATGGGTCCCAGTGTCCCTATTTAAACTCAGTACTAGAAACTTTGTAACCCACATATCCAAACAGGCTTCAAGACCTCTCTGCCTTCTTTCATTTGGGCTTGTTTCACTGATAAAACTAAAGGCTGCAGTTCTGCAGGCACCACTGCCCTCTAGTGGTGAAGCTCAGCTTTCTCCTGGGAGCCACCTCTCCAGTCCAGCCTTATACACTAAGCACACAGCAGTGGAAAAGGAAACTACAATCTTGTAATGCAAACTAATCCCATCAAGTTCCTTTAACTCGAATAGAGAGTGAAGGGAACTAACTGCTTGGGGACAAACCACCAGCTTAAGCACAGTGCCGATTCCTACAGTCCCAGAGCTCCACAAGCTGCCCCTGGGGCAGTGCTCACCAGGGCCTGCAGCATCCCATCCATGGCAATGACACCCTCAATGGTCTGGAGGGAAGAGCGGGCCAAGGTACAAAGGCACCAGTCCAGAAAGCTGGCCATCTTTCTCTGCTTGACATCAGGACGTGTGATAAACCTACAGGGGAGTACAAACACAGGAGACAATCAGTAAGAGTCCAGTACTGAAAGCTCACCCGCAGCGCACTGCCCACCACGCACCGCCCACCACCCACCACCCACCACCCACCACCCAAATTTCCTCCCAGTCATCTTAGATCCCTGAACAGGTCAGCTGCCTGCATACATGCCTCTCTCCAGGAAACCAGGTCCCTGACCACCATGATCCAGCAGCTGGTTCCCCATCAGGAACTCTCAAGAAGTTACTCACAGGCCTCACCACCCTACCTCTTTCTCTCCTGGGCCCCAGCAGCTTCACAAATCAATGGGCATCTTACCCCACCACAGCCAGGGAACATCTACCTACTTCTCAGCTCCAACCCCTTCCAAGTATATCCATTAATCTCAAGATATATCCTCAACAGCCTAATCCAACAGCCAACCCCAACCCAAGGACCTTTCCCTACCACAGCTTCTATGGGTCACACAACCTCATGTTGCACAAGTCAATTTCCTTCCACCCAACATCCAGCTGACAATGTAAACCCAGACCTCTGACTCAGTGACTCTGGACAGATCCTATAATGGAGAAAACACATGAAGGAAGGAAAGGGGAGGGGAAGAAAAGGAAAAGGAAGAAGGGGAAGAAAAAGGG